>NC_071995.2:131732500-132032500 GCF_028885655.2 Pongo abelii | reverse complement strand
GTATGGCTTCCCTTGACATTACTATACTGAGGGGCAAGTGTTCCCAGTGTCTTTAAATTGTTAGGTTCTCCATAATATGAATTCTCCAAAATACAAAATAAGTCTGTGTTACTTGTTGCACTGTCCCATATTTAGTACTTTCATAGAACTTCATTCCTAAGGGCATTTTCTTATGTACAATGACCTGTCATTTCTTAAAAATATTGCCTCATTTCCTGCATTCATGGGGTTTTCCCTCATCCCCAGTGGGAATATTTCTAATAGCTTAAGAGACTTGACTTCTGGAAGGCTTTTGGATATTCACAGGATTCTTCTTTGCTGTGAATGTTCTACTCTATAAGGCTTTACTATGGTTTTTAAAGTTTTTGAGATCCACTGCAGTCACAGGTTCTTTATGAATTATGATCAGCTTTCCACACACCACCTCATTTAGAGTTCTCATCCTCATGGAGTACAGACACCTAACATGATGTGACTGTCTAAAAACGTTATCATAATTGCAATTCCTGAAGTCCAAGATGATCTGTCAAAGACTACTATTAACTGTATTCCTAGGATTTTTTTACTTTATGAGTTCTCTGATGATTGATGAGCTGTGACTTCTGTGAGAAAGCTTTCCCACATTCAATACATTGATAAGGCTTCTCTCCTGTATGAATTCTCTGATGATTAACCAGCTGTGACTTCTGAGAGAAGGCCTTCCTACATTCACTGCATCCATAGGGTTTCTCACCCGTATGTGTCCTCTGATGTGGTATAAGGTGCGACTTCCGAGAGAAAGCTTTGCCACACTCACTGCATTCAAAAGGCTTCTCTCCTGTATGTATTCTCTGATGATTGATGAGACTTGACTTCTCCCTGAAGGCTTTTCTACATTCATTGCATTCATAAGGTTTTTCTCCTGTATGAGTTCTCAGATGTCTAATTAGCTCCGACTTCTCAAAAAAAGCTTTCCTACAAAGACTGCATTCATAGGGTTTCTCTCCAGTGTGAATTCTCTGATGGGTATTTAGCTGTGATTTCTGGGAGAAAGCTTTTTCACAGTCCCTGCATTCATATGGTTTTTCTCCAGTATGAGTTCTCTGATGAGTTGCAAGACTTGACTTCTCACCAAAGGCCTTCCCACATTCACTGCATTCATAGGGTTTCTCCCCTGTATGTGTCCTCTGATGTGATATGAGATGTGACTTCTGACAAAAGGCTTTCCCACATTCACTGCATACATATGGTTTTTCTCCTGTATGAATTCTTTGATGATTAGTGAGACTTAATTTTTCACTGAAAGCTTTCCCACACTCACTGCATTCATATGGTTTTTCTCCCGTATGAGTTCTCTGATGTCTGACGAGCTGTGATTTCCTGCTGAAGGCTTTCCCACATTTACTGCATATAAAGGGTTTTTCTCCCGTGTGTGTCATCTGATGTGATATGAGATGTGACTTCTGGGAGAAGGCCTTCCCACACTGAATGCATCCATGAGGTTTCTCTCCTGTATGTGTTCTCTGATGATTAATGAGACTCGACCTCTCTCTAAATGCTTTCCTACACTCACTGCATTCATAGGGTTTCTCTCCAGTATGAATTGTCTGATGTCTAATAAGCTCTGACTTCTCAAAGAAGGCTTTTCTACAATCACTACATCCAAAGGGTTTTGTTCCTGTGTGAGTTCTGTGATGTGTAACAAGTTGTGACTTCCTGCTGAAGGCTTTCCCACATTCCCTGCATTCAAAAGGCTTCTCGCCAGTATGAATTCTCTGATGGTTAATGAGATTGGACTTTTCACTAAAGGCCCTCCCACATTCATTGCATCCATAGGGTTTCTCTCCTGTGTGTGTTCTCCAATGCGATATGAGATGTGACTTCCGGGAGAAGGCTTTCCCACATTCGCCACACTCATATGGTTTCTCTCCTGTATGTGTCCGCTGATGGGATGTGAGCTGTGACTTTTGGGAAAAGGCTTTCCCACACTGGCTACAATTATAAGGTTTTTCTCCTGTATGAGTTCTGTGATGTGTAATAAACTGAGACTTCTGGGGAAAGGTTTTGCCACAATTACCACAGCCAAAGGCTATGTCTCTTATATGTCTGCTCTGATGTTTAATGAGACTTGGTTTCTTACTGAAGCGCTTCCTACATTCACTGCATTCATAGAGTTTCTCCCCTAAACGATTTCTATGATATATGATAATCTGTGACTTTTTATAGCTCTCTTTATATTTATCACAGTCATAGTATTTTAACCAGGTATCAGTATCCTCAGGCTTGGAATGGAGAAAAAAATTATCAAACACATTAAAGTCATCTGATTCTGCTTTTCCATAATCTCCTTTTGGAATAAGCAAATCTAAATGATGTTTTAAAATCAATCCATCTAAGTCACCTTCATTGTTTGATTTCCTTAAAGGAACAAAGTTCATGTTCAGATTGAAATTTTTTCCAAATGCATCACATTCATGACCTCTTTTTATAATTTTAAGCTTGTCTTGGTTATCCTGGTGCCACATCATGTTACCATCTACTTTCCAGACTTCTATAAAGGAAACAAAAAAAATCTGTTTGGTTGTGCTTTCTAAAAAAACAAAACAAAACAAAACAAAACAGGAAATGCTATGCTGAGGGGTTGGCTGCTTTTAAAGCTTAGTTTCCGAGTCTGAAATAAGTCCCAAGTATAATAACTATCTTCTAGGTATTGCAAGGAAATGCTAAAAACTGAAACAGGAAACTGACTGGAGATTAAGTCACCTTTGGTTGTTGACAAATATGTTTATTAAATGGGGAATGTGAAAAACACATGAAAAGCAATGAGAAGCAAAGAAAAAAGGTTAGAAGAAGCTTTGACCCAATGTTTTGAGTAATTAATTCACTCAATACTTTCTGAGTATATACTATGCCCAGGTAGTGTGTGAGGTACTAGAGACACAAGAGAAAAAATAAGTTCCTGTAGGCCGGGAGTGGTGGCTCACACCTGTAATCCCAGCACTTTGGGAGGCTGAGGCGGGCGGATCATGAGGTCGGGAGATCGAGACCATCCTGGCTAACATGGTGAAACCCCGTCTCTACTAAAAATACAAAAAATTAGCCGGGCGTGGTGGTTGGCACCTGTAGTCCCAGCTACTCAGGAGGCTGAGGCAGGAGAATGGCGTGAACCCAGGAGGCGGAGGTTGCAGTGAGCCGAGATCATGCCACTGCACTCCAGCCTGGGTGACAGAGCAAGACTCTGTCTCAAAAACATAAAAATAAAAAATAAAAAAATAAGTTCCTGTCATTATAAAATTTACATTGTAATGGAAAAGATAAATAATATTTTTAAAACAACAAACTATACACCGTAGTAAATACTAAGAAGAAAATGAAAATATTTGAAAGAATAGTCATTTCAAGTTTAAACAATGAGAAATATTTTGTGTATTGTTTCTCATTCTAAAGTTTTATTTAAACTTGCCATATGCATCTTCACATTACTATTAAGAAAGCCATTTAATGCAACACATTTTCAAAACCATATCATCTTTCATCTAAACTATTCAGGCACAGAACTTTAAAATCCATGTGTACTTTCACTAAAACTATCCCAAGACCCAAGTTCCCATTCTAAAAATAATCTGACAGTTTGACAGTCATTTGTTACATAGCTCTATTTCCATTATCCTCATGATATAACCATTTATACTATTATAAGTGAACTTCAAAATATGTATTTTTTGAGACAGGGTCTTGCTCTGTTGCCCATATTGAAGTGAAGTGTTGTGATGCAGCCTCAACCTCCCAGGCTCCCAGGCTCAAGAGATCTTCCTACATAAGCCTCCCAAGCAGCCAGAATACACAGGTGTGCAACCACATGGCTGGCTAATTTTGTTGTTGTTCTTGTACAGATGGGGTCTCCCTATGTTGTCCACGCTGCTCTTGAACTCCCGGGCTCAAGCAATTCTCCCACTTTAGCCTCCCAAACCAGTAAGAGACTTGGTCTCTCCCAGAGTGTTGGGGTTTCAGGCATGAGCCAACATGCTGGGCCCATTTTTCAATAAAAATCTACATTTCAAAATTTTTGTGAGGTTGTACCTAGAGGTAAGAAAGATAATCAGTAATGTGAAAACATTCTACAAATTTAAATGTCAGCTGAAGGTAATACATGTGTAGGATTATATGGTGGAGGTAGAATCAACAAGATTTGCTGATGTATTTGGTATGGAGAAAATAAAGGGAAAAAGAGAATCAAGAATTACCCTTAGGTTTGGAGTTTGAACAATTTGGTAGATTATGGTGTTTATGAATTGAGGAAGACTGAGGGAGAAATATGAGGGTTAAAATCAAGACTCCATTATAAACATATTAATTTTGTTTTTTGAGACAGGGTCTTGCCCTGTCACTCAGGCTGGGTTTTAGTGGTGCAATTATAGCTCACTGCAGCCTTGAACTCCTGGGCTCAAGTGATCCTCCCAACTCAGCCTCCTGAGTAGCTGGGACTACAGGTGCATGCCACCATGCTCAAGATAATTTTTAGAATTTTTTTGTAGAGATGGGGTCTCACCATGTTGCTCAGGCTGGTTTCAAACTCCTAGGCTCAAGTAGTCCTTCCACTTCAGCTTCCCAAATTGCTGGGATTACAGGTGCAAGCCCCCACAACTGACACTGTTAGGCCTAATATATTAATTTTGAGATGTATGTGAAGTTTCAATAAAACGGTATCAGAAAATATGGGTGCAGAAAATGAAACATCTATAAATTAAACTTACATTCATGTTATTTTAAATGTTATCAAATTATTGAACTGTTAATACTTAAGTATGTGTTTTAAATTTACATCTGCCTTCCCCCATCTTTATTTTTTTTCCTATTAGAAAAATGGAATTGCCTTATATTTGGTCATTTGTGGTGTATCCCAAATAGTCCCACTCTCTCCATCACTTTCTCTGCTGTATTCTAAACTATCACATTACCTCAATGAAATACCCTTCTAACTGGTTTCCCTGCTTCCAATTACATTTTCTATTTGGCAGTCAGATTAAACTTTCATAATTCTAAATCAGATTTTACTTTTCAAAATTTCTTGACTCAATTATAAGTCCTTTGTATTGCCTATAAGTTGAGTATGATCTAGTTCCCATGGTCTCTCCAACTTATCTGTGTCTCTCAGGCATACTGACCTCAGCCACATGGGCTTCCATTCCGTTTCTAAAAGTAACTAAACCATTTTCTGACTTAACATATTCTTATTTATCATTCCTTTTGGAGACACTTTTCCCCATGCTCACTTCACATCTTTCATGTCTACAATTAGTTTTCCCATGTCATTCTCTGTTATGGACTAAATGTGTCTCCTCAAAACTTGTATATTGAAGCTTAACTCTCAGAATGGCTGTATTTGGAGATAGGACCTCTAAGGAAGTAAGGTTAAATGAGGTCATAAGGGTAGGACCCTGATCAAATAGGGTTATCATCTTTACAAAAATAGATATGAGGCCAGGCACACTGGCCCACGTCTGTAATCTCAGCACTTTGGGAGGCTGAGGCAGGCAGATTACTTGAACCCTGGAGTTTCAGAGCAGGCTTGGCCACACAGTGAAACTGTGTCTGTACAAAAAGAACCTGTTTTTAATTAGCGAGGTGTGGTGGTGCACACCTGTGGTCCCAGCTGCTTGGGAGGATCACTTGAGCCCAGGAGGTCAAGGCTGCAGTGACCCATGATTGTGCCATTGCACTCCAGGCTGGGTGAGTGTGACCCTGTCTCGAAAAAAGAAAAAGAAAAAAGAAACCCCACAAGAGATATCTCTCTCTCTCTCTCTCTTTCCATGAACACACCAAGGAAAGGCCATGTGAAGACACAGTGAGAGGGTGGCTGTCCACAAGGCAGGAAGAGAGCCCTCCCCAGAGAGATTTCTCTCTCTCTCCATGTACACACTGGGAAAAGGCCATGTGAACATATAGTGAGAGGGTGGCTGTCCACAAGGCGGGAAGAGAGCCCTCCCCAGAGAGATTACTCTCTCTCTCTCTCCATCTACACACTGGGAAAAGGCCATGTGAACATATAGTGAGAGAGTGGCTGTCCACAAGGCAGGAAGAGAGCCCTCCCCAGAGAGATTTCTCTCTCTCTCCATGTGCACACTGGGAAAAGGCCATGTGAACACATAGTGAGAGGGTGACTGTCCACAAGGCGGGAAGACAGCCCTCCCCAGAAAAAGATCATGGTGGTACCCTGATCTTGGGACTTTCCATCTCCAAAACTGAGAAATAGATTTCTGTTGTTTAAGCTCCCCAGAATATGGTATTTTGTTATGGCAGACTGAGCAGACTAACCCAGTCTCTCATCTAATTTATTTCTGTAATAACACTTAGCAGGATCTGAATTTTTTCCTGCTTACTTACTACCCTGTTCTTTTTTTGTCCTCTAGCAAGTAAACACTATGTTGGCAGGAAATATATATCTCTAATGCTCTAATATACCCATAGTACCTAGCACAGTAACTTAAAAATAAAAGAAGTCAATAAATATTCTATTTTATCTGAAGTAGTCTGGATAGAAAAGAGCACCAGGACCAAAACTACCATCCATAGAAAGCCCTGCTTGCAAGACTGGCCCTTGGCTGGCATCTGAGAACATGGGTTTCAGGAATGTCCCTACTATTTCCTAAATGATAATTACTATGCCGAGACTGTATACAAACAATATGATCAGCACATGTTAGGCAGATAATACCTACATGACCAGCTCCCAGTAAAGACCTTGGGCACTTATCTCTAATGGTCTTTCCTGGGCAGAAACATCAAACACATGCATTACTATATTTTTGCTGCAGAGGGATAGTAAACTTTGACCCTTACAGGAGGGAGGAGCTTAGGAAGCCTGCACACAGGTTCTTCGAGACTCTGCCTGTGCCTTTTTCATTTGTGATCCAGATGTGTCCTTACAGTGTCACTGTAATAAATCTCAGTCATAAGTACAAATATGCTGAGTCCCGTGAGTCCTTCTAGTGACTCTGAACAGCCCTCCTCTGAACCCCTAAGGAGGGCTATCTTCCTGCCTTGTGGACAGCCACCCTCTCACTATATGTTCACATGGCCTTTTCCCAGTGTGCACATGGAGAGAGAGAGAGAGAAATCTCTCTGGGGAGGGCTCTCTTCCTGCCTTGTGGACAGCCACCCTCTCACTGTGTCTTCACATGGCCTTTCCTCGGTGTGTTCATGGAAAGAGAGAGAGAGAGAGAGAGAGAGAGAGAGAGAGAGAGAGAGAGAGAGATGTATCTCTTGTGGGGTTTCTTTTTTCTTTTTCTTTTTTCAAGACAGGGTCACACTCACCCAGGGATCTTGGGGACTGTGACACACAGCCTCCATTTGTGTAATCTTGATAATTAGCTCTCCACTGCCTTGCAATAAAACAAATGCTCAGTGTTTTAAGTGCTCAATTTTTTAAAAATATCTCACCTTCTTAACTAAGTGTTATGCTTCTACAACTTATTTTCTGGTCTTACTTTGTAATCCTTTTCAGTAAAGGATTAAACCCACTAGGTGAGTGGATCTCAACTAAAAAGGGCACATAAAAACAACAAGAAGTTTCTCAAATTACAAATCCATCTTACCACATAAAACAAAAAAAAACAAAAAACAAAACAAAACAAACAAAACACAGGCATGATGGCACACACCTGTAGTCCCATCTACTCAGGAGGCTGAAGCAAGAGGATCACTTCAGCCCAGGAATTTGAGGCTGCAGTGACCTATGATCACGCCAATGCAAAGCAACCTGGGCAACAGACCAAGACCCTGTCTATAAAAACAAAGACAAGGCTTTTGGAAAGAAATTTATCGAATATTACATGTTCTATAACTAAAGTGAAGACATTTAATTATAAGCCCCTGCATCTATGTGTGCAAACAAAGTTCAGGGACCAACCTTCTAAAAAATATTATATATACTATGATCAGGTCACAGATGGGACTTCAGAAAAAGCTGAGAAAAATTTAGGCTGGTGTAGTAAAGGAACATTTCATAAATATGAATGCAGTGAAAATCAAGTTCCTATGGAAAGGATTAAGAATTTCTAGGTAACTAGTATAATACCATCAAAAGTTCAAGATGTTACATATCTGAAAACACTTGAGAAATGTTTAAATGGAACTGACCATGAATGGGAGGAAGGAAGAAATAACTGAACAGGCAGCAATAGTGTCATACTATGGAGGTCCCTGAAAGCAGAGATTACAAGTCCGTAGCAGATGCTGCCACTGCCTCGCCCATACTCTGACATGATTCCTACCCGAGGCACTCACAACTCTCTACCCAAGAACTTTCTTGAGCTGAAAGCACAAGATTGGTTTGTATGCAGGGACCCTGGACATTCTGGATACTTACTACGGCAGAGCAAACCTCCAGACTGAGAGATGAGAGTTACTACATAAATACCTGGGCTTCCTGGTAGCTCAGAGTGTCAAGACTGAGGAATATTCTCACAGTGCCTCAAAGGCACTCAGGAGAACTGAGCATCCACCACCCACAGCAGTAATCGGAGCGTCAGCCCATCCTTCACTGGCATTAATGCCCCCAGCACTTCCATGGTCTGACTTGCCCATTCACTCACTACATTTGTGGGGACCATGTCCCCAAAAAGTTCTTACACTCACATAAGTATCTGAGGGTCTGCTTTTGAGGGAACCTGAAGTAAGTCAATGTCACAAAGCAGATAATGAGTAAAGAGGTTCAACTGATCAGAGTAGTGTGGGATGCTTTAGGAGATAAAATATGGTGGCATCATTAAGATAGCCTGTAAAATATTAGAATCTGGATCTATTCAGCAATTTGACAACTTCAGAAATGAGACACCATGAACTTGGTTTTAAGTGGAAGTTGAGGGAGGAAGGCTTTAAAAAGATACTTTCCCAATAGAAAAAAAAAATTTTTAAACAACATGAAAGGACGGTAGAAAGGGGTTATTCGGCCATGTGCAGTGGTTCACACCTGTAATCCCAGCACTTTGGGAGGCCAAAGTGGAAATCATGAGGTCCGGAGTTTGAGACCAGCCTGGCCAACATGGTGAAACCCTGTCTCCACTAAAAATACAAAAAAAATTAGCCAGGCATGGTGGCATGTGCCTGTAGTCCCAGCTGCTCAGAAAGCTGAGGCAGGAGAATCGCTTCAACCCAGGACGTGGAGTAGTGAGCCAAGATCGCACCACTGCACTCCAGTCTGGGTGACAGAACAAGACTCCATCTCAAAAAAAAAACACAAAAAAAGGGATTATTCATATACTTCATGGTGTCTAATCTATAGAAAAAAACACAAAAGAACTTAATTTAAAAGGGAGGATAAGGATAAATTGGGAGAAATGACGGCTCCATTTTCTAATATAATGAGACTGAACAGATTGGGGCTTTTGGGCATCAGAGAACCCAAACTGAAAACAAAATCAAGATGCTTCAATGTACAAACGGAGGTGTCTTTGATCACAGGGGAAGGAGGGACTGAATGGGATCAAACATGTGAGAGGACAGAATACCAAACAAGAAGTCAAGGTCCTAGATGTTACAGAGAATAATGTCACGGCCAAGATAAGCAGGACACATTTCATTTTAAGCTACAAAGAAGCTACGTCTAAATGTGACTTACTTGAGTAGCTAATGTCAATTGTTCTGAGGAACCACCAAAGGTTTAGAGATTTTGAAAAGAGATCCTTAAAGCACATTTCAGAGATGCCAACCCATCACTGACCAGCCCACCCGTCACTGACCAGATGACACAGGGCTTCTGCTCTCTCCCATCTGCCTGGTTCTCATACACTCACCTGGAGAATCTGAACTTGGAATTTCTCCATCTCCTACCCAAGGCTCTTCTCCTTGCTCCAATTTGAAGATGACATCTGGTTTCATAACTTCATACCCTGTTAAGGGAAAAATCACAAAGGCCTTGGGCCCAACTGCTTGGGGTTTAGGGCCTCTGAAGACGAGCAAGGTTTCACATCAAAGTTGGCCTAATGAAGCTGTACCTCAACAGAGTAAGCAATTCTGAAAGTTACAGTAACGGTCTCCCTTGGTGGCTAATAAGGTCTAGTACAAAGCCACCGAACACTTCAGAGGCTCTGGAGCCAGTAAGCCTGGGTTTACAACCAGGCTCTTTAATTTACTAGCTGTTAGTTAATTTACTAGCTGTTAGTTCTTGGGAAAGTTACTTAACCTCTCTTGGCCTCGATCTTCTCATCAGGAAAAATGGATAATAACTGTACTTGCCACATAGGATTGCTCTGATGACTAAATGAGTTGATATACCTAAAGCACTTGGTATAAGATGTGGCATATAGTAAGTTATATGCATTAGGTACTACCATTACTGCTCAAACTATTACTCAAACTATTACTACTTAAGTTTCAGAGGCTGCATAACAAACTTACGACTTCATTATTGAAAGGTGAGACCCAAATACTTTCTTGGTGTCATAGTCCAAGCAACTGTGATCTAAGTTTCAGGTCTAAAATCATTAAAAATTTCAGACGCCTAGCTATAGGCTTCTGAAACTTCCCAGCAATTAAAAATAAAAGGCAATGCATTAGGCATAGTCCAAGGTCCTCGAGAAAGCTTTTATTACCCAGTGACACTAGGCTGCTATAGTTCTCCAACATCACATCCTTGTATAAATTCTTCTGAGAGGGATCCAGTAGCTGCCACTCCTTTTGGGTGAAGTCCACAGATAAATCGTCAAATGAGAATGACTCCTGTAAGAGCACAATCCTGGTAAATCTCAAGCAGTTAACACTGTATGATGTGAGAAAAAAATATTGGAGCTTGAGCACTTCATTCTCATAACAAGTTATACAAAATGCCTACTATGTCCCTACCTTTGCATATTTTGTGTGATAAAATGTCATTGTGCATTCTTCCATCCTTCCATTTATACAACTGCTAACCTAAAGATTAAAGAGAGCCTCTCCAGAAGAAAATGATGTTTGTTTGGGAACAGAGTACTGTCATGAGAAGACACATGCCACAGTAAACTACATGTGTATCCAGGGAGGTAAAGAAAGACGAAGGTGTCTACAGCCATTACAGTCATACCACCCTCAACACGCCTGGTCTCGTCTGGTCTCGGAAGCTAAGCAGGGTCGGGCCTGGTTAGTACTTGGATGGGAAGAAACACAAAAGTTTTTAAAGGAAAAAAACGAGGGGCATCACATAATTGTTTTGAAACAGTTATCCTTGGCTACAAAGATCAATAACAAGGGTGACACCAGTCCAAAGCTGGACAGGCAGCTGCTGGGCAGATGTCCCAATAAAAGTATTTTTTGTGTAAGGCTTCAATGGCCTTTGTACAAGGCTGTGGCTTTTGCAGTCTTTTGTGATAATTTTTATCAGGCATGCAAGTGTGAGAACACTTTTTTCACAGGCTTCTCAAGCTCTACCTGTAGAGGTTAAAAAAATTAACACTAGTGACTCCATTTTGATTCTGACAACTTTCACAGAAGACATGCAAACTGGAATAGGTGACTTTAAACCCCCTGAACCACCAATAAAATCTTTACTGAACCTCAAATTTGGCACTGGAAGAGGCAGTAGCAAAAGAAAGAAAATAGGATAGGCAAGGTGGCTCACACCTATAATCCCAGCACTTTGGAGGCCAACGCGGGAGGATCACTTGCGCCCAAAAGTTTGAGACCAAACTAAGTAATACAGTGAGACCTTGCCTCTACAAAAAAATATATAAATATTAGTTGGGTATGGTGACACATGCCAGTAGTCCCAGCTACTTCGGAGGCTGAGATGGGAAGACTGCTTGACCCTGGGAGGTCGAGGCATCAGTGAGCTGTGATTGCACCACCGCACTGCAGCTTGGGTGACAGAGTGAGACCCCATCTCAAAAACAAACCAATACGCTAAAATACCAAGAAGGAAAATAATAAAATAATACTCTCAAAAGTCACATTGTCTTACAGAGGGCTGCAAATATGCACTTACAAATAAAATAAACTTATAATAACTAAGAAATAAAGGAGAGCACAGTGTTGATAAAAAGCAGGCAGCACTTCACTCTATTTGAGTGTAGAGTTAGGCTCTATGGAAAAGGTAAAATTGAAATGGGTTTTAGAAAATTAGTTGTTTTCCACAAAAAAAAAGAGGATGCAAAGACATGCTGGGAGGCAGCAGCTCTGATTTAAAAAAACAAAAACAAAAACAAAAACTGTGAGGACTGAGGAGACACAAAAGCATCTGACAGGATAATAGGGAATGGGACAGTGACGAGATTAAAGGCCACAGTGGGGGCTGGGGCAGAATGTGGTTAGCTTAGCTAGGACACTTTCTTCTTGCCAAGTTAGCCATCAAAGACCTTACAAGAAAAGGAATGACAGAACCAAACAGATTTTAGAAAGGTGACTAGATTTTGGATCAAGATGGATTTCTGTCTCAAAGTCTCCTAAGATAAAAAGAAAACACAAGCACACATCTTTTAAAAATCTAGAATGCCACCGGAAAATCAAAAAATAAATTTGACCCTCACAGCACACGATACCCTTTAAGAGGAGTCAGAGAATTTGAAGACAGATCAACAGAAACTGTCAGTTTTGAAAAAACAGAAAATGACTTAAAAATGAACAGAGCTCACGACACTATCAAATAATACCAAAGACTCTAACACGAGTGTCATAGGAGTCCCAGAAAGAGAAAAGAAAGAGCATGGTGAAAACAAAGTCTCAAGAAATGATAGCTGAATATTCTGTAAAACTGGCAAAAGATATAAACCAAAAAATTCAAGAAGTTGAGTGAATGCCAAACAATAAACATAAGGAAATCCATACCCAGACACATCATAAATGGCCAGAAAGAAAAAAAATCACATCATTTAAAGGGAACAGCAATTCAGATAACTGCAAATTTCTTTCTTTCTTTTTTGAGACAGAGTTTTGCTCTGTCACCCAGGCTGGAGTGCAGTGGCACAGTTATAGCTCGCTGTAACCTCTGCCTCCTGGGCTCAGGTGATCCTCCCACCTCAGCTTTCTGAGAAACGGGGACTATAGCAGCATGCCACCACACCCAGTTAATTTCTATTCGTTTGTTTTTGAGACACAGTCTTGTTCTGTCACCCAGGCTGGAGTGCAGTGGCCCAATCTCAGCTCACTGCAACCTCCGCCTCTGAGGTTCAAGCAATTCTCCTGCCTTAGCCTCCTGAGTAGCTGGGATTACAGGCACCTGCCACTACGCCCAGCTAATTTTTGTATTTTTAGTAGAGATGGGGTTTCACCATGTTGGCCAGGCTGCTCTGGGACTCCTGACGTCAGGTGATCCACCCACCTTGGCCTCCCAAAGTGCTGGGATTACAGGTGTGAGCCACCGTGCCCGGCTGAGAGTAGGCAAATTAATGATTGTCTTAGGCTGGGGTGGGAAGAGGAATTGACCAAAAATGTCACAAAGATTGTTTTGGGGTGAGGAAAATCTTCTAAAACTAGATTGTGATGATGGTTATACAGCATAAGTTTACTTAAAAATCACTGAATTATACATTAAAATGGTGGATCTTATGGAGGTCATACTTCAATAAAGCTGTTAAGATATTACAAACTTGTGCCAACATACTTGACAACTTAGACAAAATAGCTATATTCTTTTTTTTTTTTTTTTCTTTGAGATGGAGTCTTGCTCTGTTGCCCAGGCTGGAGTGCAGTGGTGCAATCTTGGCTCACTGCAACCTCCGCCTCCCAGGTTCAAGCGATTCTCCTGCCTCAGCCTCCCAAGTAGCTAGGATAACAGGCGCCTGCCACCACGCCCAGCTAATTTTTTGTATTATTAGTAGAGATGGGCTTTCACCATGTTGGCCAGGATGGTCTCAATCTCTTGACCTCGTGATCCACCCTACTCGGCCTCCCAAAGTGCTGGGATTACAGGTGTGAGCCACCACACCCGGCCAAATAGCTATATTCTTTGAAAAACAATGGACCCAAAGTAACAAGAAGAAACAAAATCTGAATTAATCCTGTAACTGCTAAAGAAACTGATGCCACAATTTAAAACGTTCCCTCAAAAAAAATGCAAGATCTATGTAGTTTTAGTGGTGATTCTTCCAAACATTTACTTAAAATGATCTGGCCAGGTGTGCTGGCTCATGCCTATAATTTCAACTATTTGATAGGGTGAGGCAGGAGAATTGTTTGAGGAGTTTGAGAATTGTTGAGGAGTTCCAGACCAGCCTGGGCAATATAGTGAGAACCTCTCACTACCAAAAAAAAAAAGAAAAAAAAATTTAAACTAGCTGTACTTAGTAGTATGTGCCTGTAGTCCCATCTACTTGGGAGGCTGAGGGGGGAGGCATGTTTGATTCCAGGAGTTCAAGGCTGCAGTGAGCTATCATTGTGCCACTGCACTCTAGCCTGGGTGACAGAGTGAGACCATGTCTCTTAAAACAAAAAGAAAAAGTTATTGCTGATGTTTTCGTTAATATGAAAAATCTAATCAAATCTAAAGAAAAATCATTAGAACTAATAAGTGAGCTTAAGAAGTTCCTGGCCAGGCGTGGTGGCTCACACCTTTAATTGGGAGGCCGAGGCGGGTGGATCACGAGGTCAGGAGTTTGAGACCAGCCTGACCAATATGGTGAAACCCCATCTCTACTAAAAAAAAAAAAAAAAAATACAAGAATTAGCTGGGTGTGGTGGCGCACCTGTAGTCCCAGCTACTTAGGAGGCTGAGGCAGGAGAATTGCTTGAACCCAGGAGGTAGAGGTTGCAGTGAGCCAACATTGTGCCACTGCACTCCAGCCTGGGCAACAGAGTGAGACTCTGCCTCAAAAAAAATAAAAAGATAAAAAAAAAAAGTTCCTGTATACAAAGTCAATATGCCAAAATATAGCGTATTTCCATGTTTTGGCAAGAAAATTCTTTCAAATAACAAAATTTCAGATACCATTTACTGTAGAAATGGCTAATGGCAGGTCTAGGACAAAAAGATTAAACCTGTGCCTTGATAGATTCTGTCATGCTGGAAAGCAGTGTTCTAGCTGATCAAGAAGAAATGATCAAAGTAACATGTCACCATTTTGCAACTCCCAGTGAAATAATCCATCTATGCAATGATCATTTAAAAAATGTTGGCCGGGTGTAGTGGCTCACACCTGTAATCCCAACACTTTGGGAGGCTAAGGCAGGCAGACTGCCTGAGCTCAGGAGTTCGCAACCAGCCTGGGCAACACAGTGAAACCCCGTCTCTGCTAAAATAGAAAAAATTAGCCAGGTGTGGGAGCATGCGCCTATAGTCCCAGCTACTCAGGAGAATCGCTTGAACCCGAGAGGCAGAGGTTGCAGTGAGCTGAGATTGTGCCATTGCACTCCAGCCAGGGTGACAGAGTGAGACTCCATCTCAAAAAAAATAAAAAATAAAGAAGCCACCTCAATTGGGGGAAGGACTGCAGTTGCAATTGCAGTGAATGCCACAAAATGTGAAGTGAAAGAAGACAGAAATGAGCATACACTACAGCAGACAAAACAAATAAAATGAGCATACACTACAGCAGACAAAATCAAATATAGTGTTTAAGGACGCACAGATAGGAGCAGAACTATAAAGTCAGGAAATGGTGACCAGAAAAGGATCCTGGTTACCTGTGTCAGGAGGAACAGGTTGTGACGACAGGGAGAGGGCGCATGAAGGGACTCATCTGGGCTAAGAATATTCTATTTCCTAACCTGAGTGGTGGTTTCATGCATATTCCACTGGTAACAATTCATCAAACTGTATTTTTTAAAACGTACTTTTCTGCATGTAAATTAGGCCTTACAGTTTAAAAAGGTAAAAAGTAAATAATTATGGTCATGAAGTCCTGCTCTGGCATTCTACCCTTGGGACATACTCTGAAGAATGCTATGAAAAATGCCGTAAGGTTCATGCGTTTATTAGCATTTCTCTTGAGAACATTACCTACCACAGTAGTCCCCACCTATCCACAAAGAAGATGTTCCAAGACTCCGGTGGACGCCTGAAACCAGACAGAACCAAACCCTATAAAGCCTACGCTTTTTTCCTACACATACATACCTATGGTGAAGTTCAGTTTATGAATTAGGTACAGTAAAAAATGAACAACAACAACAATAAAATAGAACAATTATGACAACATAGTGTAATAAAAGTTACCACACACTGAGACTATAACTTCTGCAGTTTGAGGTGTGACAGCAGAATTAGCATGTATTTATTTTTCCTTCTTCACAATTTCATGAACAGATTTGTTCTTACTGTAGATCTTAGCAACCTCAGCCTATATTTTTCGTTATGTTGAGAACTTTCACCTTTTCACTTAAAGCTTCTCTTTGGTATATCCGAATTACTAGCATCACTACTTTTACGTCTGGGAGCCATTATTAAGTAAAATAAGGATTACTAAAATACAAGCACTGCAATACCATGAGCTGATCTGACAGCTCAGATGGCTACTAAGTGACTGACAGGTAAGCAGCATATACAGCATGGATCTGCTGGACCAAGGGATGAGGCAGGTCCTGGGTGGGATGGTGCAAGAGTTCATCATGCTACTCAGAACAGGAAGTAATTGAAAACTTACCAATTGCTTATTTCTGAAATTTTCTATTTAATATTTTCAAACCATGGGAAATTGGAAAATTGAAACTGCAAAAGGCAAAACTGCAGATAAGGAGGAACTACTGCATATCTCTCATTCATAAGACTTCATCAAGGAAAAAGAAATGGACACCTGATAACCAAGAAATATTTACTTTCTATGGGCAATCAGTTTGCTTTTACCTTTAAACTATGCAAAGCATATAAAAGCTCACATTTCTCTATTACGACTCCCAAAAATTTGAAAACAAAGTTTGCAGTTCAAATGCAGTAATTATGTAAGATGTTATGGCTTTAAATATGCTATAAATACTCCAACCTAAGAACCTGTCATGGTCCCGTAGTTAATATATCACTGTGCCAATTTTGTTCCAATCCTAATCATCTGAGGCTATTTTCCTCTGATTTCTTAACTATTTAAACTTTTTCTTTTTCACCAGAAGGCTTATACATCTCTTCTAATTCCCTGGGAAAAAATAAGAACTTGACAATCAACTCACCTGTAACATGGTCATTTTCTGCTGCTGTACGAGATGATCAGCAAGGCTGAGATCGGTTCTACTGTGCATCTCTTCTGCTTCTGCCCCAAAACTGTGGAGTGAGGTCTCAGCTAGGTCTTCTACACTGAGAATGAATTCCTGGTTCCAGGAACTCCTTTCTTATCTCACATGAGCAGGCTTATTTGCAGGGACCAGGATCTGTGGACTTCGGGAGAAATGTACTTCAACTGGTATATTCACACTGCACATGAAATCTCTCTCTCTTGCTAGGAACTTGGAATTCAAGATCATCTAAGGCCAGAGGTACGCTTGCTATATAACTGAAACAGCGCTCTCAGGGAAACAGAATATAGTAAAATGGAACAGTGGAAGCCCAGGTCTCTGCAAATCGATAAGGAAATATCAGAAACAAAGTAATTGTGAGATTCACTCAATATTCACTGTGAACGCTGAAATGCAAATCAGTTTAACAAGTGCTGTTAGGAAAAACACAGTTTATATGATTTGTATTAAAACAGATTTGAGTATCAATCAACTTTTTTACTTTACCAGCTAGATGACTTTTGGCAAAAACAAATTTCACCATTCTGAGCCTAGTTTCCTATTAAAATCTTCTATTAATATATCCTTAATTTTTGTCTGCCAATTCTATCCATTTCAGAAGGAAATGGGTTAAAATCTCACAATATGACTAGAGATTGGTCAGTTTTTCCTTATAATTCTGCTGATGTTTGGATTATATGCTTATGGCTATGTTATTTGATGCGTCAAGGTTAAATAGGGGTTTTAAAAAATCATTGTGTAACAACGCTTCATACCCCAAATAATGCTTTTCACCTTAAAATCTATTTTATTTTAGATGAAGTCTGCAACATCAGCATTTTTTTTTTTTCCTTTGGTAGGGTCTTGCTCCCTAACCCAGGCTGGCATGCAGTGGCACAATCACAGCTCACTGCAACTTTGAACTCCAGGCTCAAGGGATCCTCCTGCCTTAGCCTCCCAAGTAGCTGGAACTACAGGTTTGTGTGCCTCCATGCCCAGCTAACTGTTTTTGTACTTTTTTTCTTTGTAGAAACAGGATCTCGCTATGCTGCCCAGGATACTCAAACTCCTGGGCTCAAGCAATCCTCCTACCTCAGCCTCCCAAAGTGCTAGGATTATAGGCATACAACACCACACCTGGCTTCAGCATTCTTTTGGTGTTTACCTGGTATGTTATCATCTGTTCAACTACACTAAAAATCTCAGCATCATTATCTTTGTCCCTTATAAGCAGCTCAGAGCTCAAATTTATTGGTGTTAAAAAAAAAAAAAAAAATCCAATTGGCCAGGAGCGGTGGCTTACACCTGTAATCCTAGCACTTTGGGAGGCCAAGGCAGATGGAGCACCTGAGGTCAGGAGTTCAAAACCAGCCTGACCAACATGATGAAACCTCATCTCTAATAAAAATACAAAAATAAACCAGGCGTGGTGGCACGCGCCTGTAAGCTCCGCTACTTGGGAGGCTGAGGCAGGAGAGTTGCTTGAACCTGGGAGGTGGATGTTGCAGTGAGCCGTGCCATTGTACTCCAGCCTGGTGCAACAAAAGGGAAACTCCATCTCAAAAAAAAAAAAAAAAAAATCCACACCAACAGTGTGTCTTTTAACTGACAAACTGAATACATTTAATGTTTATTGTGGTTACTGTTTTTTCCCCTCCTTTCTTGCCTTCAAAGCCTCAATTTCTGTATTTGCTAAAATGGTGAAGATAAAGTGGACCTCAAAATGGGAGTCTAACAAATGAGTCAAACAAATGAGGTGTTAAAAGGAAAGTGACTGGGGCCTTGTAGTAACAGTTACAGCTAACGTTCCAGTGCTTTCTGTATGTGAGACAATATACTAAGCATTTTAAATTTAACTCTTATGCACAACCCTATAAGGCGTTTAACATAATCTCCATTTTACAGAGAGAAAACTGGGACAATGAGTGACTGTAAAATGTGCCTGTGATTGCACATTTAGTAAGTAGCAAAATTCAAATGTTAATTCTCTACCCTGCTACGTTCAAAGCATGAATACTAAAGTCATATTGTCATCTGTGCATACCTACATGCACAAACACACACAACATAAATCCTGGAGTCAGCTCCTATTCCCACGCACACATTGAGTCACTAATTCCCACAAAAATACAAATGAAGGACGCCCTGCCTCAACCCTGTATCACACTAACAAGCAGCACTTTAACTTCTTTTTCATGCCTTTTTGTGGTTCAAACTTCAGTGCCAACTCAGAAACACACAGAAGTTTCTCCCAGTTATACAAGAAATGACTCCTTTATACCTTAAATTGTGATAATACATAAATCTTAGAACAAAAGCTGGCACACAGTCATACGAAACATATACTAGCTATAATTATTATTATAAAAGTAAAATATGATGGCAAAATATAAAAAACATACACAAGCTAAATAAGAACTATTAGCTATGATCTCACCACAGGTAACCATTCTTGAGATGATGGAAACTATTGTGATATTTTTCATACAATGGAAGCATATGGTCATATTTAAAAACTGTTTTTGTTTTTTTCCCATTATGTGAAGAACATCTTTCCAGGTCAATAACCTTATTTCTGTAAGATATCAACAACTTACATAAAATAACGAAAAAATAAAATCCTACTCATAAATGAAAAAATACATAAAATATGTGGGAATATCAAGACCCATATGAAGCATACTAAAAACACCAGTGAGAACTATAAAAATAGAATTAAAGAAATTTATAATTCGATTTTATTCTGGGATAGGAAGACTTCATATTGCGAAGATAATTTGACCTCAAATGATTTATATAACTAATTCAACTCCAATCAGAATCTCAAAATTCTAAAGTTTATGTGTAAGAAAAAAGGTTCAAGAACAATTCGGACACTTTTTTTTTTTTTGACAGGGTCTTACTGTGTTGTCCAGGCTGAAGTGCAATGGCATAACCGTAGCTTACTGCAGCCCTGAACTCCTGGGCTCAAGTGATCCTCACACCTCAACCTACAGAGTAGCTGGGGCTACAGGCATGCCCTACCACACCGGGCCTGGATGCTTTTGGAAATACAAAATAATGAGTGTGAACAGGCCCATTGTAATACATATAAATTATAATCATTATAACATTTGACACTGGCTCCAGAGAGGTTATACAGATGAAAAAAAGCAGAACTGTCTAAATTATGCAAGAGTCAGCATGTAATAAACGTAGCATTTCAAAGCCATCAGTAAAACTAAATTATTTAATGAATACGAGAATATTTGAAAGAAAATAAAGGTAGCTATTTCATACAACTACTTCCAGTGGGTTAAATTTTAAAACAATGGAAACTCTAAAGAATGTCTAAAAAAAAAAAAAAAACACAGGTGAATGAATATATGTATAACTTGAGGGGAGATTTCGCTACACCATACCAAAACCAAAAGTCATTTAAAAAATTTAAAAGTCAATAAATGTAACCATTAAAAAATACAGGGCCAGGAATGGTGGCTCACACCTGTAACCCCAGCGCTTTAAAAGCCTCCTTCGATAGCGGCAGAGCCAGGCTGCTGGTGGATGCGGTCCAGCAGGGCAGCCGCTCCTTAGGGCCACGGCTCGGCAACGGGGCTGGCCCGCGGTCGAGGATAAACGCGCACGAGGCCGGCGCCTCCACGCCCGCCTGAAAGGACGCCCAGGAGCGGCGCCTCCGGAAAGGCCGTGCCCGCCCCACAGCTCAGAATCCGCGCGGCTCCGCGGCCCACGGCATCTTCACGACCCGGCCCAGCCCCGCATCCGCGCGCGGACGTCCAGGGCCTTGAAGCCGAAGCTCCCCGCGGCCACTCCCGCGCGACTCCCCCGCCATCCCCGGAGCCCCCAGCGCCCGGCCCGCAATAAACGCACTGAACTCACAAAAGACGCCGCCGCCGAGTCGCTCCCGCGCCCGCGCGCCCGCGGCCCCGCGATCACGTGACACCACCCGTCCCCGTGTCCCGCGCACGCGCCCAAGCCTTCGGCCTTTGTGCGCTCCCGGGCGGCTCCGAACGGGCCGGGACGAGTCGGGGACTGCACACGCGCACACTTGCACGCGCGCACACGCGTACACTCCGCTCTCATGTGGCAGCGAAGGACAAAGAGGAAGAAAGGGCCACCTGCAAGCTTTGTCACGAGTACATGTGCGCATGCGCGAAGGACGGAGCGCGCGCGCCCCCCCCCCCCCCCCCCGCGAACTCAACTTCCCACGGTGCCCCGCGTCCGGAAGTGCCTGTCGCCTGGAGACGCAGTGACGCCAAACGGGCTCACAGGGTTTTCTGAGAAACGTAAAGGGAAACCGAATCCACCAATATTTTTTTTTTTTGAGACGGAGTCTCGCTCTGTCGCCCAGCCTGGAGTGCAGTGGCGTGATCTCGGCACACTGCAAGCTCCACCTCCCGGGTTGACGCCATTCTCCTGCCCCAGCCTCCCGAGTAGCTGGGACTGTAGGCGCCCGCCGCCACGCCCGGCTAATTTTTTGTATTTTAGTAGAGACGGGGAGTCACCGTGTTGCCCAGGCTGGTCTCGAACTCCTGAGCTCAGGCAATCCGCCCGCCTCGGCCTCCCAAAGCGCAAGGATTACAGGCGTGAGCCACCGCGCCCGGCCCACCAATACTCAATTGGTTTGACTTCAGTTGAGGAAACCAGAAAAAACTTAAATATATTTATGGAAAGAAGGTAAGAATTAACAGAAAAAAGTAAAGTTGATCCATAACTCGAGTCGTAGGGAGAATTATAGGTAAGTCACGGTGCTTATGACAGCGAGATGGGGCCGGGGAGATGGAGGAGAGAGAGGAGAGAGATGAAAAAAGAGAAATAACCACAGACACATAGGAAATTGAATGAAAATCCGCTCTATACTAATAAATTTGATTATTTGTGACACAAATGATTCTCCAGGACAAGATGGGTCAAATTTGACCCAATTTTATCCACAATTTGAAGACAAATTCAGAGATCCTTTGCCAGAAAGCATCATAATGAGTTGCTTTAGTGAATTGCTTCAAACATCCAGTGATTAGAGAATTCTTATATTTATTCCCAGAGGTAGAACTCACCAGTGAAATACTAGCATAAAAACAGACACATGGACCAATATGGAACAGCGTAGAAAGACCAAAAATAACCCCATGCATATACAGTCAACTAATCTTCGGCAAGTCAACTAATCTTGTGTCAAGAATACACGATGGGGAAAGGACAGTCGCTTCAATAAATAGTGTGAGGAAACCGGATATCAAAATACTGTTACGCAAAAGCGCTCATTGCCCGATGTGCACAGAAGCCAATACTATGGCACCAGGCGTTTGAGAAAAGAAAAGCTTAATTGCGAGTTGACCAACAAAGTGACAGGAGTTTAGTTCAAATCTATCTCTCTGTGCTGCCCTTAAGGCAGCACTTTTGTGAAAAAAGGTTTAAAGGGTGGATTCTGGGATTCACAGGTGAATGGTGAAGGAAAAAGGAGGTCTGGAAAGTCCCCGACCATGTGCAGTTGTCTCTTCAAGCCTCTTCTTGGGTCCCATGTGCAAATTAAGGTAGAGTTAGTGTGAAAAGTGCAGTGGAAATTCAGGCTGCGACATCAGCAAGCTCATTCAGCATGGACCCCAGTTGGTTATATTGGTTTCAACTGATTTCAGCCAGTTGTATTATCTTACAAACGGAGTTTCAGCAAACTGTTTCTTATCTGCCATCCTGTAAGCTCAAGAATTTCTGTTAGCCGGACGCGGTGGCTCACGCCTGTAATCCCAGCACTTTGGGAGGCCGAGGCGGGCGGATCACCTGAGGTCAGGAGTTCGAGACCAGCCTGGCCAACATGGCGAAACCCTGTCTCTACTAAAAATACAAAAATTAGCCGGGCGTGGTGGTGCGCACCTGTAATCCCAGCTACTTGGGAGGCTAAGGCAGGAGAATCGCTTGAACCTGGGAGGTGGAGGTTGCAGCGAGCCGAGATCGTGCCACTGCACTCCAGCCTGGGCGACAAGAGCGAGACTCCATCTCACAAAAAAAAAAAAATTCGTTAATCACTGGTTTCTTTAACTCTTTGGGGGCATGGTTTCACAATTTCTTCTTCTTCTTCTGTTTTTGAGACAATCCCTCACCAGAATCTAGGCTTTTTCTAACCTGCTCCTCCAAACTCTTCCAAACTCTGCCCATACCCAGTTCCAAAGCCACTTCCACATTTTCAGGATTTATTATTAGCAACAGCCCCACTCCTTAGTACCAATTTTCTGTCTTAGTTTATTTTCTGTTGCTGTAACTGAATACCTGACACTGAATAATTTATAAAGAAAATGAATTTATTTCTTACAGTTCTGGAGACTAGGAAGTCCAAGGTTGAGGGACACTTCTGGTAAGGACTTCCTTGCTAGCAGGACTCTCTGCAGAGCCCCAAGTCAGCCCAGGGTGCACACTGTGAAGGGGGATCAAGCAGCCGAGCCCATTTCTCTCTTTCTGTTCCTATAAAGCCGCTAATGCCCACCCTCATGAGCTCATCTAATCCTAGTTACCTCCCAAAGGTCCCACCTCTCAATTGCCATAGGCAGCTTTCCCACTCTCCTAACACTGTTACAATGGGGGTTAGTTGCAACGTAAGTTTCAGAGGGCATAGATATTCAAATCATAGCAGTATATATCCAAAATAAATAAAATAAAAAGATATCTCAGCGATATCTGCACTCCCCTGTTCATTGCAGCATTATTCACAATAGTGAAGATGTAGAAACAACCTAAGCATCTATCAAAAGATAAATAAAGAAAATGTGGTAGACGTACACAATAGAATATTACTTGGCCTCAAAAAAGAAGAAAATTCTGTGATTTACTACAACGTGGATGAGCCTGGAGGACATTATGCAAAGTGAAATACAAATAGAAATACATGGATACAGAAAGAAGATACCACACGATCTCACGTAGATGTGGAATCTTAAAAAGTCGAACTCATAGAAACAGTGGAAGAGTGGTTACCAGAGGTCAGGTGGCAAGGGTGGGAAATGAGGAGATGTTGGTCAGATGTTTTAAAAAGAGAACAAACTTGCAGTTATAACATGAATAATTTCTGAAGACCTAATGGACAGCATGGTGACGACAGTTAATAATGTGTTGTACGCTTGAAATTCACCTAAGAGTAAGCCTGAAATACCCTCATCACACATACCCAAAGGGTAACTATGTGGGGTGATGGATACATTCACTAGCTTTATCGTATCAGTCACTTCACAATTATAAATATATATATTATATATATCAAAAGATCCCGTTGTCACCTTGAATAGATACAATTTTATCTACTTTTTTTCTTTTCTTAAACATTTTATTGATTTTATAGAGGGATTTCTTTTTTTGTTTGCATTTTTCCAGCCATTGGGAGAGTGGCTGAGTACTGAGTCTATCACTACTTGGATGATACAGGTAAGACTCCAGATTCACATTTCCAAGTACTAAGAGTTCCTCTAAAATGCCACAATCCAGCCGGTCTTCATTTACATTTCTGCTGAACACAGCAATGCCCACTGGTATCTCTGAAGTGTAATTGCATCTTAGGTCGGCATTTCTCCAAGTAAAGCAGCTGTTTGGAATTGAATGCTCCCCTTCTTTTTTGTCTTATAAACTGAACTGCATCTTCATACTTAATTCCATATTCGAAGCAAGCGCTGCCAGCACAGGTGCCCTTCCCAATCCCACAGCACAATGCACTGCAACACAGCAACCTGGCTTTTCACGCCCTTTGGTGTTTAACAGGTTTAGCCAATTATCTGCTGTCTGATTAGGTGGTGGAGCTTCGTCGTCAAAAGACCAATCTAAAATGTGGATTCCTTGTTTTTCAACTGGAACTTTACCAAATGTAGCATCACAAACTCAAACCAAAGGTGTCACTCCACATGTCTCACATTCCTCTGTGAACTTGTTGCAGTGGCACTGGTAGACTTGTGGGTTATGAGAAAATGCATGTTCCTGTAAATCTCCACAGGGGCTGAACAGTCCATTATGGCAAAGAAAAAGTGTGAGTATGTGTGTGAGTGTAAAGGGGAAAGTGAAAAAAAATCAATAAATCTTGAAATGTTTCACAGCAGAAAACTTTTTAATGTTTTATTTTTTGATCACTAAACTGCCTATTGATCACTGTTTTTTCTATTTAACTTGTCTATTCCTTATGAAGCGTCTGTCTTCAAGATAAGCAGAATTGTTCAGAGTCCACTGGAATCCAAATTCAACTTGGGCCTCAATTTCTGCAGATGGACACCTCTGGACTCCAAAAAATCCAAGGACATACAAAACTTAAGCAGCCTTTATTACATTTAGTTCAACAAGTTAAAAGTGTAGGTCACTTTCCACTTTTGTTTACTTGATGCTTAATTTTACTGGAATCGTTAAAAGAAATATACTTGCAATTTTTTTAAAAAGGTATCTATTTCTGAGGCCAGTCTTGGTGTCTAGAGTTTTCAAGGCAGTGTTAATGACAGCACGTAGAACCTCAAAGCTCATTTGTTGGTGAAAATGCTGTGCTAAGCCTGGCAGAAGTCTGCTTTCACACTCAGAATCACCATAAATGTGCAACATCACCAAAAAGTGCTAGTGTGCTGGGGACTGGGCATTGGAGTTGGGGATGGCTGCCCCAGCCTCTGTAAACGACACCTGGCCTGGTGGATCCAGAGTTAGTCTTGCTGCCCAGCTGCCACTCTAGCCACTCCCTAGACACAATTTTAAATTGTCAGATATACCTTTAGTAAAGCTGAAAAAACAATTCCAGAGGAATTAAAAGAAGGAAAATTTTCTATTTATTAAATAGCATAAAGATACCAAAATTGATGAATGTATGATTTGAAAAGAAACCTCAGACAAAACTTAAGATTATGCAAGCATAAATATTGAGAAGTTATTAACAGAGAGAAGCTGGCAGTGCATTGCTAAAATATACTATAAGCAAACGGATTCTATTCTAGACACACACAGTTGATCAGAAAACCTAATATTACCATCGCAGTAAGTTAAGGGGAAAATAAAATCACTTCAATTACATGAAAAAATTAACTTTAAAATATATTTTAGATTTTATAAAAATAGCAAATTTGTTTGCTACCTTAACATGATTTAAAAAAACACATAGGATTTTAACCGTAAAGCCAGTGTGTTTCTTAATGGTAGAACATTAGGAGGAGTTAGGAACAAGATATGGATATTGACTTAGATGAGGATTTTTAAAAATTGGACTAATATTAGAAATGCAGAAACTGCAGATAGTGGGTTTCAGTGGTTACTGCCGACATACACACATTTCTATACCACTGGGGGTTGTTTCTTGTCCATTTTTTTAGGCATGGGAGGCGTATGGAAAGACAGAGGTTTGCTGACTTCTGGGAAAAAGGAAATTAAGAAACCAGCTTATTACCTGTGGCTAAGTGCAGTGGCTCACACCTGTAATCCCAGCACTTTGAGAGGCTGAGGCAGGAACACTGCTTGAGGCTGGGAGTTCAAGACCAGCCCGGGCAACATGGCGAGACTCCCCATCTCTACAAAAAAAAATTTGAATTCCAAAACAAGAAATCAACTTAGCCTGGGATAAGGTCTTGCCTATCGCCCTGCTTAGAATAAGAGTCACCCTAGAAGCAAGCTCCAATTAGGCCCCTATAAAATGCTTTATGAGCAACCCTTCCTTAAAACTAAATTTTGTTAAAATTCCTAAAACAGTCATATTGTAAAAGAACTAGATACCAAAAAATATGTACAGTCTGGCCAGGCACAGTGGCTCAGGCCTGTAATCCCAGCACTTGGGGAGGCCAAGGTGGGTAGGTCATGAGGTTAGGAGTTCAAGACCAGTCTGGCCAACATAGTGAAACCCTGTCTCTACTAAAAATACAAAAAATTAGCCAGGTGTGGTGGTATGCACCTGTAATCCCAGCTACTCGGGAGGCTGAGGCAGAAAAATCATGTGAACCCGGGAGGTGGAGGTTGCAGTGAACAGAGATCACGCCATTGCACTCCAACCCAGCTGACAATGTGAGACTCCATCTAAAATATATATATTATATATATAAAAATATCTAAAATATATATAAATATTATTTATACATATTTATATATATTTAAAATGATCCTATCCATCTATTATTTTATCCATCCAAAATAAATAAATATATATATATATATACACACACACACACACACACACACACACACACACAGTCTCTGGGTGCAACTTTGTTCCTATAGATGTTCTTTGTTCCTATAGGTATTCTTTGTTCCTATAGATATTCTTTTACAATGCCTTAGCCCAGGAGACCAAGTACCCCTTCAAATCTGGAAAAATCACAACCCTGAGCACCAAATATAGCCCAAATGGAATGGACCCTTATAAAGTTCTCCTGGTAACTCATTCATTCATAAAGTTAAAACGAGTCAAGCCCTGGGTTCATGAATCACCAGTAAAGATTGTACCTGTCCACTGCACTCCAGCCTGGGTGACAGAGCAAGACCCCATCTCCAATAAAAAAGTAGTATGTGATCATATTTAAAACTCTCTGCAACCCGTCATTACACAGCTTACACTTACCACAGACAACAGGAAGCAGTAGGGCCAAGTCATCCAAACCCCAAATGGCTGTAGAAGCCCACAACTAACTTCTCCACCCAGGAATACACTTGTGAGCCCCTAACTGATCACCCAGGAATACACTTTATGAGCCCCTAACTGATCACCCAGGAATACACTTGTGAGTCCCTAACTGATCACCCAGGAATACACTTGTGAGCCCCTAACTGATCACCCAGGAATACATTTGTGAGCCCCTAACTGATTTCAGTTACTTGTCAGAAAAAAAAAGACTGAAAGGGCTCTTGGATCTCCAGATAAATGAAAAGCCATTTATCCATATTTTCATTCCTTTTAGAGTCTAAAACCAGCCTCTGCCTGATCAAACTAGAAGGCCAGAAGCAGATGGCAGCTGAAGGAAACAGCTCACTCAAGATGCCAACCAGGCCTCTGTTCATGCCATCATGGATAAGATCTATTTTTGAGGGTCTAATTAAGTTAGGAACTATAATTGTATGTATGTTGGGATTCCTTTTCCTTCTTGTCAAGGTACAGATGGAGCAGAGCTATCTTGTATGTCAGTAGCCCCACTCATGCATTCTTTGTACTCAGACCTGCGTGCCTTGAAAGCATGAAGTAGCTAGAATAGTCGCCACACCCTGCATATAGTATGTTTTCTTATTGGAAGCTAGTGGAATCACGGACTGAATGTGCCCCTTAAGTCATATATTGAAGCCCTAACCCCCAGTGTTGCTGTACTGGGAAGTGGGATGTCTAAGAAAATAATTAAGGCTAAATAAGGTCATGAGAAGCCAGGAGTGGTGGCTCACGCCTGTAATCCCAGCACTTTGGGAGGCAGAGGCAGGCGGATCACCACGAGGTCAGGGGATTGAGACTGGCCTGGCCAACATGGTGAAACCCGTCTATACTAAAAATACAAAAATTAGCCGGGCGTGGTGGTGGACGCCTGTAATCCCAGCTACTCGGGAGGCTGTGGCAGAAGAATTGCTTGAACCTGGGAGGCAGAGGTTGCAGTGAGCCATTGCACTCCAGCCTGGGCGACAAGAGCGAAACTCTTTAAAAAAAAAAAATGTTACAGGATCTTTGAGGTGTCACTTTTCTTGACAGGAACCTCTGTGGCCGGTGGCACCTTTGCTCAAGTTTTGCTCAGGCCCGCTGGGCTCATTCTGCCCCCTTGGCCTAGCATGCTGTGCTCAGCTCACACTCCCAGCCCAGATCCCACACCTCTAAGGGAGACTGAGAGTCAGGTGTGGAGCAGCAAGTGGTGTGTGAGCAAGCATGGGATTCAGCCACTGCACAGACACGCTGGCTGCTGCTGTGGGGCAGGCAGCTCCAGGTGCCGGCAGGGGTGCCAGCTCTCTGTGAGGCTGCAGCTGGACTAGGCACACCACAGGCAGCTTCCATGGCTGGCACTGGAGAATGCGGTGTTGCCCAAAGGCTTGGAGACCCCAAAAACCACAGGGCCCCAAAGAGGGAGTCACAGCCCTGGCTCAAAGATCTCCCAGGTCTGGGCTCCTCGAAGGGCTGAAGCTCTTCTCTTTTTCTCTTCACCCACAATGTGGCAAGCAAGGGGCATGTTTCAGCTGTGTTACAGCTCTTTCAGCCTTGCCATTCAGTGGGTCCTGAGTTCTTGTCCTGCGACCAGAAAGAAGGAGGTAGGCAGACAATTGAGGGTGAGCAAGATGAAGGGGAGCTTTATTGAGTGATAGAATAGCTCAGAGGAGACCGCAGGGGGCAGCTCCTATCTGCAGCTAGCGTGTCCCCCAGTGTTTCGCTCCTAGCACAGAGGGTACCTCCTCTCTGCAGCTGGTTGTCCTGACGAGGGCTCAGCTCTCAGCGGAGAGGAGGCCCTAGAGTGACTGGCTCCTCTCTGCAGGCAGATGGTCCCCCGTCTGATCACCTCTGGCTGAGCCTGGGGTTTGTACGGGTCTGAGAGAGGAGGAAGTTCTTGCCAATTGGTTCACAGGTGGCCATGGACGGCCAGGAAAAGGAACCATAAGTTCCCACTCTGGGTAGGAAGCTGGTAGAGTGGCTCAGTCCAAGTACCAAGGCCTCAAAACCAGGGAAGCCTGTGGCATAACTCTCAGTTGGAGGCTGAAGGCCCAGGGACCTTGGGTTCTGCTGTTGAAGGGCAGAAGATGATGTCTCAGCTCCAGGAGAGTGAATTCACCTCTCGTCAGCCTTTTTCTTCTGTCTGGGCCCTCAACAGATTGGACAGTGCCCACTCACATTGGGTGAGGGTGGATCTTCCTTACTCTACTGATTCAAATGCCAGTCTCCTGTGGAAAAACCCCCACAGGCATACCCAGAAATAATACTTTGCCAGCTATCTGGGTATCCTTTAATCCAGTCAAGCTGACACCTAACATTAATCATCACAAGATCTTGCTTGCAAATAACCACAAATATTCCTCTTTCTTTCAAGCCCATATACCTCTTAATCTTCATTCCTTGTCTCACCACATTGGTTAGGACTCCAGCTCAATGCTGGGGAGAAATAATGAGAGCGCAGTGATCTCAGCGGTTCCTCATTTTAATTATACTGTTTGTAAGGTTCTGCTTGAAGTATGTTTGCTGAGGGGTTTATCATCGTAAAAAGGTGTTGCATTTTATTCTGAGTTTCTTAAGAATTTTATAACAAAGAATTGTTCCAATTTATTGAATATTTTTCTTAATCTATATAGGTATTTATGTTTCATATCACTCTATTTCTACATTATCTGGTTAAAATGATAAATATATAAACTTTAATATTGAATTATCTTTGACATATTTATTTATAAAGTTGAACTAGGCCAGATGCAGTGGCTCACGCCTGTAATCCCAGCACTTTGGGAGGCCAAGGCGGGCGGATCACTTGAGGTCAGGAGTTCGAGACCAGCCTGGTCAACATGGTGAAACCCCGTCTCTACTAAAAATACAAACATTAGCCAGGCATGGTGGCAGGTGCCTGTAATCTCAGCTACTTGGGAGGTTGAGGCATGATAATCACTTGAACCTTGGAGGCGGAGGTTGCCATGAGCTGAAATTATGCCACTGCACTCCAGCCTGGGTGACAAAACGAGACTCTGTATCAAAAAAAAAAAAAAAAAAGTTGAACTATATGAAGTTGTCCTTTTTGTGGGTTGGTCCAGTCACTCTTCTACATAACAGAACACCTCAAAATTTAGTGACTTACTATTTTAACTTGATTACCTAAAAAAAGAGACTTAATGGCCGGGTGCGGTGGCTCACACCTGTAACCCAGCACTTTGGGAGGCCGAGGCAGGTGGATCATGAGGTCAGCAGTTCAAGACCAGCCTGCCCAAGATGGTGAAACCCCATCTCTACTAAAAATACAAAAATTAGCGAAGTATGGTGGCGGGCACCTGTAATCCCAGCTACTTGGGAGGCTGAGGCAGAGAATTGCTTGAACCTGGTAGGAGGAGGCTGCAGTGAGCCAGGATCGTGCCACTGCACTCCAGCCTGGGAAAGAGTGAGACTGCATCTCAAAAAAAAAAAAAAAGTGACTTATTATATCTAATAGTTTCCTGGGTCAGAAATTCAAGACAGGCTCAGCTAGGCAGCTTTTTCTAAGGCTAGATCTAGAACAGAAGGGGCTGGAATGCCTGGGGGTGCTTTAGGCATCTCTCACTCTTGATGTAGTCTGTGTGTGAGCTAGTTTGGGCTTTCTTACTGCAGGGCAGCTCAGGGCCATTGGACTGCTTATATGGCTGCTGAACGGTGCAAGAGTGTGAATTCCAGTGACAAGATGGAAGCTGCATCACCTTTTATGACCTAGCTTTGGAAGTTACACAGCTTCATCTCTGCTGCATTCTTTTTTTTCTTTTTTAAATAGAAACAGGGTCTCACTGTGTTTCCCAGGCTGGTCTCAAACTCCTGGGCTCAAGCAATTTTCCTGCCTTGGCCTCCTGAAGCTCTGGGATTACAGGTGTGAGCCACTGCACCTGGCCTATTTCTGCTGCATTCTGTTGGCTACAGGCAAATTACAAGTCCACCCAGGTTCAAGGAGCTGGGGTCGACCTCAACTCTCATGGGAGAAATAGCAGGCACACTGTGGAAGAGAATGTGTGATAGGAGATGCTGTTTTTTGCCACGTTTGGAATTACCACGGTCTGCCCTCTGGCTGTAACAATTCACACCCCTCCGCCATGCAAAGTATAGCCATCTCCTCCCCCAAGATCCCAATGTCTCATTCCGTTATAATATCAGATTGAAGACCAGGATCTCATCGTCAAACTGCTACAGGTGCAGATGGGACTCTTGAGGATGCAGTTCCTGAGGTGCTATTTCTCCCGATCTGAATGCCTGTGAAATATGAGACAAGTTATTTTCATCTTACACACCCAGAACGTAACAGTGGGGCAGACACAGAAAAACTGCTACCAATACTCCTATTCAAAAGTGGGGACAAGAGGAGGCACACAGTAGTCACTGTTTCATAGAAATCCTTAAATCCTACTGGGTACCCATTACCAGTTCGGTGATTAGGGTTTGGTTCTGCTTTCTTGGACTTCTCCTCCATGGCTGTTTGCTCTACCCTCTGGATCTTAGTTCTGCTCTCTGAATCATCCATGGTTTTTCATAAAATGTGACCATGTTTGCAATTCAGTTTCCTTCTCAACCTCCTTCCTGAGCAAAAAGATTGAGAGTTCAAATACCTTCTTTTGTACAGTTTGTCCTTATCTGTAAAGTTAGCATCACTGTTTTTAAGAACGTGTGGGATTTTTAGCTATCTGTGTATAACCCATTCCATTAGACAAAAGCCACACCCCAAAAATCTCTTAGTAAGACTTTCTCTACCATTGGCTCTCTGTGGGCCTTTTGTGGGACCTCACCCTTAAAATTCTTAGCAGTTCTGTTGCTTATAAGAGAGGGCTCACAGAAGCATTCTCTCAAGTCCTTAGAAGTCCTTTTTGTTTATTCATTGAAGGGGGTCAGGAGGCACCGCTTCAGATCTTTCTGGAATCTTATATAAGGGTACTATAGCCAGCCTTGGATTATGTCTTTTCCCTGAGGAGCTTTCTTACTTTGAGAATGCTTTACAAGCTGAAAAGACTGTTTACCATTTCCTCCATTCAATGGTTCATTTTTTAGTTCTCTTTCCTCTCATTTTATTATAAGCAATGAGAAGCCAGGTAGCATCCTGAACACTGGGTCTAGAAAACACTTAGCTCTATCACTGAGGTCATGAGGCACATCTTCTATTTTCCATTTACATTAGATGACAGTGTTGATAAACCTGTCACTACATAAAAAAGTCTCATTTTCTCCATGTTGCAATAATGCTTTCCTTGTGTTCCTTCAAGCTCTCACCAGCAACCTCCTTGATGACTTTTAAGACTCTGCTAATACCATCCCCAAAGCCCATTGGGTTTTACTGATATTTTACTCAAGGGCCTTTCAGATTGTGCTCATCATCCAGTGCCAAGGCTAGTGATGCATGTAAGTAGCACCCCACTTCCAACACTAAATTTCTATTCCAATCACTACTGTGGTCTAACATATCACCTCAAAACATTATAGCACAAATAGCAATAAAGATGTTATTATCTCTGATGGTTCCTGTTTGTTAGGGATTCAGGAGAGGTTTGACTGAGCCGTTCTGGGTCAGGATTTCTCATGGAGCCGGAAAGGCATGGAACGGGAGCATATGGGGCTGAACAAGCATCTCTTTATGTCATCTCAGAGCCTCTCTATGTGGTTTCTCTATATGGACTATTTGAGATTTCCTCCTAGTACTACAGCTTCAAGGACTGCTTACGTGGCAAACGAAGGATCTCTGCAATCAAGGCAATAGCCGCATGGCTTTTTATATCCTGCAAAGTCTTACATGATCACTTCCTCCACATTTCTTTTGGCTACAAGTGAGTCACAAGCCAACAAAACTCAAAGGATGGGACAAGACTATCAGTGGGAGGAGTGGCAAGATCACACTGTAGAAGAGGAGATGAGATGGAAGCTACTGTCATAGCCCGCTTCAGAAAATAAAATCTGCCACATATGTAAAACATGGTTGATTGTTGTAATTTCCTATGGTTCAACTTTATATACAAACGTATGGCGAAAGAGACCTGGGTTTCATTTACTCAGAAAATTTTCATATATTAGACTGATCTGTATTTATTTTTTCTTCTGCTGTCTCTATCCTGATTTGGTGTAAAGGTTATAAAAGAATTTCTAGGTGAATTTGGAAGTAATCTATATTTAAAAAATTTTCTAACACTGCTTACATAATGATAATCAAGTCCTTAATGTTTGCTAAAATTTTACTGGACATCCATCTGGGCTTTGCTGTATTTCACTGAGGGAAGCTTTTGATACTCCAATTCAATTTTATTTATTGTTGATTTTATTCAGTCTTACTTTTTCTGCTTGGTCAGTTTTGATAATGTGCAATATTCTAGAAAACTGAAAAATGTGTTATCTATTTTTATTTGACTGGCATATGGTTATCCTTAGTATTCTCCCATAATTTTTTAAAATCTAAACTGTTGTATAGCCCCTGTTCATCAAATATTAGTTACAAGTACATTCTCATGAATGCTCTTGAATCTCTCACCCAAACAGAAAATTAAAAATAACTTGAAGCCTCTACTTAGTGTTCCCTTTTTCCAACTCACTGCTTCCTCCACAGGAGTAGACACTATCCTAAAGATTTTGATTATCATTTTCTAGCTTTTTTTCCCCGTTGTTTTGTCACATAAACACATATGCCTAAACAATATGTAACTCCATTTTGCTTTATCTTGGCCTTTAACAAAGATGTTATACTACATACAGTATTTGGGGAATAACATTTATCACTATTAAATGTCTAGGACTTGAACATATTGATGATTCAATTGTAGTTTATTTCATAGTTGCATATTTTATCAACTGGATAATAGTTTCTTCATTCTTTTACATCTTTATCAGATTTGTTTTAATTAAATTTGTATTGAGATAGTTTCACCTACAGTATACAAAATAATGCAGAGATCCCTTATACACTTTTCCCAGTTTCCCCCAATGCTAACATTTTGCAACACTATAGTATATCACAGCCAGAATACTGACACACAATACTTAAGATTTCCCCGGTTTTACTTATACTTTGTATGTATGTGTGTATATTAAGTTCTGTTCAATGTTATCACCAGTGTAGGTTCATGTAGCAACAACCACCTTTGTTCAATGTTATCACCAGTGTAGGTTCATGTATCAACAACCACCTTCAAGATGCTGAACAGTTCCAACACCGTAAGATTTGTATCTATTTTGTATTTTTATGCCATTGAAAATTGATTCAATTTGTTAAATCCCGTTTTATATTATTTTTCTGATATATAGAAATAAAATTGATTTGAATATACTGACATCCAATAATTTTGCAAAATTCACGTTTTCTTTTTAATGAGTTTAATTTTTTGTGTGTGACAGGGTCTCACTCTGTCACCCAGGCTGGAGTGCAGTGATGTGATCCCGGCTCACTGCAACCTCTACCTTTCGAGTTCAAGCAATAATCCCTTCTCAGCCTCCCAAGTAGCTGGGATTACAGGTGCACATCACCACCCTGGCTAATTTTTGTATTTTTGGTAAAGATGGGGTATCACCATGTTGGCTAGACTGGTCTCAAACTCCTGACCTCAAGTGATCCGCCCACCTTGGCCTTCCAAAGTGCTGGGATTACAGGCGTGAGTCACCACACCTGGCCTCTTTTTAATGATTTGATTTAGAAATGACTCCACACAACATGAAAGTTTAAAAAGTAATATAGAATTTACACAATGATAATAAATTTGTAAATATTCTTTACCAATATTCCTCAAATTTTTACCATGTTAGCTTTCTCTACAAACAAACGTTTTTCTTTCTTTCTTTTTTTTTTAGACAGAGTTTCACTCTGTCACCCAGGCTGGAGTGCAGTGGTGTCATCCCAGCTCACTGCAACCTTTGCCTCCCGCGTTCAAGCAATTCTCCTGCCTCAGCCTCCCAAGTATCTGGGATTACAGGTGCCCGCCACCACGCCCAGGTAATTTTTGTATTTTTAGTAGAGACGGGGGTTTCACCATGTTGGCCAGGTTGGTCTCAAACTCCCAACCTCAGGTGATCCGCCCACCTCGGCCTCCCAAAATGCTGGGAGTACAGAAGTGAGCCACTATGCCCAGCCTAATAAATGTTTTTCTTGAAATGTATGAGCATTGACAGGGCACGGTGGCTCACGCCTGTAATCCCAGCACTTTGGGAGGCCGAGGTGGGTGGATCACCTGACGTCAGGAGATCAAGACCAGCCCGGCCAACATGGTGAAAACCCATCTCTACTAAAAATATAAAAACTAGCCAGGCATGGTGGTGGGCACCTGTAATCCCAGCTACTCAGGAGACTGAGGCTGGAGAATCACTTGAACCCGGGAGGCAGAGGTTGCAGTGAGCTGACACAGTGCCACTGCACTTCAACCTTGGTGACAGAGTGAGATTCCGTCTCAAAAAAAAAAAAGAAAAAGAAAAAAAGAAATGTATGAGCATAGGTTGGAGGCATAATTTCTCGACATCCCTAAACACTTCAGTGTTGAGTAGTGTCCCCCCAACTCAAAGAGATATGTTAGGGTCCTAATTTCCATACCTCAGAGTGAGGCCTTATTTGGAGAGAGGGTCTTAACAGAGGTAACAATGTTAAAATGAGGACTTAGGAGTCAATATGACTGACGTCCCTATAAAAAGAGGAAGTTTGCACAGAGAATGTGCATATAGACGGGAGATTATGTGATGAGGCATAGCGAGAAGACAGCCATCTGCAAGCCAAGGAGAGAGGCCTGGAACAGATCCTTCCCTCAGAGCCCTCAGAAGGAACCAAAACCTGTCAATGCCTTGATTTCAAACATGGAGCCTCCAGAACAGTAAGACAATATATCTGTGTTGTTTAAGCCATCCAGTTTGTGGTTCTTTGTTACGACAGTCCTAGACAACTTATACAATTGTTCTAATATTGAAAGTGGGATATTAAGTCTCCAACTAGTATTGTTGAGTTGTCTCTCTTCATTTCTGTCAGATTTTGCTTCATGTATTTTGGTGCTGTTATTAGGTACATATATGTTTATAATTGTTGTATCTTCTTTTTTGCCTTTTTTATTGAGGCAAAATATAAATATGTAAATAAAATGTAGATATATAACATATAAATATTATCATCATTACCATTTTTAAGTGTACAGTTCAGCAATGATAAATGCATTCATATTTTTCCCCTTCATCTTTCCCCCTCTTCCCAGCTTCTGGTAACCACCAATCAACTCTATCTTCACGAGGTCTACTTTTTTAGCTTTCAAATATGAGTGAGAACATGCAATCTTTGTCTTTCTGTGCTTGGCTTATTTCACTTAATATAATGATTTTCAGTTACATCCCAGTTGCTGCAAATGACAGGATTTTATTCTTTTTTATGACTGAATAGACATATTGACTGTATTTATATATATCACATTTTCTTTATCCATCTGTTGATGGGCTCTGATTTTTTTTTTTTTTTTTTTTTGAGATGGAGCTTTACTCCGTCGCCCAGGCTGGAGGGCAGCAGTTCAATCTCAACTCACTGCAACCTCTGCCTCCCGGGTTCAAGTGATTCTCCTGCCTCAGCCTCCCAAGTAGCTGGGACTACAGGTGTCTGCCACCACACCCCGCTAACTTTTGTATTTTTAGTAGAGACGGGGTTTCACCAGGCTGGCCAAGCTGGTCTTGAACTCCTGACCTCAAGTGATCCACCCACCTCGGCCTCCCAAAGTGCTGGGATTACAGGCGTGAGGCACCGTGCCTGGCCTGATTTCACTTTTTGGCTTTTGTGGATAGTGCTGCAGGAAACATGGGCGTGCAGGTGTCTCTTTGATGTACTGATTTCCTTTCTTTTGGATATTCACCCAGTAGTGGGGTTGCTGGATCATATGATAGTTCTATTTTCAGTTTCTCTGAAGAGCCTCCATACTGTTCTCCATAGTGGCTGTACTAATTTCCACTCCCACCAACAGTGTACGAGGGCTGTCCTTCCTCCATATCCTCACCAGCATCTGTTCTTTCCTGTCTTTCTGATACAAGCCATTTTAACTGAAGAGGGATGATATCTGATTGTGGTTTTAATTTGCATTTCTCTGATAATTAGTGACATTGAGCATTTTTTCATATACCTGTTAGACATTTGCATGTCTTCTCTGAGAAACGTTTGGATCTTTTGCCTACTTTATAATTGGAGTATTTAGAGTTTGGGTTTTTTTTGTTGTTGTTATTTTTCTTTGTTTTTGCTACAGAGTTGTTTGAGCTCCCTGTATATTCTGGTAATTAACCCCTTATCAAATGGATAGTTTGCAAATATTTTCTCCCAACCTGTGGGTTGTCTCTTCATTTTGTTGTTTCCTCGGCAGTATGGAAGCTTCCTAGCTTGATGTAATCCCAATTGTCTATTTATAATTGTTACATCTTCTTGATGACTTATCTTTGCAAATACTTTTATCTCTAGTAAAACTTTTGTTTTAAACTCTATTGTGTCTGATATTAGAAAGCCACTGGAGATTTATTATGGTTGCTGTTTACATTTTATATCTTTTTCCATCCTTTGCTTCTAATCCAATTGTATCTTTGAGTATGTATGTATGTCTCCTATACATGGTTGGATTTTTTTTTTATCATCACTTTGACAATCTGTCTTTTGATAGTTTAATCTATTCGCATTTAATGTTATTACTGGCCAGGTGCACTGGCTCATGCCTATAATCTTGATGCTTCGAGAGGCCAGAATGGGAGGATTGCTTGAGCCCTGGAGTTTGATACCTCCATCTCTATAAATAATAAAATAGCCAGGCATGGTAGTGTGCACCTGTAGTCCCACCTACTATGGAGGCTGAGGTGGGAGAATTGCTTGAAGCCAAGAGTTCAAGGCTGCAGTGAGCTATGATCATGCAACTGCACTCCAGCCTGGGCAATAGAGCAAGACCCTCTTAAAAAAAAGTTATTATTGATATAGTTAGATTTACATATGCTGCTTTCCCTTTTGTATTTTATGTCTCATGTATCTTTTGTTCATCTATTTCTCCTTTTGTCTTAACTGCATATTTTGTAATGTAATATTTTTTCTTTAATGATTCCTTACAATATTTTTGCAGTTATTTCTTTAGTGTTTGTTCTAGGAAGTGTTAAATACACATTAACTTATCAGAGTCTACTTCAGATTTATACTACCTTAATTCCAATAAGATTTTTATAAACTGATTATTCCTATACAGTTCTAGCCCCCACCCCCACTTTTGTGCTGGTATTGTTATATATATCTATGTTACAAATGCAACAACACATTGCTATAAATATTGCTTTATATATTTTATCATTTAAAGAAGCTGAGAGAAGAATGAAGAGAAAGTATATATTAACAGCTTTTGTTACAGTAGCCTATTTATTTCCTATTTCTGGTTCTCTCAGCTTATTCTTGAGGCTTTAAGTTGCCATCTAGAGCCACTTCCTTATCCCAACACGACTTTTCTCTCACCCTCCTCCTTTGTGGTGTTATTGGTAGACATATTATACTTCTGTATGTTATAGTCCAAACAGTATTGCATATTGTTTTATATAATTGCTTTTTTTGTTGCTGTTGTTGAGACGGAATCTCGCTCTGTCGCCCAGGCTGGAGTGCAGTGGCGCAATCTGGGCTCACTGCAACCTCCACCTCCTGGGTTCAAGCCATTCTCCTGCCTCAGCCTCCCGAGTAGCTGGGACTACAGGCGCCTGCCACCATGCCTCACTAATTTTTTGTATTTTTAATAGAGACGGGGTTTCACTATGTTAGTGAGGATGGTCTTGATCTCCAGACCTTGTGATCCGCCCACCTCGGCCTCCCAAAGTGCTGGGATTACAGGCGTGAGCCACCACGCCTGGCCTATAATTATTAATCAGTTATTAATCAAATAAGAAATCTGCACTTGCACTATCTTTTATTATTACATAATTACCCTTTACTGGTGCTCTTTGTTTTTTCTGTGGAAACAAATTACTGCCTGGGGTCATTCCTCAGACTGTTGCTCTTCAGTCTCCAAACTGATCACTGGAAATGACGTTAAGTGGGGCCGATCCGACTCCCACTCCTTGGCTCTTGGACCTGTGTATACTCCCTGTTGAGGAATCACTACCAGATAAAAGTCTGTGATTCCAGGACTGCATACTGGAGGACGGTGCCCTGTGCTTGTCAAGCAGTGCCACTAAGCTGGTACTTCAAACCACCTTCAGCAGGTATCCAATGCTCTGTCACACCAGCCGCTTCTAGGTGGTGGGGTAAGCATAACAATAGATCAGTCATGGGACCACCACTGCACCTTATCTGTGGTAAAGTGGGTCTCCTTGTCTAAAGCCCTGTCGTGTGGGATAACCAGAATCTCTACTCTCCTAAAAATTATTAAATAGACTTCTTCCAGTGTTACATACTATTATTTTCTGGGGCTTATTTCCATATTTTTGTATCATCAAATTACATCTTATAATTTTTACGTCTGTTTAGATTTGGCCAAGCATGACTTTTTATTTTTTTATGTTTCCAACTTTCTTAGTATTAAATATTTTGTTTAAAATGACATTATTTCACCCTGGCTTGTGAATAACCCTTCTATTCTAGGTAGATATTTTCTTTCAGCACATTGAAGACATTCTTTTACTGTCTTCTGATTTTTACTGTTGCTATTGAGAAGTCAACCTAAGCATGTAAAATTGGAAAAGGGCAACTCAGTGATAAAATATCAGACTTTCAACTAATATTCCCATCCTTACAACCTCCAATGATGATATCTCATAACATATTACAAATACCAAGAGAGTAGAATTTTTTTTTTTTTTTTTTAGACAAGGTCTTGCTCTGTCACCCAGGCTGGAGTACAGTGGTACAAATATGGCTTACTGCAGCCTCAACCTCCTGGGCTCAAGCAATCCTCCTGCCTCAGCCTCCAGAGTAGCTGGAACCACAGCCCTAAGCCACCATCCCGGGGTTTTTTTTTTTTTTTTAGAGATGGGGTTTTGCTTTGTTGTCCAGACTGGTCTCAAATTCCTGAGCTCAAGTGATGATCCTCCTGCCTCCCAAAGTGTTGGGATTATAGGCATAAGCCACTGCACCTAGCCAGAGTAGGGCTGATTTTAAATTTTAGATTTTGGCCTCAAAGTGAGCTGTTATTTTCCTTTTACTGTGATGCTCTTAAAATAGTAAAAAAAAAAAAAAAAAAAAGTAGCTAAATTGTTTTTAAAAATTAAGGTTGCTCTGGCCGAGTATGATGGCTCATGCCTGTAATCCCAGCACTTTGGGAGGCCGAGGCGGGTGGTCAGGAGTTTGAGACCAGCCTGGCCAAAATGGTGAAACCCCATCTCTACTAAAAATACAAAAATTAGCCAGGCGTGGTGGCAGGTGCCTGTAACCCCAGCTACTCAGGAGGCTGAGGCAGGAGAATCACCTGAACCCCAGAGGCGGAGGTTGCAGTGAGCCGAGATCACGCCACTGCATTCCAGCATGGGTGACACAGTCAGACTCTGTCTCAAAAAAAAAAAAATAAAAAAAAATAAAAAAAAAATTACCCCTACACTTTTTCACAACAAACCTTAAATCTTCAAGACACTCACAAAACCAAAAGCCACTTCCTTCTCTCAACACTTACCCCCAAGACATATGAAGATATATGGAAACATATGGCATACCTAGTTCAGACTTCTATTAAAGAGTCACACAAACATTCCATCAATAAACATCCAGCATGAATTTCTACATAAACGTCTGCTTGAAGCACTTTTATTTGCCAGTAGAAGTAATATTTCCAACTGCCTCAGGTCAAGAGTTCCTTTTGGCCTCCAACCTGATCTGACTGAACTTTCCTCTTTGGGAACTCCTATGCCCTCTACTCAGAAGACTGTCCTCTTGGCTTCTTTTGGTTTTTCAGCAACATTGACATTTGTCTTCTATATTATTATTATATAGTTTATGTATTTATTTTTACTTTTTACAGATATGAGGTCTTGCCCTCTCATCCAGGCTGGAATACAATCATGGCTCACTGCATCCTCAACCTCCTGGGCTGAAGCGACCCTCCTGCCTCAGCCTCCCAAGTAGCTGGGACTATAGGCAAGCATCTTATTTTTTTTTTTATTTTTTAATTCTCTTTCTCATTCTTTTGCCACAAGTTGATAATTGAGGCCGATGCAACTGAAGATATAGATACATGCCACAGTTAGGATTGTGTCATATACACAGAACATGTGTTTGTCATTTTCTTTTCTTTTTTTTTTGAGACAGAGTCTCACTCTGTAGCCCAGGCTGGAGTACAGTGGCGCAATCTCTGCTCACTGCCACCTCCACCTTTCTGTTTCACGCCATTCTCCTGCCTCAGCCTCCCGAGTAGCTGGGATTACAGGCGCCCACCACCATGCCTGACTAATTTTTGTATTTTTAGTTGAGAAGGGATTTCACCATATTGGCCAGGCTGGTCTCGAACTCCCGACCTTGTGATCCACCCACCTTGGCCTCCCAAAGTGCTGGGATTACAGGCGTGAGCCACCACGCCTGGCCAGCAGCTACTACTTTCAATAACACATTTTTATTGGCTCTTGGTGGAGGGAAAGGGCTTAGGGTCTTAGGAACACATAATGGATCCAATCCAGCATGTCACAAAGCATTATCATTCTTTCTTCTAGATTATGGCAAAGTTCCTGACTTTTCTTCCCCTTGCCATAAGCCAGTGTTGGATCTGGTCTTGCCTTAGCTGCTGCAGCTAACTTTTAAAACCATCATCATGGTCGGGAGTGGTGGCTCACGCCTGTAATCCCAGCACTTTGGGAGGTCGAGGCAGGTGGATTACCTGAGGTCAGGAATTCAAGACCAGCCTGGCCAACATGGTGAAACCCCGTCTCTACTAAAAATACAAAAATTAGCCAGGCGTAGTGGCACACACCTGTAATCCCAGCTACTAGGGAGGCTGAGGCAGGAGAATCGCTTGAGCCCAGGAGGCAGAGGTTGCAGTGAGCCAAGATCGTGCCATTCACTCCAGCCTGGGTGACAGAATAAGACTCCGTCTCAAAAAAAAAAAAAAAAAAAGCAAAACCATCATCACTGCTGGGTGTCAGTGCACCAAGTATATGCTGTAAGTAACTGCCCTTCACTGAACACCCTCAAAGGATTTCACAAGTATCTATCCCCTCCCCCAACTTTTTTTTTGGGACAGGGTCTCACTGTTGCCCAGGCTGGAGTACAGTGCAGCTCACTGCATCCTTGACCTCCTGGGCTCAAGCGATCCTCCTGCCTCAACCAACTGAGTAGCTGGGATTGCAGGTGTGCACCACTGTACCCAGCTTTTAAAAAATTTGTGTAGACAGGGTTTTGTCACGTTGCCCTGGGTTTTGTCATGCTGAGAAGTTTTGATATATTACTCATTCCTGCAATGCTCTATGAATTCTACATATTTTCCTAAATGAGCAGTCCCATCCCAGGGCATGTTTAGTGTAGATTATTGTTACCAAACTGGTAAAAATAAGCCATGGGGAACTGGCAGAATAAGCTTCCTCCTGCAAGGCAAATTCCACATTTTCCCAGAAAAGGGAAGGGGTTCTATCTTTATCAGGAGGTGGCAGGTTTTTTATACCTCAACTACTCAACTGTGCAATGGCTGTGCAAAAGCAGTCAAATAATACACAAATATATTTAGCCATGTTCCAACAACAGTTATTTATGGACACTCAAGTTTGAATTTTATATATTGCCAACATCTACTCTATAGCCTTAAATGAAGCACCTGCAGTGCAAAGTCTTATCAGAAGAGTTTGCTAGGCTGAGTCCTCAGGTTCTTCCCAGATAATCCTATTCAAAGTCTATCAGAAGAGTTTGCTAGGCTGAGTCCTCAGGTTCTTACCAGATATTCCTATTCAAAGTCTATCAGAAGACTTTGCTAGGCTGAGTCCTCAGGTTCTTCCCAGATACTCCTATTCAATGTCTATCAGAAGAGTTTGCTAGGCTGAGTCCTCAGGTTCTTCCCAGATACTCCTATTCAAAGTCTATCACAAGAGTTTGCTGGGCTGAGTCCTCAGGTTCTTCCCAGATACTCCTATTCAAAGTCTATCAGAAGAGTTTGCTAGGCTGAGGCCTCAGGTTCTTCCCAGATACTGCTATTCAAATTATCAAGGGATAACTTTTTTTGGGGGGGAAGGGTGAGGATAACTTTTTCAATGCATGTTTACATTAAGGGATTTAGTAAACATTTGAGGTGAACTGACTTTAATTCACCAAGCCAAATATACTGTTTGATTCCCACCACCTCACTCCTACAGCTGTAAGAAACTTTTTCAGCAATGTCAAAGTTGCCAAGTCCAACACTCGACCCTGAGGTGAGATTTCAGGGCTTCAGGCCTGTCATTCTCATGGTCTAAGATCTAGCAAGATCAAAATCAGCCATCTCTGCCCCTGTCTCAGATTTTCTCATAAATTTAAAATTCTTATAAGGCTATAGTTCTTCAGTGTTTCCAAAATCTCAGCATCAGGCACTACAACGTTCCAGGTGTACAGAAACAATAACACTATTTCACACGATGGCTAAAAGTTGCTATTTTCAAATATAAACAAGAATGCAATTTTCTTGTCTCAGGAAAAACAAACCTAAATCATATACCCCACTTTGTTAACTACATGCTACCAAGGCAACAACTTATCAGTTAAGGCCCTTAGGTTATAAGACATAGAAAGCTGGCCAGGCTCGGTGGCTCATACCTGTAATCCCATGACTTTGGGAGGCTGAAGTGGGCAGATCACCTGAGGTCAGGAGTTCAAGACCAGCCTGGCCAACATGGTGAAACTCCGTCTATACTAAAAATACAAAAATTAGCCAGGCATGGTGGTGGGTGGCTGTAATCCTAGCCACTTGGGAGGCTGAGGCAAGGAAATTGCTTGAACCCAGGAGGCGGAAGTTGCACTGAGCTGAGATCACGCCATTGCATTCTAGCCTGGAGGACAAGAGCGAAACTTAGTCTCAAAAAAAAAAAAAAAAAAAAAAAAAAAAAGAAATAGACAGTCATTCTTCTTAAATTAAGCAAAAAAAAAAAAAAAAAAAAAAAACCCAAACAACAAAAAGCAAAAGACATTTTTATTGAGAAGTGAGGAAACACACAGATCAGAGAAGCAGGTTCTAAAGGGATAGGATCCACAGTTATTCTTGTAATCATTTAGCCAGAATGAATGGATGTTCTCAACAGAATTCTGGGACAAGAATGAATGAGTTCCCACATTTTCTGGTTCATGTGCAAATGAATTACAGTCTCAAAATTCTGAAAAAGAGATTACCATTATCCAACAATGGGTAAAATGCTCACCTGTAGCTAGTGGAACGGATACCTGAAAGACACTACCACAGGAAGCACCCCAGAGAGGGGAGGTATTTCTCCAGAGAAAACAAGGGTGCTCATGTCAATCAATGGACAACAGGCATGGAACTGCAAAATATAATAAACGTTCATTACAATGAGTTCTCTTAAGTGGCAGTCCTGTAATAAATGCCAGATCTGCTTATGAAAAAGAAATCAAAAGACAATTAGCATTTAAGATGGAAAATACTGGGGGATATTATTCCACAAACTATCAAATATATATATAGATAGATAGAACAAGTTACATTAAAAAATAAAGTACGAAAAATTTTAGAAATACTATTCAGTGTTAACTCAGGGAAGTCACATTAAATATCCCTTAACTTTAAGAATCTGTTCCCTGCGTTTTTCCTGAACATTATTTACATATTTTTTAAAAAACAACTTTATACTCCACCATGAAGTCAACCGTTCATAACAAGATTTTATTTTACAAAAACACAGCTTCAAATCTGGAATGTGACTTTCCATGGAACACATTTTCAATGGGAAAATGCTTCCTTAATTTATTCAACTTATAAGGTGTTCCTAGTGTAAATTCTCTGAATCTTCATGATACTACAACATTTGATACATTTATTGCTCCTCATTCTTTCCATTATTTTCATCTACAAATATCTGTAACTTATTTCTGAAAGCTTTTACACTCATCCCAAATATGGTTGGTCTCTCTCCTCTCTGATTTTTGACATGAGTGTAGTTTTAGGGCCTCCTGCTTGTAAATCCTGTCTATATTATCCGAAGTCTCCTGAACATCAGTTTCTCACATTGCATCACTCTGATTTCTCATTTATGAGTCTTCCGATGTATACGAAGCCCTGAATTCCAACAGAAGGATTTCCCACATTCAGAGCATTTCCATGGTTTCTCTCCGGTGTGAACTCTCTGATGTTCACTGAGAGATGACTTCTGAGTGAAGGCTTTTCCACATTCACTGCATTTAAAAGGTTTCTCTCCCGAATGAGTTTTCTGGTGTATCTGAAGTGATGCCTTCCTAGGGTAGGCTTTTTCACATTCATTGCATTCATAGGGCTTCTCAGCTGAATGAGTTCTCTGATGTATGATCAGCTGTGATTTTCCACAAAAGGCTCTCTCACACAAACTACATTCATAGGGTCTCTCTCCGGTATGTGTTCTCCTATGTATAACAAGGTATGACTTGCTGCTGAAAGCCTTCCCACATTCACTGCATCCATAGGGCTTCTCTCCTGCATGAGCTCTCAGATGTGCAGTGAGCTGTTCCTTCCTACCAAAGGCTTTCCCACATTCACCACACTGATAAGGGTTATTTCCTGTGTGAACTCCCTGATGTACAATGAGTTGTGTCTTCATATTGAAGGCTTTCCCACAGTCACTGCATTGATAGGGTTTTTCTCCTGTATGCATTCGGATGTGAACAAGGAGATAGGACTTACTCCTAAAGGCTTTCCCACATTCACTGCATTTATGGGGTTTCACTCCTGTATGAGTTCTCTGGTGTACAATGAATGGAGACTTCAAACTAAAGGCTTTCCCACATTCGCTGCATTCATACGGTTTCACTCCTGTGTGACTTCTCTGGTGTAAAAGAAGCTGTGATTTCCAGCTGTAGGCTTTCCCACATTCACTGCAGCCATAGGGTTTCCCTCCTGTGTGAATTTCCTGATGGACAATGAGCTGTGACCTGAAAGAGAAGACCTTCTCGCACTCACTACATGAGTAGGGTTTTTCTCCTGTATGAACTCTCTGATGAGCATTAAGGTTTGACTTGGCACTGAAGGCTCTTTCACATTTACTGCATTCATAAGGTCTCTCTCCTGTATGAATTCTGAGATGTACAATGAGCTGTGACTTACAACGAAAAGCTTTCCCACATTCACTACACACACAGTTTTTTTCTATGCTATGAGCTCTTTGATGCTTAAGAAAATATGGTTCTTCATAACCATGAAACTTATCAGGATTCTTTCTTAAATAACTTCTGCTTGGAGCTGAGTTTTGTGTCAAACTTTTTCCATGTGTGTTATAGAGTCTCTGTCTTGACGAATCATGGGTTTTGCTCAGATTAAGTCTTCCCAACACACTACAAGCGTAGCTTCTTTCAATACTCTCAAGCTCATCTTGATTGTTCTGGTACCATTCTTCCCAGCCATCTACAAAAAAACAAACAAAAGATAACTTTTTGAATCATAACATAAATCTGATATGGAAATAAACAGTATTAGGACTGCGATGTAATCAACCTTTCTCTTTTGGTAACAAGCCTACGACACTGGTTCAAAAGATTCCATATTGGCCAAGCATGGGGGCAAGGGAACTGAATCAAAACAAACCAAAACAGGTCCCCTCGTGAAAACTGGTAGCAAATTACCAGTAATCAAAAATAGTTTTTAAAATAGAGGTTTAAAATTGGCACTTGGATTAGCCAGACATGGTGGCGGGCACCTGTAATCCCAGCTACTAGGGAGGCTGAGGCAGGAGAATCACTTGAACCTGGGAGGCGGAGGTTGCAGTGAGCCAAGATCACGCCACTGCACCAAGTACAAAGTTCCTGAGGAGGAAGCCTGACTGACAGGGTTTAAGAAATAGAAAAAGGCCAGGAAAGCTAAAACCCACTGAGTGAATAGAATGAAAGCAGAACCAAATTATTCAAAACCATGGCAAAAAGTTGTTTATATTTTTAAGATTTTTTTTTTTTTTTTTTTTTTTTGAGACAGGGTCTTGCTCTGTCACCCAGGCTGGAGTGCAGCAGCACAATCTTGGCTCACTGCAGCCTCCATCTCCTGGGTTCAAGTAATTCTCCCATGTCAGATTCCTGAGTAGCTGGGACTACAGGCACATGCCACCATGCCCAGTTAATTTTTGTATTTTTAGTAGAGATGGGGTTTCACTTGTTGGCCAGGCTAGTCTCAAACTCTTGAGCTCAAGCGATCTGCCCGCCTTGGCCTCCCACAGTACTGAGATAACAGGTGTGAGCCACTGTGTCCAGCCTAAAGGTTTTTAATTACAGAGAATCTCAGTCTTCTGCATTTAAAAGATCAGTTTGACTGTTCTGTAAAAAGTAAGAAAAGGACAGAGAAATACTTTAGGAAGCTACTGTAGCAGTCCAGAATGAGATAATAATCTGAACTATAGTTCTTGATATACTTTGGATATCTGTCCCCGCCCAAGTCTCATGTTGAATTAGAATCTCCAGTGCTGGAGGTGGGGCCTGGTGGGAGGTGTCTGCATCTGGATTATGGGGGCAGATCCCTCATGGCTTGGTGCAGTCTTCATGATAGTGAGTTCTTGTGAGATCTGGTCATTTGATACTATGTGGCACATTCCCCGCCCCCTCTTGCTCCTGCTTTCACCATGTGACATGCCTGCTCCCCCTATGCCTTCCACTATGACCGGAGCTACCTGAGACCTCCCCAGAAGCAAATGCTGCCATGGTTCCCATACAGCCTGCAGAACTCTGAGTCAATTAAACCTCTTTTCTTATAAATTACCTAGTCTCAGGTGTTTCTTCTCTTTTTTTTTTTTTTTTTCTGAGATGGAGTCTCGCTCTGTTGCCCAAGCTGGAGTGCAGTGGCGTGATCTCGGCTCACTGTAAGCTCTGCCTCCTGGGTTCAAGCCATTCTCCTGCCTCAGCCTCCCGAGTAGCTGGGACTACAGGCGCCACCACGCCCCGCTAATTTTTTGTATTTTTAGTAGAGACGGGGTTTCACCATGTTAGCCAGGATGGTCTCGATCTCCTGGCTTTGTAATCCACCCGTCTCGGCCTCCCAAAGTGTTGGGATTACAGGCGTGAGCCACTGCGCCCGGCCAGTCTCAGGTATTTCTTTATAGCAATGAAAGAATGGCCTAACACATGTCTGGAGTTGAGGAAATTTGGAACATACGGGAGAGAGAACTAAGATGGTTTGCTAAGGGCCTGGATGTGGGAGCAGAGAAGAGGAGGAGTCAACAGCTTGAACGGCAAGATGGCACTGCTCCTTAGAGATGGAAACACTAAGAAAGAAACTTGTGGAAGAAAATGAAGGACTGGCCATTTCTTTTGAGGAAGAACGGTAATTTTAGTAGGAAATTCCCATTTCTGATACTGAGAGTAAAGTCTGGGAAAGCATGGGGTAGCGCTTCCACAGGCAGGTAAAACCCAGGACTCAAGTGCCAAAAAGACATCAATTTTGACGTTACAGCACGGGGGGAAGCGTAAACCTTCGGAACGGAAGAGCCTTTCGACAGTTACAACATTCGGAGAGGAGAGCCAAATTGGGAAAAAATACCCCTCTGGACAATGCAAAAGGGAAGTATAAGGTGTGTAAAGTCACTCAAAGATATAGGAGACACCAGGGCTAAGACTGTGAGTCAAGTCTAGGGGATTTAATTGTGGAAGGCAAAGGAGGAAATAAAAGAAATGGAAATAGACAGCAACGAGCCACATCAAGTGAGGGGAAAAAGAAATCCCCTAAAGGTCTTGATGCCCAATAAAACCCATGACCCTGGGGAGGAGGGAAACTTACCCAAAAGCAAACCTGAAGCAGAGTTCAGGGAAGAGGGGCATGCCTGCCTCTCAACAGTAAGGGGGAAGAAAAACCCAAATATATGAAGAGTGACAGCGATGTCCTTATCTGAGGAGCTCCTGGCTTCATCCTGAGTCAGCTCCAGTAGCTCAAGGACTTCCAGAAGCATTTCTGAAGACAACACTGTGAGTGCCCACTCCTCAGGTACTCATCAGCTCACTCCCATGCCTCCACCTTCCTCATTCTCACTCACCCACCTGGACAGCTCTGCCTGGAAATTTTGGCATTTATTATCCATGGATCTTCTCCTTGTTCCAACTTGAAGATTAAGTCAGGCTTGGTACCATGATACCCTGTTGATAGGAAATCACAAAGGGTAGGGACCAGGCTGTTAGGGACAGGACCGAGGAATCAAGAGCTACAGAGCAAAACTGCTCATCTCACTTGGGGAAAGATTACAATTAGGAAGTGTGGGACAAATAGGGACTAAGGAAATTTGACCCCTAAAGTTCAAGTTCATAATCATTAAGCACTTCAGAGATCCCAGAGTAGATCAACAACAAAAAAAGGGATGGCAATTTAATACTCACTATCTGAGTGACATTGAGATGCAGTACTTACCCACTGATATCAGGTTATGATAGTTTTCCAATATCACATCTCTGTAGAGGTACTTCTGTGTAGAATCCAGTAGCTGCCATTCATCCCAGGTGAACTCCATAGATATATCCTTGAACGACAATAATCCCTGAAATAACACACACCCTGTTCAATTGGATGCAATTACATTAGGTGACATGGAAAAGATGCAGAGGAACTGGGAAGGGATAAATGTTCCTCTACCAACTATTTCCTGTGGCTGATTCAGCATTTACTTTGTGAGAGAATTAAAAATCAATCAAGGAGTGCCAGGCATGGTGGCTCACGCCTGTAATCCCAGCACTTTCGGAGGCCAAGGCGGGTGGATCACAAGGTCAGGAGTTCAAGACCAGCCTGACCAAGATGGTGAAACCCTGTCTCTACTAAAAATACAAAAATTAGCCGGGCGCAGTGGCAGGCACCTGTAATCCTAGCTACTCAGGTGGCTGAGGCAGGAGAATCACTTGAACCCAGGCGGCAGAGGTTGCAGTGAGCCGAGATCGCGCCACTGCACTCCAGCCTGGGCGACAGAGTGAGACTCCATCTCAAAAAAAAAAAAAAGAAAAAAAAAATCAATCAAGGAGCTTCTATTTGCCGATACTCTCTTGGGTCCTGAAGATTTCAGGATGAATAAAATCCAGTTCTGTCTTCAAGAAGCTTTCTATCTTGTAGATGGGAATTAACATTTATACATGCAAACAAAATAAGGTGTTCTGAGTCCTTGGTAAAAACATCCAGGGTACATTTTGTACAAAAATGAAGAGAGCCACTCAAGTAGTCTTAGAAGATTCATGATGTGTTCAAGAAGTTGGGGTGGAAAGAGCAATTCAGGAGGTGTTTGGACAAGGTTCAACTGAGAACAGGGGGATAAACAAGAGAGTTTATCCTTCTACTTGCAGGAGTCTGAAGGCAATTGGTCTGGGGCTTCCATCTCTTGCTCCACCTTACATGGCTTCCACTTCCAGGGCAACCCAGTCTAAGATGGCTCTAGTCATCACATCTGCATTCTAAGCAACAGCAAAGAGTGGGGGCTGGGAGGGAACAGCAGGGAAATTCAGAAACGGAGTTTCTGTATATGACCAACTGAAAAACTGGCAAATCTATTATGAAAGAAAGAAAAAAAAAGATTGGAACATAATTTGCAGTCCCTGTACCAGGAGCAAGCATCACACAGAACACATGGTAGAGCCTGGTCAATTCAAGGAACCGCAAATATTTCAGACACAGAAAAGACTGCTGTCTTTGTTTTCTATTTTTATAACAGAATACCAGAAACTGGATAATTTAAAAAGAAAAATGTTCATTTAGCTCAAGGTTCTGGAGGCCAGGAAGTCCATGAGCATGGTGCTGGCATCTGGTGAGGGCCTTCTTGCTATGTCATAACTTGGTGGAAGGCATTACATGATGAGAGACAGAGAGCATGCCAGCTCAGGTCTCTCTTCCTATCCTTATAAAGCTACTAATCCCATCATAGGGGCCCTGCCCTGATGACCTTATCAAATCCTAAATACCTCCCAAAGGCCCCACCTCCAAATACCATCAACAAATAAACTTAGGAATTACATTTCCAACACATGAAATTTGGAAGATACACTCAAACCACAGCGATGGCTACAACGGGTGAACTGGTAAGAGCTAGACTACAAAATAAACCTGGAGGCCAGGTGCGGTGGCTCATGCCTGTAATCCCAGCACTCTGGGAGGCTGAGGGAAGTGGATCACAAGGTCAGGAGTTCAAGACCAGCCTGACCAACAGCGAAACCCCGTCTCTACTAAAAATACAAAAATTAGCCAGGCGGGGGGGCAGGCACCTGCAATCCTAGCTACTCAGGAGGATGAGGCAAGGAGAATCGCTGGAACCAGAGAGGCAGAAGTTGCAGTGAGCCATGATCGCATCATTGCACTCCAGCCTGAGCGACAGAGCAAGACTCCATCTCAAAAAAATAAATAAATAAATAAACCTGGAATGATTTTCCTGGTTTATAGAAGAATTGCCAATGTAGGTTTATATAAATAAGAGAAATAATAGGGCAATGTTCAAAGAAATGCGGCCTGAAAATTCTCTTGGAGTGAAGACAAATACAGGAGTTCACATAAGAAAAACCTACCAATTGAAATACAAGACAAGTTAACAAACAAAAAAAAAAGTTCCAAATTTAAGCAGATAGTAATGAAACATCTGAAAATAAAGTATAACGAGAACACCTGATAACCAACTAAAAGGAAAGAACAATGCTTCTTGAAAGTGGGAGAGAAATAAAGTACTGAGAAAAAATAATGCTGATTCTGAAATCTTATACCAGCCAAACTAAAAAGCAAAAATAAGGGAAAATAAAAGACATTTTCAAATATACAAGCACCTGGAAAATTTATATCCATCAAATGGTATATAGGTAGCTCATGCCTATAATCCTAGCATTTGGGAGGCTGAGGCGGGAGGATCACTTGAGTCCAAGAGTTTGAGACTCTCCTGGGTCACATAGTTAGACCCCATCTCTACAAATAACAAAAAATGTGTGGGCATAGTGGTGCACGCCTGTAGTCCCAGCTACTCAGGAGGCTGACGTGGAAGGATAGTTTGAGCACAGGAGTTTGAGGCTGTAGTTGGCCATGACTGTGCCACTGCACTTTACACTGGGAAACAGAACCAGACTCTGTCTCTAAAAAAAAAAAAATTAACAATTTTTTAAAATTAAAAAAAAATTACACCCTATAGAGACAACATTAAGACACAGAAAGAATTGGTGGGAAGCTGGATACAACGGTAAGCACTGAAATCAGCAGAACACAAATCTATTGATTCAAACACATCTGAACTAAAATTATAATCAGCTACGATTTAAGCATGTGTGTGATGCAAATAGATGAGAATCATAGAAAATGAAGGTATAAAGAAACATCTTTCACTTGGGAAAAGAGAAAATGCAACTGTTTAGACTTTGGTTTAAAGGGAAACGTTCAGTGTGCCTGTGAACAACTTAAAGGCAATCAAGCACTAAAAATGTAGGGAGGGAGCAGGGAAGAAGACAAGTACAGCTTCCAAAACAGTAGAGAAAAAAAACTGACTGAGAAAGAACACATTCATGTTAGAAGAAATATACTGAAAACAAAACTAAGACAGTTTGAAACTTATGAGATACACCAAAGAAAAAAATACAAATTAGAAAATAAAGAAATAAAAAAAGATATCAGGTAAATGCTAAATCAATGAAAGCTGATACTCACAGAATTAGCATAAATAATTGCATTTTTACATCAGTTTAACTCAAGGGACTTAAACTAAAGGCATTTCTTATGCATCCCAAGTAGCATGACGGTCTCACTGCAGCCAACAGACTCCTCTTGCCCAGGCACCTCCACGTGGTTCACCATCCCTCCTGGCTCATCAATACTCGGCCATTATTCTTCTATGCTAGATGGCTTTTCTATAATATATAACTTCACAAATCAAAACACCTACAAAGTTGTAAGATTTATGCCCATTAGGGAGGTTGAGATGGAGACTAAATGTGATTTGAAAGTAGGAACAGAGAGAATGGAGAGAAGATTCAAACATGATTATCAGTATCCTCCTCTGAGACCCATTTAAATTACATACAGGAATACAGCATGCACAAACACACCTCTAAAAGAAAAGGGAGGCCAGGCACGGTGGCTCATACCTGTAATCCCAGCACTTTGGGAGGCCGAGGCGGCGGATCACAAGGTCACGAGATCAAGACCATCCTGGCTAACACGGTGAAACCCCATCTCTACTAAAAATGCAAAAAATTAGCCAGGCGTGGTGGCAGGTGCCTGTAGTCCCAGCTACTCGGGAGGCTGAGGCAGGAGAATGGCGTTAATGCAGGAGGCAGAGCTTGCAGTGTGCTGAGATTGCGCCACTGCACTCCAGCCTGGGCAACAGAGCAAGACTCCGTCTCAAAAATAAAAAAAAAAAGAAAAGGGAACTATGTAAACAGAAGCCAATATGATATTTTGATAAATTTTTAATAAACAGTAAGCCAAAAATCTGGTAACTAACTTCCGTGAGCAGATGCTCTCCCAGAGGTAAGCTGATGCACAGCAAACCATCTCTCCCACAGAAGCCCCAAAAGTTTTGGGAACAGTCATCCTGCATGACGAGAATGAGATGTGAATTGAAAACAGCTAAAAGCAGTATATGAATTAGGCTCCCAGGTCCCATCCACCTAGGGTCTCCGGGGTGGGTGTCACTCAGCCAACACATGACTACTACCTAACATGCCAGTGGTGGTAGGTACTCTTAACAAAATCCAGGCTGGGCGTGGTGGTTCACACTTGTAATCCCAGCACTTTGGGAGGCCAAGGCAGGTGGATCACCTGAGGTCAGGAGTTCGAGACCAGCCTGGCCAATATGGTGAAACTCCGTCTCTACTAAAAACACAAAAATTAGCCAGGCGTGCTGGTGCACACCTGCAACCCCAGCTACTCGGGAGGCTGAGACAGGAGAATCACTTGAACCCATGAGGCGGAGGTTACAGTGAGTAGAGATCGCACCACTGCACTCCAGCCTGGGTGACACAGAAGACTCCATCTCAAAACAAAAAAACAAAAAACAAACAAAAAATCCAAGCAGGTAATGCACACAGTCATGAGAGAGAGGGAGGCACAGGTGCTGTTTCAGACACAGTGATCAGCAGCTCTATGATGAGGTGATACCTAGGCAGAAATGCAAGTGCTGTGAGAAGCCACTGAAAGGCTTCTCGCTCTGACTCGTATTTTGAGATCATCCTGACTGCTGTGGAAGAGGGAGGCGGTTGTGTAAGAGGAGATACCGGGGAGACCAGTTAGAAGGCAACTGTGTTAGTCCAGTGGAAGAAGGCAGCGTAGGCCAAAGTGACAGCGATGGGGATGATAAGCAGTGGCTGGATTCTGGGCATCCTGTGGGGACAGAGCCAGAACACAACCTGACAGAGACAGCATGGCACGCTGACGGACAGAAGGGGGGCCAGGAGGACACCAAGGAGCCTGGCCAAGCAAACTACAGAACTTTCCCTTTAAGGAAGTGGAGAAGCCTGGGGATAACAAATGGAGAAGGAAGATAGTGAATAACTGGTCCATGAACGACTGAAGATGGGGGAGATCGAACCGGAGAACAGTCCACAGAAGTGAGTCACTGAAGGAGAAAAGTGACCTTGCTAAGAACACGTGAGAAGAAAGGGAAGCGGGTATCCATCCTCTCAAACAGGAGGGGCTCCAAGAAAAGGAGACTGTGCAAGCGCCCCACACACAACCTGGACATCTGCAACAGCCGACCAGGCTAAACCTGGGTAATCTTCAGAAGGAACTGACATGTGCTTAAGAATTTAAGTAAACAAGGATCCAATAACTGCTTTCCTCTGAAAAATTCTGAAGGCAGAGACTGCCGCGGGACTCTTAAAAGGCAGCTGGGGAGTGAGGGCTCAGCAGCTCACCTCAGGCAGGGCCCCGTCCCCCTGGGGCTCACCTCAGGCAGGGCCCCGTCCCCCTGCGGCTCACCTCAGGCAGGGCCCCGTCTCCCTGGGGCTCACCTCAGGCAGGGCCCCGTCCCCCTGCGGCTCACCTCAGGCAGGGCACTGTTTCCCTGGGCCCAAGGAACACCCAGAAGATTCCCGAACTTGACACTTGAGCTCACTAGCAGGCTCCTCCTCAGCAGCACTACCTGCAGGGAGGGAGACCCCAGGGGAAGAAGCAGTGAGTGGACTTCTGGGTGAGACTGCAAGCAGTGAGAGAAAGAATCACATACACCATGGAACTGCAGGGCGGAGCCCTGTCAGAGGCTCCAACCAAGCCCCACTGATGCCTGTCATAACTCTGGGTACTGACCACCGCACAACAGGAGCCTCTGTGTCTTTTCCTCTAACCACTGATTTTCCCATCCCAACCCAGAAGGAGCATCCATCGGAGGGCAACAAGTAAATGAAGTGGGAATACAGACAAGCCTCCTCCATCTCCCCTCTGCAGGCCAGAATGAGGGGAGGTACAAGAGCTTGGAGTGAGTGTGGACTGAACTTTCCCATACCTGAAAGTAACTGAGAGTCAGTAACAAACAAGGCTGTGAACTGAGCATCATCAGCTCTCCTCATGACGACCACTAGGGAAGAAAGGGCTGACAGAGGAAGCCTGAGGCTGTGATGAGAGAAATGAAGCCACTACTGTGCCCTTATTATGTTCAGGCCGCTTGTCAAGCTGGTTACTTTAAATCTGAGGGAGAAGAAACATGAAACAAGTCACTTCGATGTGACCATATTAGAAGCTGAAGGTCGATAGCAGAAGACGAAACGGAGCCCAAAGCGGCTGCTTCTGGGGACACAGGATGGAAGAGGGAAGGTGCAGAGCAGACAGCGGGTAGACCAGGAGCAGCGGGTAGACCGGGAGGCTTGTTGTCTATTTTATTTAAAGCCTTTTACTATTTCTTTAAGCTTGATACGAATAAAAACAGGCCGGGCATGGTGGCTCATGCCTGTAATCCCAGCACTTTGGGAGGCAGAGGTGGGTGGATCACCTGCAGTCAGGAGTTCAAGACCAACCTGGCCAACATAGTGAAACCCTGTCCTACTAAAAATACAAAAATTAGGCCGGGCACAGTAGCTCATACCTGTAATCCTAGCACTTTGGGACGCCAAGGCGGGCGGATCATGAGGTCAGGAGATCGAGACCATCCTGGCTAACATGGTGAAACCCTGTCTCTACTAAAAATACAAAAAATTAGCTGGGTGTGGTGGCGGGCGCCTGTAGTCCCAGCTACTCGGGAGGCTGAGGCAGGAGAATGGCGTGAACTCTGGAGGCGGAGCTTGCAGTGAGCCAAGATCGTGCCACTGCACTCCAGCCTGGGCAACAGAGCGAGATTCCATCTCAAAAAAAACAAAACAAAACAAAACAAAATTAGCCAGGTATGGCAGCACACGCCTGTAGTCCCCTCTACTTGGGAGGCTGAGGCAGGAGAATCGCTTGAACCCAGGAGGTGGAGGCTGCAGTGAGCAAGATTGTGCCACTACACTCCAGCCTGGGCGACAGAGAAAGACTCTAACTCAAAATAAATAAATAAATAAAAGAATAAAAATAAAATACAAAATAACTGTTAAAATTTTGAATTGACCTAGCATGATCAAAAGAAAATTTAAAAAGAAAATTTTATGACCAAGAAGCAGTCCAAAACTGTAAGAGATTTAAAATTTCACAAGAGATTATGATAAACAGTTCTACTGTAATGGGACATATATGCTGCAAAAAATCACACCATGCAAAGCTGCATAAAAAGCCATAGGATTTATGGGAAAAATGGGGTAAAGGCATAATACTGGTAACACACAAAAAGAGAACCTAGGAGGTTAGGCGCAGTGGCTCACACCTGTAATCCCAGCACTTTCAGAGGCTGAGGTGGGCAGATCATTTGAGGTCAGGAGTTCGAGACCAGCCTGACCAACATGGTGAAACCGTCTCTACTAAATACAAAAAAATTAACCGGGCATGGTGACAGGAGGCTGAGGCAGGAGAATCACTTGAACCCAGGAGGTGGAGGTTGTAGTGAGCTGAGATCACGCAAGTGCACTCCAGCCTGGGCAACAAGGGCGAGACTCCCCCTCAAAAAAAAAAAAATTTCAACACTTTCAAAACTCAGAATTTAAAGCAAAGTACAAGGAATTTCCTTGACACAATAAAGTGTTTCTTCCCTAAATCTATAGAAAATAACATACTTTATGTAAACCACTAAAATCATTTTCTTTAAAAACACATGACGGCCGGGCGCGGTGGCTCACGCCTGTAATCCCAGCACTTTGGGAGGCTGAGGCGGGCAAATAATGAAGTCAACAGATCGAGATCATCCTGACTAACATGGTGAAACCCCATCTCTACTAAAAACACAAAAAAAATCAGCCAGGTGTGGTGGTGGGCACCTATATCCCAGCTACTCAGGAGGCAGAGGCAGGACAATCACTTGAACCCGGGAGGCGGAGGTTGGCAGTGAGCTAAGATCGTGCCACTGCACTCCAGCCTGGGCAACAAAGAGCGAAACTCCATCTCAAACAAACAAACAAACAAAAAAACTAAGAGAATCAGCTGAGATAAAATGAGAACTGGTGGAGATCCACCATCTTGTCTTGCAGCTGCCTGAGACACAGACATGGCTTCTGTTCCACTGACTCTGGAACTGTGTAAACAGCTGTTGGATTCGACAGTCCCTGATAAACAGCTCTCACCTGACTGACAAAGAGCTGCTTGATTTGTGGATGGCAGTTCCAAGGTGAACAAATGACATCCTGTTTGGAAGACTGCTGCTCTGATTAAAGAAGAGTCAAGAATCTTTCTGAGTTATTTATAGCTTAGAGCAACTGGGTAAAGTATGTTTTTGTGAGCAAAATTTACCTTTCTCTCTACCTGATTTCTCCAAAATTTGGAAACTATTCAAGAGTATTCTGATTTTATGGCAACAGAGTTATTTGCATAAGTTCAGCAAGAATCTGTTTTCTTTTGTAAAAAGGACACAATTGGAGAGACTGGTTATTTTATCAAGACCTCAAATGGAATGGCATATTTTCAGATATAACCAGGCTGCTTTGAGAAATTTAGGTTGGATTTATAGAGCTGATAAAAAGCCCCTTGGAAAGACTGGCCTGGTACCTTGTCCACCTTAAAGATTCCTGATCTGTGGCAAGTAAAGAATGTCACTTTCTTACAGGCTCAGGAACCTCATAGTATTTTGGGATCTCGAGAAGACAGGAATTCATACAGGTGTTACAAGCACAGTCAAGCAGCAAATCCTTGGCTTGGCTTCTGGCCTTCTAAGCTTTTAAAAAGTCGAATCCAAAATTCCTTTAAAAAGTTCCAGCAAGGCCGAGAGTGGTGGCTTATGCCTGTAATCCCAGCACTTTGGGAGGCTGAAGCGGGCAGATCATGAGGTCAGGAGTTTGAGACCAGCCTGACCAACATGGTGAAACCCTATGTCTACTAAAAATACAAAAATTAGCCAGGCCTGCTGGCACACACCTGTAATCCCAGCTACTCAGGAGGTTGAGGCAGGATAATCGCTTGAACCCGGGAGGCGAAGGTTGCAGTGAGCCAAGATCACACCACTGCACTCCAGCCTGGGTGACAGAGCAAGACTCCATCTCAAAAAGAAAAAAGAAAAAAAAAAAAAAAAAGCTCCAGCAAAGTCAACTTAAAAGAAGCCTACATGACTGGTCACTATTCTTGCTATTCTTTGTGCAAATAACCAGGCCAAGTATAATGAGATCAAAATTATTTGCAAATAAATTGGTCCTGCTATGATTTATTCTTGGTAGAAGTAGGGAAACCGGAGAGAGAAAATTTTAGATTCTGATCGCTGTTCTGAGTTTTTATTATTTGCCTATAATTTGGGCTAACTCTGAATTATTTCCTAGCTAAAAGAAGTCCCTAAAAAGGAACCAGGTTTTCGTTTTCTTCATGATACTTTTAGTCGGCCCATTAACGGAACAGGTTATTTGCTGCTGTTGTTCCGGCACAATCAAAAGTTCTCTTTCGTTTGTAATCCTTGCATGCATTCTATTTCTATTATTCAAATTATTGTTATGTATCTCTCATTGTTTTACTTCATCTGAGACAACCAAAGTCATAGTATTCTGGAGACTAGAAATGATTCAACAACCCTGTGAATCTCCTTAATTTGGAACCCTCCTTGGCCTAATCTGTTTTCCACTGCACTGCTGCTAAAGCTATGCAGTATCAAGCACCCTACCTAATGTTCAGAGGAGGGCGCATAAGATAGAAAAGCTGGACTGGGAGGTGAAGTGTGAAGGCCAAAGCAACTCCATTTTGGAAGCTCATCGACCATGTGGGCTTCTGATTAACCCTTGCTCTGGACTCCATCTTGGAAGCTCATCTACCGTGTGGGCTTCTGATTAGCCCCTGTTCTGGGAAGGCCTCTAAGATTTCCAGTTCATCTATTATTCCTTGTGTCAGACCAGGTACTTACCATAAATCCTACCCTTAGGTCAAACAACCTTGATGTAACCATACTTCAAGTGTCCTACACATCCCCTCTGAACCACCCCTCCCTATGGTCTAGAAGCCCTGGGTCTGGGGGTAATGGTGCAGGGATCCACCATCTTGTCTTGCCACTGCGTGAGACACAGACATGGCTTCTGTTCGTAAGTCCCTATTAAATGTTTCTTTCTAAGGAAAAAAAACAAAAACAAAAACAAAACAAAACAAAAAACCATGAGAACCAGTAAGAAAAGTCAACAGGGTAGCAGTTTTAAACAAATCAATAAGGAATAGGTTTTTGGTACATTAGCAGTCACCAACCAGAAAATATAGTAAGAAAATGCCTATATGATCATAGTAACAAATCTAGAAAGTACTTAGGAATAAAAAGCTTTAAAACGCAGGAAAACCTAACAAAAAATACACATGATAAAATATGTAAGTACAGAAGAGATTGAAGCAATATGCCATGTTTATGATGAGTAGACTTACATGGCAAAGATATTAATTTTCCACAAATTAATTTACAAATTTGATAAATTCTCAATGAAAATACCAAGAAAGTTTTTCATTTTATTTCATCTAATAATTCTAACTCTCATTAATGTAAAATAAAATCATATGCTTGGACTACTCCTGCTACAACTAGAAAATTTTAAATACTCTTATCTTTTTAAAACACCAGAGACCTGTAGAAGCAAGGAGGACTAAACAAACTAAAATTGCAGAGAGAAAAGAGCTGCTCTTGGGTGAGCTAAAATTGCTGGCTGTTACCTCGCTGGGCCATTTGCTCAGCTTGAGAACAGTGAAGGAAGGGCTCGGCCCAGACAGAGGACTATTCTAGGGGAAAGAGAAACCAGTGAAGGTTTTGATGTGCCCTAGTGGACAGTGAGTTTTCCCCATGGGACATCTGTTGAGTGCTGGTCAGTGCAAGAAGCTGCAGGCTGGGCTGGAATGGCAGACTGAGTCTCCACAGCCTCAAGATGCTCCAGAGTAGACAGGAGCCTGCAATAAATACACCATCCAGAAACCCGAAGCCACAGATAACAGAGTACAGCCCCTAAACAGCTCAATTCCTGTTTTGATTGAGGTGATCAGCCATTCCCCTACTGCATGACAGAGAAAAGGGGAAATATCCTCTGATACAAAACAACAGTAAGGCCAGGCATGGTGGCTCACCCCTGTAATCCCAGCACTTTGGGAGGCCAAGGTGGGTGGATCACCTGAGGTCAGGAGTTTGAGACCAGCCTGACCAACATGGTGAAATCCGGTCTCTACTAAATATACAAAAATTATCCAGACATGGTGGTGGGCACCTGTAATCCCAGCTACTGGGGAGGCTGAGGGAAGAATTACTTGAATCCAGGAGGCGGAGGTTGCAGTGAGCCAAGATCGCGCCACTGCACTCCAGCCTGGGTGACAGAGCAAGACTCTGTCTCAAAAAAAATCACAACAGTAAACTTCAGTCTCTGTGGTTATTCCTTTTAAAACAATGTCAGCAAAAAATTAAAAACTTTGAGACATGAGGCAGGAAAATATGACTGACAAAAGGAATAGGCAGATAATTGATAAGGACGCACAGATGATCCAGATGATGTTAGCAAACAAGTAATATTACAAATAACTATCATAATATATAACTATATAAATATTTAAAATACAGAGAAGTTGTATACAGTGAATAAACGGAGAACTGGAATTAAAAAAAAAAAAACAAGGAGACATTTAGAAACAAACAATTGATCCCTGAAATGAGCATCAACGGGACAATGGCCAGTACAAGTCTGTTAAGGATGTGGAGCAAACCATCCTTCTCGTGGGGTTGTGCTACTGTCCAGTGAGCACATGGTGAAGGCAATACTGCTAACACCTACACAACACACCCACATCAACTACGGTGGTGCAATTTTTTGAAAAGTGGAAAACCTCTTTTCCATGAAAATAAAACGGGATATAGAGCAAATGCAGCTCTCAATTCCTGGTACTGGGAATGTGAAGTCATTTCGCCACTTTGGAAAACTGAGAGTATGTACTAAATTTAAATATATGTGTACAATGACTCAATAGTATCATTCGTAAGTATGTGCCCAGTGGTTCTCAATGGGTAGGAGGGAGATTTTGCCCCCCGGGGGCATTTGACAATGTCTGGAGCCATTTACGGTTGTCATAGTGGGGCATTGCTACTGGTACCTACATAGGTCGAGGCCAGGAATGCTGCTCAGCAACCCACGATGCACAGGACGTTCCTCCACAACAAAGAATTATTCCGTCAAAATGTCAATAGTGCTGAGGTTGAAAAATCCTGGTATGTGCCTAAAGAAATGATAGTTGATGTCTACCAAAAGAAATGTACAAAAATCTTCACAGTCGTGTTATCTAAAATAGCCAGTAACTGAAAACAACCTAAACACGGTTGTTGACGATAACAGATGATTACAAGAGACAAATTATGAAACGTTCATACAACAGAATATCATATAACTTCACAAAAATAAGCCAACACAAACATTTTAAGGATATAAACATATGTATTAAAAATGTATGGGGAAAGACCTAGAAGAATATCTATCAAACTGATTACCTCCGAGGAGAGAGAGGAGATTGGGATGGGTGGGTGGTTATAAGAGACTGAATTGTGTTCTAAGAGAATCAACTGTATCATCAAAAATTAACAGTTCCAGTTCTGCATGTAAAGAGTTTGGAAGTAGCCACTCTGTCCTAACAAGTAAAAAGTTTAACAAACTGAAAAATCAACAACTCTTCTTAGATCCGAAAGAGAAGTGAAGATACAAGGCAAACCACTGTCCCCAAAATTAGAGACAGGCAGAAACACAGTAGTTACCAGAGCACAAATCTCTGTGAGAAACAGTGTCAGGACAGAAATACCTGAACTGCAACTGGCAAATTGCTAGAGGCTAGGTGTGTGCATGTCTGAAGTTAAAAAGTCCAGGCGGACCCAGTCATGATGGGAGTGGAGGGAGACAAGGTCCCAAGCTTTTCTGAGTTTTACTTTCAGGAGCTCAACCAGGTTCCCAGAGCCTAATATACTGGGGTTTTGTCAGAGCTTAACTAACCTGAGGGAAGAGAGATATACCAAATTCCATCCTGTCCCATCTAAGGGATGGGGTGGGGGTGGCCTGGGAAATACTTGTGAGGTTCGGAATCCAGGAGAACAGGCTCACAAAGAGACAGACCTAATCAGGGGCCTACAGAATGCTCACCCTTTCCTGACATCTCACCACCACATTAGTGAAGTACTATTAACAGTAATTCTTTCTACTCAGTACATCATGTCTAGCTATGAATGTAAAGGGACAAGGCAATACTAAAAGGCAGAAAAACACAGACAGGGCAACCACGCGCGGTGGCTCACACCTGTAATCCCAGCACTTTGGGAGGCCGAGGTGGGTGGATCACCTGAGGTCAGGAGTTCGAGATCAGCCTGGCCAGTATGGTGAAACCCCGTCTCTACTAAAAATACAAAAATCAGCCAGGCGTGGTGGTGTGCACCTGTAGTCCCAGCTACTCAGGAGGCTGAGGCAGAAGAATCACTTGAACCCAAGAGGTAGAGTTTGCAGTGAGCCAAGACCACACCACTGCACTCCAGCCTGGACTCCGTCTCAAAAAAAAAAAAAAAGCACAGACAAGGCAAGCATCAGAACCAGACATGATAGGGATGTTGAAGGTATCGGACAAAACTTAAAACAACCATGAATAATATGTTATGGGCTCTAGTGAATAAAGTAGACAGCATGCAAGAACAGATGGGCAGGCCAGGCGTAGTGGCTCACATCTATAATCCCAGCAATTTGAGAGGCTGAGGTGGGTAGATCACTTGAGGTCAGGAGTTTGAAACCAGCCTAGCCAACATAGTGAAACTCTGTCTCTACTAAAAATACAAAAATTAGCCAGGCACGGTGGTGCACACCTGTAGTCCCAGCTACTCAGGAGGCTGAGGCACAAGAATGGCTTGAACCCAGGAGGCAGAGGCTGCAGTGAGCCCAGATCGCACCACTGCACTCCAGCCTGGGCTAGAAAGTGAGACTCCGTCTCAAAAAAAAAAAAAAAAAAAGAAATACTAGTGATCAAAAACACTGTACAGAAGTGAAGAATGCCTTTGATGGGCTTATGTATTATGTAGACTGCAAGAGATTGAGGAAAAAAATCTTTGAACTTAAGGATGGATCAACAGAAACCTCCAAGCAAAGAGAACACTGGGCAAAAAAAAAAAAGAACAGAATATCCAAGAACTGTGGACAGCCATAAAAGGTGTAGATATGCACAATGGAAATACCCGAAGGAAAGGAAAAGAACAGAAGAAAGACAGCTGGTGCCTGACGCACAGTGGTTTGACTTAGTATTTTTCAGTTTTACAACGGCGCAGAAGCAATACATATTCAGTACGTTCCCCAACTTATGATGAGGCTCCATCTGGATAAACCTATTATAAGTTGAACATATTGTAAGTCGAAAATGCACTTCTGACAAAGAGATTTTCAATTTATGATGAGTTTATCAGGATGCAACCACATCATTAAGTCAAGGAGCATCTGGAGCATCTATATATGAAACAATAATTACTGAAAATTTTGCTGAAATATGTCAGACACCAAATCACAGATGGAGGAAAATCCGAGAATACCAAGAACATAAGTGCCAAAAAACCTGCACGTAGGCATATCGTTTTTAAAACACAAAAAATCAAAGATAAGCCAGAGGGAAAAAAAAAATACCTTACCTACAGAAACCACACAAGCAAGAAAATGGAGTGAAACAGTTAAGGTGTTTAGAGAAAAAAAATCATCAAAACAGAATTCTGTACCCTGCAAAATTATACTTCAAAAGTAAAGAAAGTCTTTCTCAAACAAAAACTAAGATAATTTATTGCTATTACAAGTAAACTTGCCTTAACTAGGCAGAAAAGGAAAATACAGGTCAGAAACACAGATACACTTTTTTTTTTTGAGACAAGGTCTTACTCTGTTGCCCAGGCTGGAGTGCAGTGGCATGATCTTGGCTCACTGCAACCCCTGCCTCCTGGGTTCAAGCGATTCTCATACCTCAGCCTCCCGAGTAGCCAGGACTACAGGCACGCACCACCATGCCCGGCTAATTTTTGTATTTGTAGTAGAGACAGGGTTTCACCATGTTGGTCAGGCTGGTCTCGAACTTCTGACCTCAAATGACCCGCCCGCCTCGGCCTCCCAGAGTGCTGGGATTACAGGGATGAGCCGCCAGGCCCGGCCACAGATACATATTTTAAAAAGTGAGAACATCAAAGAAAGAATAAGTGAAAGTAAAATTAAAATTTTTTTCTTATCATTTTTTTGAGACGGTCTCACTCTGTTGCCTAAGCTGGAGTACAGTGGCACGGCAGCCTCGAACTCCCGGGCCCACCTCACCATCTCACCTCCCAAGTAGCTGGGGCTACAGGTGCACACTAGCACACCTGTTTTTTTTTTAGGTTTTTGTTGTTGTTGTTGTTGTTGTTTTGTATAGGCAAGGTCTCTGCATTGCCCAGGCTGGTCTCGAACTCCTGGCTTCAAGCGAGCCTCCTGCCCTCAGTCTCTGAAAGTGCTGGGATTACAGGCGTCAGCCACCATGCCTAGCTATTTTTCTTTTTTTGCTGTTGTTGAGTCTCGCTCTGTCGCCCGGGCTGGAGTGCAGTGGCACGATCTTGGCTTACTGCAACCTCTGCTTCCTGAGTTCAAGCGATTCTCCTGCCTCAGCCTCTTGAGCAGCTGGGATTACAGGTGTGTGCCACCATGCCCGGCGCTAACTTTTGTATTTTTAGTAGCAACAGGGTTTCACCATGTTGGTCAGGCTGGTCTTGAACATCTGACCTCGTGATTCACCCGCCTCGGCCTCCCAAAGTGCTGGGATTACAGGCCTGAGCCACCACGCCCGGCCATGCCTAGCTATTTTTCTTATTCTTAGTTGACCTAGTCTGTTCAAAATAGTAATAGAGGCTGGGCACAGTGGCTCACGCCTGTAATCCCAGCACTTTGGGAGGCTGAGGGGGGGTGGATCACTTGAGGTCAGGAGTTCAAGACCAGCCTGGCCAACATAGTGAAACCCTGTCTCTACTAAAAATACAAAAATTAGCCGGGAATGGTGGCACGCACCTGTACTTCCAGCTACTCGGGAGGCTGAGGCAGGAGAATCGCTTGAACCCAGGAGGCGGAGGTTGCAGTGAGCCGTGATCATGCCACTGCACTCCAGCCTGGGTGACAGAGCAAGACTCTATTAAAAAAAAAAAAGAAAAAAGGACAATAAAGGCACATCATACTATGAACAATTCTACGTCCACACATTTCATGACCTAGATGAAACAGATCAAATCCCTGAAAGACACAATCTGCCAAAACTGAACAAAAAGAAACAGACACTCTAATAAGCCTAAATTGAATCAAAAATCAAGAATCATTCAAACCAGAATGCGCCAGGCCAAGATGGGTTCACTCACTGGTGAAGTCTACCAAACATTTAAGGAAAAATCACACCAATCATTTTTTCCCTCTACAATATTTTTCAGAATATAAAGGCAGAGGGAATCCTAACTCAGTATATAAAGACAACATCGCTCTAATACCAAAACCAGACAGAAACCCTAGAAAACTATAGACAAATTATCTCATAAATATAGATACAAAAATCCTCAACAAAATACTAGAAAATAAAATACCTCAATGTATAAAAACAAGTGTACACCACAGCCAAGTGGGATTTATTCCTGGTATGTAAGGCTGGTTCAATACTTGAATCAGTTCCATCGTATCAAATGACTAAAGAAGAAAAAGCATAAATAGATGCAGAAAAAACTTTTTTTCTTTTTTGAGACAGGGTCTCACTCTGTCACCCAGGCTGGAGTGCAGTGGTGCAAACATGGCCCACGGCAGCCTCGACCTCTCAGGCTCAAGCAATCCTTCCACTTCAGCCTCCTCAGTAGCTGAGACTACAGGCATATGTCACCACGCCCAGCTATTTTGTTTTTTAATTTTTTGTAGAGATGGGGTCTCACTATGTTGCCCAGGCTGGTCCTGAACTCCTGGGCTAAAGCTATCCTCCTGCCTCAGCCTCCCAAAGTGATTACAGGTGTGAGCCACATCTGGCCCAGAAAAAAAATCTGACAAAATCCAACCCCATTCACAATTAACAACAACAAAAACCCTCACTAAACTAGGAATAAAGATCTTTCTCAACTTGATAGAGAATATCTACCAAGAAAAACGCTACAACTAACATCATACTTAACTGTGAGAAACTTGAAGCTTTCCCACTAAGATCAATAAGGCAAAATGTATCTTTAATCCCCTCTCACCACTCTTTTTCAACATTGTACTGGAAGTCCTATCTGAGGCAAAAAAACAAGAACAGAAAATACAGGATGAGAATCCCTGTTCCAAAAACCTGAAATCTAAATGCTCCGAAATTCAAAAATGACATGTGGAAAATCCCACACATTAACTTAATACAACCTTTGTTTCACACACAGAATTATTTAAAATACTGTATAAAATTACCTTCAGGCTATATGTATAAGGTATATATGAAACATAAACAAATTCTGTGTTTAGACTTGGGTCCCATCCCCAAGATAGCTTATGTATATGTAAACAGTCCAAGATCTGAAAAAATCCAAAATCCAAAACAATCCTGGTCTTAAGCATTTTGAATAAGAGATACTTAACCTGTAAAATGTATAATGACTGTGAAGGAAGGAATAAAACTTTGTTCACAGATGACATAATTGTGCAAAGTCCAAAAGAATTCACCAGGCCAGGCACGGTGGCTCACGGCTGTAATCTCAGCACTTTAGGAGGCCGAGGTGGGCAGATCACGAGGTCAGGAGATTGAGACCATCCTGGCTAACACAGTGAAACTCCGTTTCTACTAAAAATACAAAAAAATTAGATGGGCGTGGTGGCACGTGCCTGTAGTACCAGCTACTCGGGAGGCTCAGGCAGGAGAATCGCTTGAACTCAGGAGGTGGAGGTTGCAGTGAGCCGAGATCGTGCCACTGCACTCCAGCCTGGCCAACAGCGAGACTCTGTCTCAAAAAAAAAAAAAAAAAAATTCACCAAAAAACTCCTGGAACTAAGTGACTATACCAAGGTTGCAGGATACAAAGTTAATATACAAAAGTCAACCCCTTTCCTGTACACAGATGTAAGCTGAATTTGAAATAAAAAACACAATACCATTTACAGTAGCACCCACAAAAATTAAATACTTAGGTGTAAGTCTAACAAAATATATAATGATACTATATAAAATCTATATGAGAAAAACTACCAAACACTGCTGAATGAAAACTAAGAACTAGATAGAGAGATATAACATGTTCATGGATAGGAAGACTCAATATCCAAGACTTCAGCTCTTCCCAACTTGATCTACAGATTGAATGCACTGTCAGTTAAAATCCATCCCAGCAAGTTATTTTGCAGATGTTGACGAACTGATGATAAAGTTCAGACAGACAAAAGACTTAGATTAGCTAACAGGATACTGAAGCAAAAGGATAAAGTTGGGAGAATGAACCTGACTTCAAGACTTATAGGCTGGGCATGGTGGCTCACACCTGTTATCCCACCAATGCTTTGGGAGGCTAAGGAGGAAGAAGTGCTTGAAGCCAAGAGTTGCAGGCCAGCCAGGGCAACACAGTGAGACCCTATCTGTACAAAAAAAAAAAAAAAAAAAATTTAGTTAGCCTGATGTGGTGGCATGTGCCTGTAATCCCAGCTACTCAGGAGGCTGAGGCGGGAGGATCCCTTGAGCCCAGGAGTTCGAGGCTGCAGTGAGCTGTGGCTGTTCCACTGCACTCCAACCTGGGCAACAGAGTGAGATCCTGCCTTGAAAAAAAAACAAAAGATTTACTATAAAGACCAACCTGGGCAACACGGCAAAACCCCATCGCTACAAAATATACAAAAATTACCCGGGCTGGGTGGCACGTGCCTGTAATCCCAGCTACTCGGGAGGCTGAGGCTCAAGAATCGCTCGAACCCGGGAGGCAGAGGTTGCAGTGAGCCGAGATCGCGCCACTGCACTCTAGCCTGGGTGACAGAGCGAGACTCCGTCTCAAAAAAATAAAAAAAGACTTATTATAAAGCTACAAAAATCAAGACAGTGTGGCAGTGTGGTATTAGTGAAACAACAAATAGATCAATAGAACTCAAAAAAGAGCCCAGAAATAGACCCATATAAATACAGTCAATTGATCTCTGACAAAGGAACAAACTCACACGGGGAAAAATCCACTCCTAACTTTCTCTCGTTTCTTTAGCACAACAGCCTTTCTTCACCGTGTGTCCTTTCCTTTCATTAACCTGAGTCCTCACCTCGGTCCTCTTGAGGGTTCCAGTTGGTCACACTCTGAGCTTCCACGAATATAATAAGGTGTCTTTATATATTTCCAGTTTAGACCTCCCATGTGAGTTACAGGCTGAAATACAGGCATTGGATATTCAACACCTGCGAAAGTCATTCCCAGGGTCCCTCTTTCAATAGCATTCCTAGTCTCCGGCTGTATAGCTCAGTGGTAGAGCACCACATCCGGCAACGTCGTCACCACCACTCACCGAGGGCAAAGGATTTGGCAATCAAATCACTTGTAAAGTCTCCCCTCTGGTTCACTCCATCAATAATTCATAAAGTCCCAATGATCCACTGGCCCGCCCCTTACCTCTTGGGACTCTCGAACTCCGCATCTAGCCTTTTCTCCCTATTCATTCACCTGTAATTGTGTCCATAGTTCACTAGACTACCCTCCCCACCAAACCAAAGCTCCTCTAAAAATTAGGAACATACATAATTTCTCTGCATTGCCAGCACCAGCCTTAGAGTCCAGCAGACAAAAAGACACTCCATAAACAAGCATTTGGCCAAACGAAAAAGGAGGAACTGATCAGTTCTCCAACGAAGTTCTAAGGGTCTGCATAAGACAACTTTGTGTAGAAAACATGAAATGATGGAGGATCCTCAGATTTCAGGGCCCGCAGCTGGCCACCAAGTGCAGTATAACTGCCCGTCACAGAATACCACAGGCACGTTTCTGCAGGACCAGAGCTTAGGTGAGCTTCGGAGGAGCTTTGGTTTGGTGGGGAGGGTAGTCTAGTGAACTACGGACACAATTACAGGTGAACGTGAGTTCAGTTCCCGGAGTAACCCCGAAGAGATTAACGTGGCCACCCTCAGTATCCAGTCGACTTTTAAACAAAGAAAGTCTCTACATACCCAGCACGAAGCTGTCCGGAAACTGGTGGCCATCCCCACGCCCACGTTCGCGCGCTGCCTGCGGGGGCAGGACCCGCGGGCTGCGGAGAGACCGTGAGGGATGCGTCCGCCCGAAGACAGGTGCGGGACCAGGACCCCAGGCTCCTGACCGTCCCGGGGCTGAGTCGTTGGCAGAGACGCCGGCTCCTCAGCTCTCACCCAACACGGACCGCGGGTGACTAGACGACCTCCCGGTCTGGGTACCAGGAGTCGCACGGATGGATTTGTGCCTTTCCGTGGCCCTGACTCGGGAGAGCAGGAGGCTGATCTGGCTCCGTCCACGCCCCGGACCGACGAAAGTGTTTAGCTGGTCAAGTCCCTGGTCTGCCCAGGATAATCCGAGCCGCTTAGCTCCGCGCCTCCGCGGCCACAGAGACTCACACACCCGCTGGCCAGATTTCGGTCCACTGAGTCTAAGCCGGAAACAGCCCTGCACGCGCGCACCCGACTGAGGCCGGGAGTGCGGCGCATGCGGAAGTGCGTCCTGCGTCGATGCGCCAGGACGCGACGGCGCCGGAAAAACTACATCTCCCACAATCCTCGGAGAAGGCTGCCTCGTTACAGACCTGGCTTCCAGCTGCAGCGGATCTAGAGAGGGGCACAGCCTGACGGCAAAGGAAGGCTGGGAGGGGGCTTCGCCAGCGGCACCTGGTTCACCCTCCCTCGGCTGCGCCAGGTTCAGTACCATCCTCGGAGCCTGGACGCCCAGTTTCCCAGGGCCTGTAGAACTGACTCAGAGTCCGACCCCAGCAGAGACGCAGGCGTGCTGAGGTTTTGATATCAAACAAGATAGGGTTCAGACCAGAAGGCACAGCAAAAAAGGACGCTTTGTAAAGCTAAAAGCTGCAATTCATAGGGTTAAATAACAGTTTTGAATATCAGTGCACCAAATAGTAGAGTAACCAACTTCATAAAGGAGAAACTATAGTAGATGTTAAAGACAAATAAATAGAACCACACCAATAATGAAACTGCCTTTGCAAAAATTATATCAGTGAGAAAATTATAGCAGTGGGGGAGGTCTAATCTAACCAAACCGCCGACTCTGCATGCCTTTGGCTGTCAAGATGCCTTCATTATTCCTGGGCTTAGGCCAAGCTAACTTTGGAAGACATTTAGGTTATAGTTTAAATGATAGCCCTTTTCCAAAACTCAACTGCCTTTGTAAAACCTATGAGAGACCACCAAGCTAGCGGGAGGAGAGGAGCCTGAATTCTGCTAAGATGTGGCTTGGTCACAAGACATGCAACTTCCCCAGTTACTTCTACAGATAACACCACTATTGTAGATTGGCCTTTTGAGATTTTAAAATGTGCAAAATGGCCAGGTACGATGGCTCACGTCTGTAATCCCAGCACTTTGGAGGGCTGAGGTGGGTGGATCGCATGAGCCCAGGAGTTGGAGACTAGCCTGGGCAACATAGCGAAACCTCGTCTCTACAAAACATATCAAAAGTAAGCCGGATGCAGTGGCATGCATCTGTAGTCTCAGCTACTTGGGGGGCTAAGGCAGCAGAACTGCTTGAGCCCGTGAGGTGGAGGTTGCAGTGAGCCGAGATTGCACCATTGCACTCCAGCCTGGATGACAGGAGTGAAACCCTGTCTGAAAAAAAAAAAAAAAAAGTGCCAAACATCTGAATAGACATTTCTCAAAAGAAGACATACAAATGGCAAACAGGTATATGAAAAGGTGCACAATATAATTGATCATCAGAGAAATGCAAATCAAAACTACAATGAGATATTATCTCACCCCAGTTAAAATGGCTTTTATCCAAAAGACAAGCAATAATAAATGCTGGTGAGGATATGGGGAAAAGGGAACCCTGGTACACTCTTGATGGGAATGTAAATTAGTACAACCACTATGGAGAACAGTTTGGAGGTTCCTCAAAAAAATAAAAATAGAGCTACCATACAATCCAGCTATCCCACTCCTAGGTATATACCCAAAAGAAAGAAAATCCGTATATCCAAGAGCTATCTGCACTCTCTTGTTTATTGCAGCACTATTCACAATAGCCAAGATTTGGAAGTAACCGAAGTGTCAATCAACAGGTTAATGAATAAAGAAAATGTGGTACATATACACAATGGAGTACTAGGAAGCCATAAAAAAGAATGAGATCCTGTCATTTGCAACAACATGGATGGAACTGGAGATCACTATATTAAGTGAAATAAGCGAGTCAGAGAAGACAAACTTCACATATTCTCACTTATTTGTGAGAGCCAAAAATTAAAACAATTGAACTCATGGTGATAGAGAGTAGAAAGATGGTTACCAGCAGCTGGGAGGGTAGTGGGACACTGTGGGGGATGGAAATGGTCATGCGGCAGAAAAAATAGTTAGAATAAGACCTAGTATTTTCTAGCACAACAGGATATACTCAAAAATAATTTAATTGTACATTTTAAAATAACTAAAAGTATAATTGGATTTTTTGTAACACAAAGGATAAATGCTTGAGGATACCCCATTTTCCCTGATGTGATTTTTATGCATTGCATAATAATCATTGCATTATAATATGCATTCTATATCAAAATATCTCATGTAATCCATAAATGTATACACCTACTATGTACTCATAATAATTAAAAATTTAAAAAATTAGCCAGGTGTGGTGGCATACACCTGTAATCCCAGCTACTTGGGAGGCTGAGGCAGAAGAAATGCTTGATCCTGAGAGGTTGAGGCTGCAGTGAGCCATGATCCCACCACTGCATTCCAGTCTGGGCAACAGAATGAGACCCTGTCTCAAAAAAAGAAATTAATTAATTAAAAATTTTCCCACAGAGAAAATCTGGGAATGGATGGCTCCACTAGTGAGTTCCATTAAATACTTAAAGAAGGATAATTCTTTAGAAATTCTTTCAGAAAATAGATGAGAGGGAATACTTTCCAACTTATTCTATGAAGCCAGTATTATTTTCATACCAGAGCTAGACAAAGACATCACAAGGGAAAAACAAAACAAAACTACACACCAATATTCCTATGGTGTGTAGTACCATAGACATAGACACAAAAATTCTTAACAGGCTTGAGAAAACTTTTTTTCTCCTCAAACTGGTTTTGCAGGTGTTTACTCATGTGAAAACTTACCAAATTGTTTAAATATATGAAGCTTATTCTATATCAATTATAACTTAATAAAGCTGTTTAAGAAAAATGTTAGTAAACTGAATCTGGCAACATACAAAAAGGATTTTATAAAATGACCAAATGGAATATATACCAAGAATGAAAGATTGGTTCAACACTGAAAATCAGTATAATAAAAAACAAAAACTATGTGACTATTTCAATAGATGCAGCAAAAGGCATTTAGCAAAACCAATGTCTATTCATGGCAAAAACTCTCAACAATCTAGGAATAAAAGGGAATTTCCTCAACTTGATAATGGGCATTTTTAAAAAACCCTAGCTAACATCCTACAGAACGGTGAAAGACTGAGTGTTTTTCCCCTATAATAGGAAACAAGCAAGGGTGTCTGCTTTCAACACTTCTGTTCAACGTTGCACTGGATGTTCTAGCCGGTTCTGTTCCACGTTGCACTGGATGTTCTAGCCGGTTCTGTTCCACGTTGCACTGGATGTTCTAGCCGGTTCTGTTCCACGTTGCACTGGATGTTCTAGCCGGTTCTGTTCCACGTTGTACTGGATGTTCTAGTTGGTTCTGTTCAACGTTGTACTGGATGTTCTAATACTGTTCAACGTTGCACTGGATGTTCTAGTTGGTTCTGTTCAACGTTGTACTGGATGTTCTAGCTGGTTCTGTTCAACGTTGTACTGGATGTTCTAATACTGTTCAACGTTGTACTGGATGTTCTAGCTGGTTCTGTTCAACGTTGTACTGGATGTTCTAATACTGTTCAACGTTGCATTGGATGTTCTAGTTGGTTCTGTTCCACGTTGTACTGGATGTTCTAGTTGGTTCTGTTCAACGTTGTACTGGATGTTCTAATACTGTTCAACGTTGCACTGGATGTTCTAGTTGGTTCTGTTCAACGTTGTACTGGATGTTCTAGCTGGTGCAATCAAGCAAAAGAAAAGAAAGAAAAGGAAGCATCCAGATTGGAAAAAAAAAAAGTAAAATTGGCTTTATTCACAGATGACATGATCCTGTATATAGAAAATATCTAGGAATCAATAATAATAATAAAACTACTGAAGCTAATAAATGATGTTAGCATGGTCAAAGGGTACAAGATCAATATATAAACACTGTACTTCTATATACTAGCAGTGAATAAGCTTAAAATGAAGTTAAGTAAACAATGTCTTTCACAGCATCAAAAAGAATAAAATAGTAATACATTTAATAAAAGAAGTAAAAATGTGGCCGGGCCCGGTGGCTCATGCCTATAATCCCAGCACTTTGGGAGGCTGAGGCGGGTGGATCACGAAGTCAGGAGATCGAGACCATCCTGGCTAACACGGTGAAACCCCGTCCCTACTAAAAATACAAAAATTAGCCAGGCATGGTGGCAGGCGCCTGTAGTTCCAGCTACTCAGGAGGCTGAGGCAGGAGAATGGCTTGAACCCAGGAGGCGGAGGTTGCAGTGAGCCAAGATTGCGCTACTGCATTCCAGCCTGGCGACAGAGCGTGACTCTGTCTCAAAAAAATAATAAAATAAAAAAGAAAAAAGGAAGTACAAATTTGTGTATTGGAAACTACAAAACATTACTCAGAGATATTAACAAATATTTAAATAAATGAAGACATTTCATCTTAGTGGATTGAAAGGCTGAATACTATCAATATGGCAATTCTCCTCACATTGATCTATAAATTAAATGCAATTCCTGTCAAAATCTCACCAGACTTTTTGGTAAAAATTGGCAAGCCGAACATAAAATTTATAATGACATGCAAAGAACATAGAATAGCAAAACAATTTTGAAAAAGAATAAAGTTGGAAGACTTACACTACTTGATTTTAAATTTGCTATAAAGCCACGGTGATCAAGACAGTGTGATATTAGCACGAGGATAAGTAAATAGATGAGTGGAAAATAACTAAGGATCTAGAAATACATTGTAACATTTATGGCCAATTAATTTTTGACACAGTTACCCAGATAATTCAATGATAAAAAGGTAGACTTTAGTAAATGATTCTGGGTAAATGGATGCCTACATGCCAAAGGAGGAGAAGGAGAAGACTTGTCTTACACGTCATACATGAAAATTAGCTGAAAACAGGTCAGAGACCTAAAAGTAAGAGCTAAAACTATAATACAATAGAAAATTGTTGTAAATTTGGGTTGGGTAAAGAGATTCCAGATATAACAACGAAAGCATGATCCATGAAATAAAAGCATTGATAAATTGAACTTTGTCAATATATAAAAACTTTTGTTTCAAAAGACAGTATGAAGAAAGTGAGAAGACAAGTCACAGTCTAAAAGAAAATATTTGCAAATCATTTATCTGATAAAAGACTTGTATTCAGAACACTTATGACTCAATAATAAGACAAGCAACCCAATTTTGCAAATGAGCAAAAGATCTGAATATATATATATTTCACCAAAGAAGCTACAGAAATGGCTAATGAGCACATACAAAGATGCTCAACATCATTATTCATTAGGGAACAGAAAGTTAACCACAATGAGATACCAGTAAAAACTCAATAGAATGGCTATAATAAGAAAAACAGACAATACCTAGTGTAGGCAAGTATGTGGAGAAACGAGCCTTCAAGCTTTGCTACTGAGATGTAAAATGGCAGTCACTTTGGAGAACAGTTTGGCCATTACTTAAAAAGTTAACCATAAACTTACCACATGACTCTGCAATGCTACTTCTAGGTATCTAAGAGAAAATGAAAACATGTCTGTATAAAGTCGTTTATGATAATGTTTATAGCAATATTATTATTATTATTATTATTATTGTTGTTGTTGTTGTTGTTGTTATTTTGAGACGGAGTCTCGCTCTGTCGCCCAGGCTGGAGTGCAGTGGTGTGATCTCGGCCCACTGCAAGCTCCGCCTCCCGGGTTCACGCCGTTCTCCTGCCTCAGCCTCCCGAGTAGCTGGGACTACAGGCGCCCTCCACCATGCCCAGCTAATTTTTTGTATTTTCAGTAGAGACGGGGTTTCACCGTGTTAGCCAGGATGGTCTCGATCTCCTGACCTCGTGATCCGCCCGCCTCGGCCCCCCAAAGTGCTGGAATTACAGGCGTGAGCCACCGCACCCGACCAGCAATATTATTTATAATAGCCAGAAACTGGAAACAACCCAAAATGTCTATCAACCTGACTGGATAAACAAAAGTGAAAGCAACTCAAATATCCATCAAATGATGCCTGGATAAATAAACGTGGTATAGCCATACGATGGAATACTGTTCAGCAATTAGAAGAGGGGGGAAGTGCTGATACATGCGATGTGAATAAACCTCAAAAACATGACGCTGATGTCAAGAAGCCAGATACAAAAGTCATCACGTGTATGATTTTGTGGATATAAAATGTCTAGAAAATGCAAATTTGTAGAGTGAAAAATCACATCAGTAGTTGCCTAAGCATAGGAGTAGGAACAGGGGTTAAATGTAAATGGGCATAAAGAACTCTGGTAATGAAGATGTTCTAAGGCTGCATTGTGGTGATGGTAGTAAAACTCTATGAATTTACTAATATCACTGAATTGAATACTTACAATCGATACATTTTGTGGAATGTGAATTGTATTTCAATAAAACTTTTTTAAGACCACTGAGTTTGACTATTGGAAATGAGAGAGATAAAAGCAGAAATAAATGAGATTGAAAGCAGAACAACAGTAGAACTAATAAATAAAAACATTTGTTTTTGAAGAAGGTTAACAAAATAGACCACTCGGTATTCTAATCCAGCAAAAAGAGAAAAAGTACAAATATACAAAATAAGAACTACAAAGAGGAAATAACTACTGAAACAAAAGATAGATGTTTTTTAAAATCATAAAAGACGTTTTTGCCCAACTCTAGGCAAAAACATTTTGAAGACCTAGATGAAATGATTAAATTATTAGGAAAATTGAATTTTCCAAGATTTACCTCAGAAGACTCAACAGCCTACTTTTCATCAAATAAACTTGTGAAGAACCACCCCACAAAAAAGTAACAGATTTGGATGGTTTCATAGGAAAATGCTGCCAAACTTCAAAGACCAGATAATCCCAATGCTCATAAATTATACCAGAATAAATAATACTTCCAGCCGGGTGCCCTGGCACACGCCTGTGGTCCCAGCTACTCAGGAGGCTGAGGCAGGAGAATCGCTTGAACCCAGGAGTCGGAAGTTGCAGTGAGCTGAGATCGCACCACTGCACTCCAGCCTGGCAACAGAGCAAGACTCCGCTTCAAAAAAGAACAAACAAACAAACAAAAAAATTTCCGAATTTCTGGAGCAATTATAACAATACTATGTAAACCTAAAATGGTATCACAGAAAATGAAAACAAAAATCGATTTCACTTGTCAACAGTGATGCAAATATCTTAAGTCATAAACAGAGTGAGGTATTGAAGTCTTCAATTATTACTCTAGAATATTGCTCTCATGAATTCTGTCAGTTTTTGCTTTATATATTTTTATGGTCTGTTATTAGATATATAAGTATTTATAATGTCCTATATTGAATATTTTATTAATCTACAAGGTTATTCTTTGTCTTGTCATCTGTTTTGGTTTAAAGGCTATTTTGTCTGATGCAACCATCACTGCTTTCTCTGGGATATTTACATGGAATATCTTTTTCAATCCTTTCACTTTCTACTATTTGTGTTTTCGGATGTAAAGTGAGTCTCTTATAACAGCATATAGTTGAATTATGTATTTTTATTCAATCTTCAAATGTAAGTCTTTTGATTGAAAAGTTTATCATTTACATGTAAATTAACTACTAATGAGGAAGTTTTTTGTTTTTTTTTTTTTTTGAGACGGAGTCTTGCTCTGTCACCCAGGCTGGAGTGCAGTGGTGTGATCTCAGCTCACTGCAACCTCCGCCTCCCGGGTTCAAGTGATTCTACTGCCTCAGCCTCCCGAGTAGCTGGGACTACAGGTGCATGCCACCACGCCCAGCTAATGTTTGCATTTTTAATAGAGACGGGGGTTTCACCATATTGGTCAGGCTGGTCTCAGACTCCTGACCTCAGGTGATCCACCTGTCTCAGCCTCCCAAAATGCTGGGATTACAGGCGTGGGCCACGGCGCCTGGCCGGAAGATATTATTTCTGTCATTTTGCTTTGTTTTTGAAGTGGCTTATAAGCGTTTTCATCTCTAATTTCCTGCATTGCTGTCTTCTTTTGTGTTTATTTACCTATTTTTTTTTAGAGGGAGTTTTGCTCTTGTTGCTCAAGCTGGAATGCAATGGCACGATCTCGACTCACTGCAACCTTTGCCTCCTGGGTTCAAGCGACTCTCCTGCCTGAGCCTCCTGAGTAGCTGGGATTACAGGCGCACACCACCATGCCCGGCTAATTTTTTGTATTGTTAGTAGAAACGGGGTTTCACCATGTTAGTCAGGCTGGTCTCAAACTCCTGACCTCAGGTGATCCACCCACCTTGGCCTCCCAAAGTGCTGGGATTACAGGCTTGAGCCACTGCTCCCGGCCTAGTTGATTTTTTATAGTGGAATGTTTAAATTCCTTTCTGATGTTCTTTTGTGTCTGTTCTATAGCTATTTTTTGTGGTTGCCATGAGGAGTACATTTAACATCAGAAACGATAACGCTCTAATTTGAATTTTTACCAGTTTAACTTCAATAACATGTGAGAACTCTGCTCCTTTAAAGCTCTGCTCCCACCCCTTTGATTTGGTGATGTCACAAAATTACATCCTTATACACTGCATGCCCCAAAACATATATTAATCCTTCTTTTAAGTGCATTAATCTCTTAAATTATGTTTAAAAAAAAAAAGAAAATGTGGAGTTATAAACCAGAGTTACAGTAATGCTATCGTTTGGTCTAATGATTATTTTATGGTCTACTCAAATTTTTTTTTTCTTTTGAGACAGTATCTCACTCTGTCACCCAGCCTGGAGTGCAGTAGCACAAACATGGCTCACCACGGCCTCAAACCCCTGGGTTCTCCCAAGTCAGCCTCCCAAGTAGCTGAGACTATAGGCATGTGCCACCATGCCTGTAGGGTCTAGCCCTACAGGGTCTGTGGGATTTTCTCCCCATGTGCGGAGACGAGAGATTGTAGAAATAAAGACACAAGACAGAGATAGAAGAAAAGACAGCAGGGCCCGGTGGACCACTACCACCAAGACGCGGAGACCAGTAGTGGCCCCGAATGCCTGGCTGTGCTGTTATTTATTGGACACAAGACAAGGGGGCAGGGTAAGAAGTGTGAGCCATCTCCAATGATAGGTAAGGTCATGTGGGTCACCTGTCCACTGGAGAGGGGGCTCTTCCCTGTTTGGCAGCTGAGGTGGAGAGACAGAAGAGACAGCTTACGCCATTACTTCTGCATTTCAAAGACTTTTAGTACTTTCACTAATTCTGCTACTGCTATCTAGAAGGCAGAGCCAGGTGTACAGGGTGGAACATGAAAGTGGACCAGGAGCGTGACCACTGAAGCACAGCATCACAGGGAGACGGTCAGGCCTCCGGATGACTGCAGGCGGGCTTGACTGATGTCAGGACCTCCACAAGAGGTGGTGGAGCAGAGTCTTCTCTACCTCCCCCGGGGAAAGGGAGACTCCCTTTCCTGGTCTGCTAAGTAACTGGTGCCTTTTCTAGGCACTGACGCTACCGCTAGACCAAGGTCCCGCTAGGTAACGGGCGTCTTCCCAGGCGCTGGCATTACCGCTAGACCCAGGAGCCCTCTGGTGGCCCTGTCTGGGCATAACAGAAGGCTCGCACTTGTCTTCTGGTCACTTCTCACTGTGTCCCCTCAGCTCCTATCTCTGTATGGCCTGGTTTTTCCTAGGTATAATTGTAGAGCAAGGATTATTATAATATTGGAATAAAAAGTAATTGCTACAAACTAATGATTAATAATATTCATATATAATCATATCTATGATCTATATCTAGTATAACTATTCTTATTTTATATATTTTCTTTATTATACTGGAACAGGTCGTGCCTTTGGTCTCTTGCCTCGGCACCTGGGTGGCTTGCCGCCCACACATGCCCGGCTAATTTTTTTATTTTTTGTAGAGACAGGGTTTCACCATGTTGCCCAGACTGGTCTCCAACTCCCGGACTCAAGCAATCCACCCGCCTTTGCCTCCCAAAGTGGAGATTACAGGTGTGAGCCACCATGCCCGGCCAAATTTTTCTATTCTATATGATTCAGTCTTGTTAAGTTATATGTTTCCAGGAATTTATTCATTTTTTTCTGGGTTATTTATTTTTTGCTGTACATTTTCTTGTAGTATTCTCTCATGATCCTTTGTGTGTCTGTGGTATCAGTTATAATGTCTCCTCTTTCATTTCTGATGTTGAGTCATTTCTCCTTTTTTCTTAGTCTAGCTAAAGGATTGTCAATTTTATTTATCTTTTCAAAAACCAACTCTTAGTTTTGTTGATCTTTCTATCATTTTTATAGTTCTATTTCATTTATTTCTGCTCTGATGTTTGCTATGTCCTTACTTCTACTAACATTGGGTTTAATTTGTTCTCTTCCTAGTTTCTGGAGCTGTAATGCTAGCTTGTTTATAATCTTTTTTAGCATAGGCATTTAGCACTATAATATTCCCTCTTAGCACTGCTTTTGCTGCATTCCGTAAGTTTTCATATGCTGTGTTTCCATTTTTTTAAGTCTTAAGATAATTCTAAATTTCCCTTTTGATTTCTTCCCATTGGTTGACCCATTGGTTGTTCAGGAGTATGTTGTTTAATTTCCACATATTCATGGTTTCTATTTGCATAGAACATTTTATTCTATTCCTTCACTTTCAGCCTATGTGTATCCTTAAAACTGAAGTATGTCTCTTATAGGTAGCATATGGTTGGGCCTTGTTTGGGGATTTTTCCAATCCACTTAGCTACTGTCTGTCTTTTGACTAGATAATTTAATTCATTTATATTCATTTATACCCTTGATGGGTAAGGACTTACTATGGTCATTATGTTAATTGTTTTTCTGACTGTTTTATAGATCCCTTTGTCCTTTCCTCCTCCCTTGCTGTTTTCTTTTGTGATTTGATCATTTTCTCTAGGTGATATGCTTTGGTTCATTTCTCTTCATTTTTCATGTATCTACCATAGGTTTTTGTGTTGTAGTTACAATGAGGCTCACATATAACATAGTTATAATAGTCTATTTTAAGCTTATAACAACTTAAATTTGCATATAAAAACTACATCTTTACTCCTCCTCTATTTTATGTTTATGATATTACAATTTACATCTTTTTACATTGTATATCTACTAACAAATGGTTGTAGCTATAGTTATTTTTAGTAGTTTTGTTGGCTGGGCATGATGGCTCACACCTGTAATCCCAGCACTTTGGGAGGCTGAGGTGTGTAGATCACCTGAGGTCAGGAGTTTGAGACCAGCCTGGCCAACATAGGGAAACACCGTCTCTACTAAAAATACAAAAAATTAGCTGGCTGTGGTGGTGGGCACCTGTAATCCCAGCTACTCAGGAGGCTGAGGCAGGAGAATTGCTTGAACCCGAGAGACAAAGATTGCAGTGAGCTGAGATCATGCCACTGCACTCCAACCTGGGCAACAAGAGCAAAACTCCCTCTCAAAAGAAAAAAAAATTGTCTTTTAATCTTTATACTAGAAATATAAGTGATTTACACATCACTATTATAGCATTAGGGTATTCTGAATATGACTGTATGCTTTTACTAGTTTTATACTTTCATATGTTTTCATGTTACTAATTAGCAACTTCACTTCAGCTTAAAGAACACCCTTTAGCATTTCTAGTAAAGCAGGCCTAGTGGTGATGTACTCCCTCAGCTTTTGTTTGGGAAAATCTCTCTCTTTCATTTCTGAAAGACAGCTTTAGGGATAAAGTATTCTTGATTAGCAGTGTTTTTTTCTTTCAGCCCTTGGAAAATATCATCCCACTCTCTCCTAGCCTGCAAAGTTTCTGCTGAGAAATCCACTGATAATCCTTAGTGATTTTCTCTTGCTACTTTCAAGATAGTCTTTGCCTTTAATTTTTTTTAAGCAGGGACTGCTCTGTCACCCAGATGGAAGTGCAGTGGCAAGATCCTGAATCACTGCAGCCTCAACATCCTGGAGTCAAGTGATCCTATCACCTCAGCCTCCCAATTAGCTGGCACTACAAGCACATGCCATCACATCTGGCTAATTTTTATGTGGAGACATGGTCTCACTATGTTCCTCAGGCTGGCTTCCAACTCCTGGGCTAAAGTGATCCTTCTGCCACAGCCTCCCAAAGTGCTGAGAACACAAGTATGAGCCACCATGCCTGGCCTGTCTTTGATTTTTGATGGTTTGATTATAATATGTCTTGGTGATATTTTCTTACCTGATTAGAGACTTTTGAGCTTCATGCACATAAATGTTCATATCTATCCCCGGACTTGGGACATTTTCAGCCATTAGCTGCAAGCCTTGTGGGGCATTGTTGGATTCCCCTCTTTTTGTGGCTTCTTAGCATCTTCCCAACTGCTCCAAAACCTGTCCTAGCTTATCACCCTAGATGTTCAAAAGATGTTTGGTTTGTAAAGTGTCTCCCATCTAGTTTCCTCTCCAGGTTGGCTACCCTGTTTCTTCATTTACTGTGCTATCACCCATAGTGTTTCTTGTTGACATGCTTTAGGTTTTGAATTTGTGAGTATGAATTCTTTCTAGTTTCTGTGATATTTTTCACTGTTTCTTCTTCCATTTGAACTTTCGTTTCATGAAATTAGAAAAACTCTATGAAATTTTCAGTAGGTTTTTTTAAAGACAGGGTCCCACTCTCTCACCAAGGCTGGAGTGCAGTGGTGTGATCACAGCTCACTGCAGCCTTAAACTCTTGGACTCAAGCAGTCCTCCCACCTCAGCCTCCTGAGCAGCTGGGACAACAGGCAATGCCCCACCAGGCCTGGCTAATTTTTAAAAATTTTTTGTAGAGGCAGAGTCTGGCTAAGTTGCCCAGGCTGGTCTTGAAGTCCTCAGTTCAAGCAATCTTCCCACCTTCACCTCCCAAAGTGCTGGGATTACAGGCATGAGCCACTGTGCCTGGCCTTGAGTAGAATTATATTGAATAGACAAATTAACTTGACATTATTTACTCTTCCCATTAAAGTACATCAGAAGTTTCTGTTATTGTATATACATATGCCTCCTCCTGACCTCTTTTTTATTGAAATTTGGAGTCTTTACCCATTGCTTCAACTTCTACTCCCATTTTATTCCGAGAATCTAGCTTTTGCTCCTTGTATCCTACCAACAACATTCTCCATGTATTCTACCAATAACATTCTCCTGAAAGACACCTTTGACTTTGAGGCAAATTTTAGAACCTCCACTTTTTCAGAGGTTGACATCTTCTCTTATAGCTTTTCATAACTGGCTTATTATTCACCCTCCTGCCTTTTGAATTGGGTCTTCTCTTTGTCTTCCACTGTCCTATTTTACTTATTTAAGTTTCCTCTAAATTCTTTGATATATTTGATCTTGTTTCTGTATAGACATTCTTCATTCAGTAAAGTTATTTATTATTTCCATATTACTTACAATTTGTTAGGTTTTATAGCTGTGATGTTGCTATTTACCAGGTTTATAGGGATGAATAAAGTAGATTCTCAAGATTATGGTTTAGAGAGAGCACTAGGGGAAAGAGGAGCAAGAAAGAAAGCTTTGAAAGAGCAGCCATTGACTTTGAAGGAAATCCAGGACAGGATGGCGTCCAGGAAGCAGGAGAAGAAACGTTTTCAAGGTGGAGAGAGCTCCTGATACTTCAAGACTTTTCTGAGGTAAAACATGTGGTGCTGAGAATTTTTTTTATTTCTAAAAATCAAACAGAGCCTCTAAGAGAGAAGACTCAGAGCCAAACAATCATGGATATAAGTCAGCAAAGGCTGGAAGGTAGTGATAACTTCACAGAATTGAAAAGTTGGGATCCTGTTATACAGAAACAACCGGCTATGCCTTGGGATCAAAATTCAGAACAATCAAATGGAAATTACAGTGAAGATGAATAAAAGGGAAAGCAGAAATGGAGAGGAGGAGGAGAAGCAGGCAGAAAGAGAGAAGGAGAAAAACAAGAGGAAACGTTAAAGGAGCTGGAAGATGAACAAGAAAAAGAAAGGAAAAAAGAAAATGAAAAACAATATCCCAAGAAAAAACTAGTCAGCAAATCCCTCATGGACACTCTTTGGGCAAAGTTTAAATGAAACAGATGCCCCACAATACAAGAGAGTCTATTACTCTCATTTGAATTTGGCATGACACATAAACAGATACAAAACATGGTTTTGTAAAAACATAAACAGATACAAAACATGGTTTTGTAAAAAGGGGAAGAAATGTAATAAAGAAATGTCCAAGGGAAAGCATAATAAAAAACATAAGGGATGGGGGTCTTGCTGAGTTGCCAAGGCTGGTCTTGAACTCCTGCCCTCAAGCGATCTTCCTCCTTGCTCTCCAGAAGTGTTGTGATTACAAGCATGAGCCACCCATACCTGGCTAAGACATTTCATATGACACCATTCTCACAAATAAATGGAGTTCTGAAAGGACAAACAAGAAAATATTAACAATCATTAATTTTGTGGAGTAGAACTAAATGAGGGCAGTGCAAAGTGGTTCCTGGGCATTCCATTTTTACCCTACTGTAGATTTAACATTTTTATAATTGACAATAATTGATCTCATTTACGAAAAAATCAATAAGGAAAGTATCAACCTCTGGGGGAAAAAAAGATTATGGTTTAAATCTTTGACAGACAACTAGACTGGAAATTACTACTAAAAAAAAAAAAAAAAACGTGTTTCAGTGGAAAACTATGTGTTGGTCACATACTATACATCCTTCCTCAAAGTTATCTGATTCCAGACATGTTTCATTATCTTTTAGCTATTTTTTAAAAACTCTTTGGGCCGGGCGCGGTGTCTCACGCCTGTAATCCCAGCACTTTGGGAGGCCAAGGTGGGTGGATCACGAGGACAAGAGATCGAGACCATCCTGGCTAACACGGTGAAACCCCGTCTCTACTAAAAATACAAAAAACTAGCCGGGCATGGTAGCAGGCGCCTGTAGTCCCAGCTACTCAGGAGGCTGAGGCAGGAGAATGGCATGAACCCAGGAGGCGGAGCTTGCAGTGAGCCGAGATCACGCCACTGTACTCCAGCCTGGGCGACACAGCGAGACTCCGTCTCAAAAGAATAATAATAATAATAATAAAATAAAAACTCTTTGTGGGTTGTAGGGTATCTTAGTCCATTTGTGCTTCTATAACAAAATACCTGAGGCTAGGTAATTCATAAAGAACAGAAACTTATTTATCATAGTTCTGAGGGCTAGAAGATCTAGATCAAGGCACCAGCAGGTTTGGCGTCTGCTAAGAGCACAGTGTCTGCCTCCAACACGGCATCTTGTAACCACACCCTCCAGAGGGGAGGAAAGCTGTGTCCTCACAGGCCCAAAGGGATGGAAAGGGCAAAAAGGGCCAAACTCCCTCCATTAAGCCTTTTATTTTATTTTATTTTATTTTTTGAGACAGAGTCTCACTCTGTCCCCCAGGCTGGAGTGCAGTGGCGCGATCTTGGCTCACTGCAACCTCCGCCTCCCAGGTTCAAGCAATTCTCTGCCTCAGCCTCCCAAGTAGCTGGGATTGCAGGCGCCCACCACCACGCCCAGGTAATTTTTGTATTTTTAGTAGAGATGGGGTTTCACCATCTTGGCCAGGCTGGTCTTGAACTCCTGACCTCATGATCCACCCGCCTTGGCCTCCCAAAGTGCTGGGATTACAGGTGTGAACCACCGCGCCTGGCCCCATTAACCCTTTAATAATGGCATTAATCCATTTATGAGGGCAGAACACTCATGACCTAACACCTCCCCCAAGGCCCCACCTCCCAACACTGTTGCATTGGGGATTAAATTTCCAAGTTTTGGGGACATGTTCAGACCATAGTATAGGAAAAGACAGGCATGCAGAACTCTTGTTTGGTAGAGTTTGTCTCCCTCCTGGGGAAAATGTATTTTTTTTCTTAATTTGAAATTCTTTTTTTTTTCACAGTCTCACTCTGTCACCCCAGGCTGGAGTGCAGTGGCTGCGATCTCTGCTCACTGCAACCTCTGCCTCTCAGGTTCAAGCAATTCTTGTGCCTCAACCTCCCAAGTAGCTGGAATTACAGGCATCTGCCACCATGCCTGGCTAGTTTTTGTATTGTTAGTAGAGACAGGGTTTCGCCATGTTGGCCAGGCTGGTTTTGAACTCCTGACCTCAAGTGATCTGTCCGTCTCAGCCTCCCAAAGTGCTGGGATAACAGGCATGAGCCACCACACCCAGCCTATGTAGCCATTTGATGTAACCTGTTTGTGTGAGCTTCTACCTGGCTTTGAACCACTGTTGTCTGTGAGTGATATAACTGCATTGCTGACTCTGTAGGAGAGAGAATAAAGCCATGTCCCAACCACCTTCAGTCCCTTCAGTGTTCTTTCCGCTGCCCACCACCCATCCACCAACTCCACTCAGACCCCAGCACAGGTTGGAACCTGACAGAATCCCAAAGCTGAAGAACTTGGAGTCCAGTGTTCGAGGGCAGGAATCATCATCCAGCACGGGAGAAAGATGTAGGCTGGGAGGCTAAGCCAGTCTAGTCTTTTCGTGTTCTTCTGCCTGCTTTTTTTTTTTTTTTTTTTTTTGAGATGGAGTCTCACTCTGTCGCCCAGGCTGGAGTGCAGTGGCACGATCTCGGCTCACTGCAACCTCTGCCTCCTGGGTTCAAGCAATTCTCTGCCTCAGCCTCCTGAGTAGCTGAGATTACAGGTGCCCGCCACCACGCCCAGCTAATTTTTGTGTAGTTTTAGTAGAGACGGGATTACACCATCTTGGCCAGGCTGGTTTTGAACTCCTGACCTCGTGATCCACCCACCTTGGCCTGCAAAAGTGCTGGGATTACAGGCGTAAGCCACTGCACCTGGCCCTTTGCCTGCTTTTTATTCTGGCTGCGCTGGTAGGTGATTAGATGGTGCCCTCCCAGATTAAGGGTGCATCTGCTTTTCCCAGTCCACTGACTCAAATGTTAATGTCCTTTGGCAACACCCTCACAGACACATCCAGGATCAATACTTAGCGTCCTTCAATCCAATCAAGTTGACACACAGTGTTAACCATCACATAGTGGAAGAGCAGCCCCCATTTTCTTTATGTTAGTCACTTTATCAACATCATTCCTTATTCTTTTTTTTTTTTTTTTTTTTTGAGATGAAGTCTCGCTTTTGTCCCCCAGGCTGGAGTGCAATGGCACAATCTCGGCTCACTGCAGCCTCCGCCTCCTGGATTCAAGCAATTCTCCTGCCTCAGCCTCCCGAGTAGCTGGGATTACAGGTGCCCGCCACCATGCCCAGCTAATTTTTGTATTTTTAATAGACAGGGTTTCACCGTGTTGGCCAGGCTGGTCTCTATCTCCTGACCTCAGGTGGTCCGCCCGCCTTGGCCTCCCAAAGTGCTGGGATTACAGGCATGAGCCACCACGCCCAGCCCATCATTCCTTATTCTGAAAACAACTCTATGAGGATCCTTTTATTATGCTCTGATATAGTTTGAATATATGAAACTAGATATAGTTTGAATGTATGTTCCCACCCAAATCTCACGTTGAAATGTAATCCCCAGTGTTGGAGGTGGGGCCTGGTGAGAGGTGTTTGGGTCATGAGGACAGATCTCAGATCTCTCGTGGTTTGGTGTAATCCAATAATGAGTGAGTTCTCACAAGATATGGTTGTTTCTTTTTTTTTTTTTTTTTTTGAGACAGTCTCACCCTGTCACCCAGGCTGGAGTGTAGTGGCACAATCTTGGCTCACTGCAAGCTCCACCTCCTGGGTTCACACCATTCTCCTGCCTCAGCCTCCTGAGTAGCTGGGACTACAGGTGTCCACCACTGTGCCCGGCTAATTTTTTTGTATTTTTAGTAGAGACAGGCTTTCACTGTGTTAGCCAGGATGGTCTTGATCTCCTGACCTTGTGATCCACCCACCTCAGCCTCCCAAAGTGCTGGGATTACAGGTGTGAGCCACTGCACCTGGCCATGATCTGGTTGTTTAAAAGTGTGGTGCCTCCCCCATTTTTCTGCCATTTCTGCCGCATGAAATGCCTGCTCCACTCCATGTTCCACAATGATTGAAAGCTTCCAAAGGCTTCCCCAGAAGCAGATGCCAGGACTGTTTCCTGTACAGCCTGCAGAGCTGTAAGCCAAATAAACCTATTTTCTTATAATTACCCCATCTTGGGTATTTCTTTATAGCAATGCAAGAATGGACTGACACATGCTCATTGTGAAGAACCAAGCATAGAAAATTTGCTATTTGCCCAAGGACATAGGTAGCAATTGAAGGACGTATGGTATAAAGTCTGGATCATTAGGGATCCCAATCCTGAGTTCTTTTCTTTATTCCATTTACCCCCAATTGTCTCAGGATCCTTGCAGTGTTGCTTTTCCAGCCAGAAACCTCTGTGGCCTGTGGCGCCTTTGCCTGAGTTTTGCTCAGGCCCTCTAGACTCATTCTGTCCACTCAGCCTGGCATGTTGTGCTTGGCTCAAGCCACCTGTCTGGATCCTGCACTTGGCTCACGCCACCTGCCTGGATCCCGTGCTTGGCTCACGCCACCTGCCTGGATCCCGTGCTTGGCTCACGCCACCTGCCTGGATCCCGTGCTTGGCTCACGCCACCTGCCTGGATCCTATGCCTGCAAAGGCTGAGTCAGGCATGGTGCGATGAGGAGTGTGTGAGCGAGCATGGGGTCTGGCCGCTACACAGTAGACATGCCGGCTGCTGCAGTGAGGTGGGCAGCTCCAGGTGCTGGAATAGGCACCAGCTCTCGGCAAAGCTGTGGCTGGACCAGGCACACCACAAGCAGCTTCAACAGCTGGCACTGGGAAACGCAGTGGCATTCAGAAGCTTGGTGATGCCAAGGACCACAGGGCCCCTAAGAGGGAGTCACAGCCCTGGCTCAGGGAGCTCCCAGGTCTGGGATCCCCGAAGGGCCACAGCTCTTCTCTCCTCTGCACTCGCAACATGGTGAGCAAGGGGCATGTTTCAGCCCTGTTTGTATTACAGCTCTTTTAGTCCCACCATTCAACAGATCCTGAGTTCTTGTCCTGCGACCAGGAAGAACAAGGTACATGGACAACTGAAGGGTGAGCAAGGTGAAGAGGAGCTTTATTGAGCAATAGAACAGCTCAGAGGAGACCCACAGTGGGTAGCTCCTTTCTGCAGCCAGGGTGTCCTGACAAGTGTTCAGCTCCTAGCAGAGAGAACACCCTGGAGTAGGAAGCTCCTCTCTACAAGCAGGTCATCCCATTATCTCTGCAGCTCTCAGCAGAGAGGAGGCCCTGGACTGGGTAGCTCTTCTCTGCAGCTGGTTATCCTGACACCTGCTCAGCTCTGGCTGAGCCTGGGGCTTTCATGGGCCTCAGAGAGGAGGAAGAGACTTCCAGTGGGTCCATGAGTGGCTGTGGGTGGGCCTGGAAAAGGCACCACAAGTTCCCGCTCTGGTCTGCAGGACTGGGAGCCCGACCCCCAGCCTTCCAGCCCTTCCTGGCCTCAAGGTGGGGCCTCACCAGGGACACGCCCCCTTCCACCCAGGAACCTGTCTGCCTCCTGCTGTCGTTCATGGTGCCCAGGCTGGGCAGCGCCAAGCTGCCCTCAGCCCCCCATCAGCTTCCCTCCTATGCTCATCAGTGCCCAATGTCCAGAGGGGGCTGAGGCAGCAAGGGACTGGCGTGTCAGCACTGCCTTGACAGCATGCACACCCAGCCAGGCTGTGACAGTGCCCAGGCTTGGCCCCAGCTTTGCTCCGAGATTGGAGCAGGTGCCGACAGCAGAGAAAAGCCGGGCAGTGGGAGCAGGCATTTCCCAGCCTGCGAGGTCAGGGGGGTCTTCCTGGGCCCTCCAGAGTGCAGAGATGCCTGGGTCTGCAGTCATGGTTTGCAGCTGCACGGGAAGGAGGGGCGGGGCGGGATTCCTGCCTGTTTCATGGAGCCAGAGGCTCAGATCGGCAGCCACAGTTTGGACAGCTGCAGCTGTGCCCAGGAGGGTGGGGCTCCAGCCTGCTCCCCACCCTGAGAGCACACGGATGCCTGGGTGGTTTGGGCAGCTGCAGTGGCACCTGGGAAACTCCCGCCCCAACTTGGAAGGGACGAGGCTCTCACTTGTCCCCAGCTCCATGGAGCATGCAGCCCCAGGCGTGCACCGCTGCTGCAGCTGGCATGATGGCAGCAGCCACTCCAGGCAGCCCGCCGCTGCCACAATTTAATCTTCCCTTTCTATCTAAACCCAGAGCTAATAAGGCACTGCTATAGCCTCGTAACATTCTTAACAAATTGTATTTTTAGCAAATTCCAAACACACATTCTATGCCCAGTTCTCTAACTGAAGCAAACTTAGTCACCACTTATGACCTTTCGTAGGGCCGTCCTTCCACCTGGATTGTGATATTATAGCATTGATGTAAGTTTAAATGCATAGTCCCTAATCATGCAGGCTTCCCAGATCTATCCATATTGGACAGGAACCCTGGTCTCCTGCTACCCCAGGTCTTCTTATTCATAATTATATGAATCTTTTGTTACGTGTAAAGCTGCAACTGGCCTAAAACGATGCAGAGCGCCTTTGAGGGAAGAGAATCTACGGTTAGGAATCTACCGTTAGATTTACATGGAGGGGAAGAGAATCTACAGTTAGGAATCTATGGTTAGATTTACATGGACAGGAAAGAAAAGAGGTCCTGGAAAAGTGCATGAGAGAAATAGACACCTGTAAAAATAATGAACGACAGGATACAGACCAGCGAAGAACAATAAGAACATGGGTGTGTGAGACACGACAGAATCAACACAAGATAACCATTCTGTTCCTAGATATCAGGGGCAGTGTTTGGGCGTTAAAAGAAGCAGAGTTAGCTGGGCCCAATGGCTCATGCCTGTAATCCCAGCACTTTGGGAGGCCAAGGAGGGCAGATCACCTGAGGCCAGGAGTTTGAGACCAGCCTGGCCAACATGACAAATTCCCATGTCTACTAAAAATACAAAAATTAGCTGGGCATGGTGGCATGTGCCTGTAATCCCAGCTACTGGGGAGGCTGAGGCTCAAGAATCGCTTGAACCTGGGAGGTGGAGATTGCAATGAGCCAAGATCGTGCCACTGCACTCCAGCCTACAGAGACTCCATCTCAAAAAAAAAAAGAGGTAGAGTTGGGCCAGGCACGCAGTCATGGTGGCTCACGCCTGTAATTCTAGCACTTTTGCTCAGGACTTTGAGGCCAGCCTGGGCAACATAGCAAAACCCTGTCTCTACAAAAAAAAATTTCCAGAAAATTATCTAGGCACGGTGGCATGTGCCTATACTCCCTGCTACTTGGGAGGCTGAGTGGGAGGAGGCCGAGGCTGCAATGAGGCATGATCACACCTTTGCACTCCAGCCTGGGTGACAGAGTGAGACCCTGTCTCAGAAGAAAAAGCAGAGCTGCAACAACATGCATTAAAAGAAAAAAAAAAAAAAGTATGGCTCACTCCTGTAATCCCAGCACTTTCGGAGGCCGAGGCGGGTGGATCACGAGGTCAGGAGATCAAGACCATCCTGGCTAACATGGTGAAACCTCGTCTCTACTAAAAAATACAAAAAATTAGCCGGGTGTGGTGGCAGGCGCCTGTAGTCCCAGCTACTCGGGAGGCTGAGGCAGGAGAATGGCTTGAACCCAGGAGGCGGAGCTTGCAGTGAGCCAAGATTGTGCCACTGCACTCCAGCCTGGGTGACAGAGCGAGACTCCGTCTCAAAACAAACAAAAAAGTAAAGTTACAACAACAAATAAGAATACATGATTTCTATAGGGACCAGCCCTACAGGGCCTGTGGGTTTTTCTCTTTGTGTGCGGAGACGAGAGATTGTAGAAATAAAGACACAAGACAAAGAGATAGAAGAAAAGACAGCTGGGCCTGGGGATCACTACCACCAAAACGCAGAGACAGGTAGTGGCCCTGAATGCCAGGCTGCGCTGTTATTTGTTGGATACAAGACAAGGGAACAAGGTAAGGAGTGTGAGCCACCTCCAATGATATGTAAGGTCACGCGAGTCATGTGTCCACTGGACAGGGGGCCCTTCCCTGCCTGGCAGCCGAGGCAGAGAGAGAGAGAGAGGGAGAACAGCTTATGTCATTATTTCTTATATGCATTTCTTGGAGGGATCAACAGCTTAATACTTTCACTAATTCTGCTACTGCTATCTAGAAGGTGGAGCCAGGCATATGGGGTGGAACATGAAAGTGGACCAGGAGCGTGACCGCTGAAGCACAGCATCACAGGGAGACGTTTAGGCCTCCGGATGGCTGCAGGCGGGCTTTACTGATGTCAGGCCTTCCACAAGAGGTGGTGGAGCAGAGTCTTCTCTAAACTCCCCCAGGGAAAGGGAGACTCCCTTTCCTGGTCTGCTAAGTAACGGGTGTCTTCCCAGGCGCCGGCGCGACCGCTAGACCAAGGTCTGCTAAGTAACGGGTGCCTTCCCAGGCGCCGGCGCGACCGCTAGACCAGGGAGCCCTCTAGTGGCCCTGTCCAAGTGTGACAGAAGGCTCACACTTGTCTTCTGGTCACTTCTCACCGTGTCCCAGTTCCTATCTCTGTATGGCCTGGTTTTTCCAAGGTTATAATTGTAGAACAAAGATTATTATAATATTGGAATAAAGAGTAATGCTACAAACTAATGATTGATATTCATATATCATCATATCTATAATCTATTTATAGTATAACTATTCTTATTCTATATATTTTCTTTATTATACTGGAACAGCTTGTGCCCTCGGTCTCTTGCCTCGGCACCTGGGTGGTTTGCTGCACACAGATTTCTTTTACTTCTATATTTTTAAATTATTTAGCTTAGGGTTCTTTTGATTGGCATGGAAACGGATGCTGGGAATGCCCTACATAATTACTACAGTAAGTTTGTATTAAGACTCTTTTGAAGTAAAAGAGTGAATTTGTGGCTGGGTGCAATTGCTCATACCTGTAATCCCAGCACTTTGGGAGGTCAAGGTGGGTGGATCACTAGAGCTCAGGAGTTCGAGAGCAGCCTGGGCAACATGCTGAAACCCTGTCTTTACAAAAATTAACCAGGCATTAGGCTGGACACAGTGGCTCAAGCCTGTAATCCCAGCAGTCTGGGAGGCCAAGGTAGTCGGATCACCTGAGGTCATGAGTTCGAGACTAGCCTGACCAACATGGTGAAACTCTGTCTCTACTAAAAATACAAAAAATTAGCCAGGCATGGTCGTATGTGCCTGTAATCCCAACTATTCAGGAGGCTGGCGCATGAGAATCACTTGAACCCAGGTGGTGGAGGTTGCAGTGAGCCAAGATCGTGCCATTGCACTCCAGCCTGGGCAAGAGCTAGACTCTGCTTCAAAAAAAAAAAAAATTAGCCAGGCATGGTGGCATGCGCCTGTGGTCCCAGCTACTCAGGAGGCTGAGGTGGGAGGATCACTTGAGCCTGGGAGGTAGAGGTGCAAACTGTATTTGCACCACTGCATTCCCATTGGTTCACAAAGTAAGATCCTGTCTCAAACAGAAAGAAATGAAAAGAAAAAAAAAAGAGTAAATTTGTAATAAGGCTCTGCCAGAAATATAACTCAAACTTGCTTAGACTAATAGAGGAAATCTATTAGCTTTTATAACCAAAGAAGTCGATCTGTAGGCTTCAGGAATAGCTGACTCCAGGGCTTCAATCAGCAGTAGGATATGCTAATTTAAAATAACTAAAAGGGCCTGGCTCACGCCTGTAATCCCAGCACTTTGGGAGCCCAAGACGGCCAGATCACAAGGTCAGGAGATTGAGACCATCCTGGCTAATACGGTGAAACCTCGTCTCTACTAAAAAATACAAAAAATTAGCCGGGCGTGGTGGCGGGCGCCTGTAGTCCCAGCTACTCGGGAGGCTGAGGCAGGAGAATGGCGTGAACCCGGGAGGCGGAGGTTGCAGCGAGCAGAGATCGTGCCACTGCACTCCAGGCTGTGCGACAGAGCGAGACTCCGTCTCAAATGATAGTAATAATAAACATAATAAAAAAAATAAAATCAGCCGGGCGTGGTGGCTCACGCCTGTAATCCCAGCACTTTGTGAAGCCGAGGCAGGCAGATCACGAGGTCAGGAGATGCAGACCATCCTGGCTAACAAGGTGCAACCCTGTCTCTACTAAAAATACAAAAAATTAGCTGGGTGTGGTGGTGCACGCCTGTAATCCCAGCTACTCAAGAGGCTGAGGCAGAATCTGGGAGGTGGAGGTTGCAGTGAGCCGAGATCACGCCACTGCACTCCAGCCTGCGCTACAGAGCAAGACTCCGTCTCAAATAATAATAATCATAATAAAAAATAAAATAACTAAAAGGATCTGACTGGGTGTGGGTGGCTCATGCCTGTAATCCCAGTACTCTGGGAGGCCAAGTCGGGTGGATCACCTGACGTCAGGAGATGGAGACCAGCCTGGCCAACATAGCGAAACCCCGTCTCCACTAAAAATACAAATTTAGCCAGGCGTGGTGGGCGTGGTGGCAGGCGCCTGTAATTCCAGCTACTCAGGAGGCTGAGGCAGGAGAGTCGCTTGAACCCGAGAGGTGGAGGTTGCAGTGAGCCGAGATCGCGCCATTGCACTCCAGCCTGGACGACAAGAGCGAAACTCAGTCTCAAAAATAAATAAATAAATAAAATAAAATAACTGAAAGGATCAGAATCTAGTTTAAAGAGAGTTTAAGTGTAAAGTTTGAGGATAGCCACCTGGGAAGTATAAATCTTAAAGAATGAAATTTCTTATTTTGAAGTGTAGAAGTTTGGGATTGTTTATATAGACAATGTTTAGGAACGTTTAGCAGAACTTTAATTCTTTATATATAAGGCTTAATGTAGAGTTATAATGGCCTGATTAGTTAAGGTGGTTTCTTTAGGGGGAAGATATACTCACTATTTTATATTGAAGATGTAGTAGCTACGGGTTTTCTGTGTTATTTGGTCTGAGTTAGGTTAGGTACAGGACAATAAAAAGGCATATATGTTAAATACATACAATTATAAATATATATATTTACAACTTGTATAGATATATAAATTGTTGTGGGGGAGCAGTGACTATATGGGAAAGTGGAATAGGAGTAAAAGAATTTACCAAGACAGGGCCAGTTGCGGTGGCTCACGCCTGTAATCCCAGCACTTTGGGAGGCCAAGGCGGGCAGATCATGAGGTCAGGAGATCGAGACCATCCTGACCAACATGGTGAAACCCCGTCTCTACCAAAATACAAAAAATTAGCCAGGCGTGGTGGGACACACCTGTAGTCCCAGCTACTTGGGAGGCTGAGGCAGTGGAATGGCTTGAACCCCGGAGGTGGAGGTTGCAGTGAGCCGAGATTGCGTCCCTGCACTCCAGCCTGGTGACAGAGCAAGACTCCGTCTCAAAAAAAAAAAAAAAAGAATTTACAAGACAGGCAGATTTATTAGAGAAAGTAGGAAAATACTTTCAAGAAGGTAACAGGCAGCCAGCAAGAGAGGAACTGACTGCAGGGAAACAAAGGTTTCCTGGAGATGTAATAGGTGGTTCTTGGGCTGCAGAGTGCTACGTTCAGTTCTGACAACACCAAGGTTGCAGGAAGCTGACTTGCATTTTTTGTATCAGCCGAGGATCTGGTGACAGCTGGGCACAGGAAGATTGTGAGTTATGACAGCTCTGTGTCCTGGACCATTAAGAAAGGCAGACTTACAGCTTATCTGCTTTCTCTTATTTCTTATTTTGCTTTCCCCTGCTCCCACTACCGTGTCTCTTTTTCCCTAAGTAGGACTCCACATTAATACATATTAATTTACAAAAGATAAGTGACTGTATGGGGAGGAGGAAAAAAGAAGTCAAGTCTTGGCAAGGCAGTTTGGAAAAGGAGGGATAAAGAGATGCAGAAGCAGAAGGGTGAGAAGTTTTGGCAGTTTCCTTTTTTAATATATCAATAGTTCTAAAGAGTTTAATTTTTTCTGTAGGGAAAGAAATTTTCAGAGTCTCTTTTAGATGCTTTTTAGTATTATTGAAAGTAACTTTCAATTTTTTAAAAATTTTAGACTCAGTTTTTAAAAATTATGCACATAAATAAACTAATTAAGGAATTTTTAATGTCATTTCATTTTGGTCTTTGTAGTGTGGGGTCTTTACGGGTTAAATAAGACCATTTTAAAAGATATTGACAGGAGGTCGCATCATAAGTACTATATATGAATTTAGCTGGAGTTAGTTAAAGGTGTATTTTTTTTTTTTTTGAGACGGAGTTTCATTCTTTTGCCCAGACTGGAATGCAGTGGCACAATTTCGGCTCACTGCCACCTCTACCTTTCTGTTTCAAGCGATTCTCCTGCCTCAGACTCCCAAGTAGCTGGGATTACAGGCGCCGGCCACCATGCCCGGTTAATTTTTGTATTTTTAGTAGAGATGGGGTTTCACCATGTTGGTCAGGCTGGTCTCGAATTCCTGACCTCGTGCTCCGCCCACCTCGGCCTCCCAAAGTGCTGAGATTACCGGCGTTGAGGCACTGCATCCAGCCATTAAAGGTGTATTTCTTTTGAAGGGGAAAGACTCAGTTTTAGTTGGATGATTGTCCATAATTTGGGGTTTTTGTTTTAATGATCAAAGACCGAAAGGGAAAGAGTTGTTGGATCTGGTATGCTGCTTAATAAGGATTATTTATTGAAGAGTCACCCATGAGTCACTTTTTTAGATGTCTTGGTGAAACCAGTAATTTTGGGCACTTAAGGCACTAGGAGATTTTTGTATGTTTTTTGTTGAGGGGAGTATTACGGGTCCAACGTATGTCATGAACGATGAGCTTAAATAGTTTCACAAAACCTAAGTCACTAAGTTATCTTTTGGCTGGGAGAAAGAGTGTCTTATCTTTAAGACTTATCTCTGTCTTTATAGAAAGTTTTTTTTTACTGGCTTTGGTCACTTAAAATGAGACTTTAGACATGTCAAATGAACTGAACTTAAGAGTTTAGCCAGTTTTTTCTTTTTAAACATATAAGTTTCACTTAAGCCATGGAATATTTTTTTTAGAGAGAGAAACTGTTTTCTTTCCTGACCAAAATTTGAATGAAAGGAAAGGCCATAACCATGCCCAGTGGCTCACACCTGTAATCCCAGCACTTTGGGAGGGCAAGACGGGCGGATCACCTCAGGTCATGAGTTCGACACCAGCCTGGCCAACATGGTGAAGCTTGTCTCTACAAAAATACAAAAAATTAGCCAGGCATGATGGTGGGCGCCTGTAATCCCAGCTACTCGGGGGGCAGAGGTGGGAGAATTGCTTCAACCCAGGAGGCAGAGGTTGCAGTGAACTGAGATCGTGCCACTGCACTCCAGCCTGGGTGACAGAGCAAGATTCCATCTGAAAAAAAAAAAAAAAAAAAAAAAGGCGTATAAATTCTAGTAAGTCATTTAATAAATAACATACTAACATACTTAACCTCGGAGAAAAGTGAAAATCATAAATCTGTGAACAGCAAAATTTTCTGAGAACAAAAACAAAACTACCTTAAAGCAGAATTTTAATTTTAGCTCTGTTGAGCATGGAATTGGTTTGCTTAAATAAAGTCTGAATCTCAATTAGAACCGGGGCAATGTGGGCTGGGTACGGTGGCTCAGGTCTGTAATCCCAACACTTTGGGAGTCCGAGACGCATGGATCACCTGAGGTCAGGAGTTTGAGACCAGCCTTGCCAACATGGTGAAACCCATCTCTACTAAAAATACAAAAAGTAGCTGGGAGTGGCTGGGCGCAGAGGCTCACGCCTGTAATCCCAGCACTTTGGGAGGCCGAGGCGGGTGGATCACGAGGTTAAGAGATTGAGATCAGCCTGGCCAACATGGTGAAACCCCGTCTCTTCCAAAAATACAAAAATTAGCTGGGCGTGGTGGCGCACGCCTGTAATCCCAGCTACTCGGGAGGCTGAGGCAGGAGAATCACTTGAACTCAGGAGGCAGAGGTTGCAGTGAGCCGATATTGTGCCACTGCACTCTAGCATGGGCGACCGGGCGAGACTCCGTCTCAAAAAAAAAAATTAGCTGGGAGTGATGGTGGGCACCTGTAATCCCAGTGACTCAGGAGGCTGAGGCAGGAGAATCGCTTGAACCCGGGAGGTGGAGGTTGCAGTGAGCTGAGATCCCACCACTGCACTCCAGCCTGGGCGACAAGAGCAAAACTCCATCTCTCACAGGCTCCAAATTTACTAATATAGAATTGAGCAAAATATTATTTCACATATACTTTAATTTGGTCTTTATGGACATTTCAATTTTTTAAATTGCCAATTGTGAGTGTGTTTCCTGTTTCTCCCCATTTTTATTTTAAAAAACTAATATGCTTTTATGGGTTTGTTTTTTTTTTTTTTTTAAGACAGAGTCTCACTCTGTCTCCCAGGATGGAGTGCAGTGGTGAGATCTCAGCTCACTGCAACCTCTGCCTCCCAGGTTCAAGCAATTCTCCTGCCTCTGCCTCCTGAGTAGCTGGGATTACAGGTATGAGCCATCACAGGTATGAGCCACCACACCTGGCTAATTTTTATATTTTTAGTACAGACGGGGTTTCACCATGTTGGTCAAGCTGGTCTCGAACTCCTGACCTCAGGTGATCCGCCCACCTCAGCCTCCCAAAGTGCTGGGATTAGAGGCGTGAGCCACCGCACCTGGCCTGGCCAAAAAATATTTTTAAGAGAAGGTGTCTCCCTCTGTGGCCCAGGCTGGAGTGCAGTGTTGCCATCATAGCTCACTGCAGCCTCAACCTCCCAGGCTCAGGTGATCCTCCTGCCTCAGCCTCCAGTAGTTGGGACTACAGGGACAAGCCACCACTTTATATATCCATAAATATATTTTATTTCCCTGTAATGTTCTCACTTATTTTTCCTTTTTTTTTTTTTGAGACAGAGTCTCACTCTCTCGCCAGGCTAGAGTGCAGTGGCATGATGGCTCACCGCAACCTCTGCCTCCCAAGTTCAAGCGATTCTCCTGCCTCAGCCTCCCGAGTAGATGGGATTACAGGCGCCCACCACCACGCCCAGCTAATGTTTTGTATTTTTAGTAGAGACGGGGTTTCCTCGTGTTGTCCAGGATGGTCTCGATCTCCTGACCTCGCGATCCACCCACCTCAGCCTCCCAAAGTGCTGGGATTACAGCCGTGAGCTACCGCGCCCGGCCCTATCATCTATTTTCATTCCTTTTGTCAATACTGCTGGATTGGATGTACTAAATGTAAGGTCCTCTGAGCTGGCCGCACCATGGTCAAGCCATCGTGACATTCCCCCACCCTTGTGATAATGTATTTTGTAATATTCCCGGTCCTCGTGAATGTACTTTGTAACATTCCTTTCCGCCCTTGTGACAATACACCCTCCCCGCCCTTGTGAATGTACTTTGTAACATCCTCCCCTGCCCGCAAAAAATTGCTGCTGAGGCCGAGCGCCGTGGCTCACGCCTGTAATCCCAGCACTTTGGGAGGCCGAGGAGGGCGGATCACGAAGTCGGGAGATCAAGACCATGCCGGCTAACACAGTGAAACTCCGTTTCTACTAAAAATACAAAAAAATTAGATGGGCGTGGTGGTGGGTGCCTGTAGTCCCAGCTACTCGGGAGGCTGAGGCACGAGAATGGCGTGAACCCGGGAGGCGGAGCTTGCAGTGAGCCGAGATCCGCCACTGCACTCCAGCCTGGGCGACAGAGTGAGACTCTATCTCAAAAAAAAAAAAAAAATTGCTGCTGACTCCACCGCCTATCCTATCCCAAACCTATAAGAACCAATGATAAGCCCACCACCCTCCGCTGACTCCTTTCTCAGACTCAGCCCACTTGCACCCAAGTGAATAAACAGCCTTGTTGTTCACACTTAGCCTGCTCAGGTGGTCTCTTATACGGACACGCGTAACACTAACATTTACCGATATTACTTACAGCTATGATGAAAAATGGAAAAGAAGCCGGACGCAGTGACTCATGCCAGTAATTCCAGCATTTTGGGAGGCTGGGGCAGGAGGATCATTTGAACCCAGGAGTCGGAGACCAGCCTGGGGCTGCAATGAGCGGTGACGGCACCACTGCACTCCGCACTGGGTGACAGAGCGAGACCCTGCCTCCAAAAAAAAACAACAACAACAAGGAAAAGATGCAGACGCTTCCTCCTGGAGGCGCCTTTAGGTTCTCTCACAGACATGTGGGGCCAGCAGTGCTGGCTCCATCCTAGATTTCTCCCAGTCCTCCCCAGTTAGCCGCCAAGGGGCTTTTCCAACCGGAAACCTCCAATCCGCGACCCCGGCGGGTGCACCGCCGAGCCCTCCGGGAAGTGTAGTTCCAGCGCGAGCGGGACGCTGGGAAATGTAGTTTTGCGCGTTCACTTCCCCGGTCGGGTCGTGTCCGCCTCGGCACTGCGAGGTCCGAGGGGTAAGGGAGCGTGCAGCGGGGGCGGGACGACAAGGCGGCGGGGCTGGGGGTGGCCTCTGTGTCTGCGCCGGGGGTCGGGGTGACTCCGCTGTGGACCGGCTCGCGGTGACCCCAGCGCGCACGAGCTGGCTGCCGGCCGGGGCGAGAAAGGCCTGCGGACCGGCCTGGGCGCATGCGCGGAAGGCGGGCCTCAGGCGGGAGCCCTGGGGGCGCGCGGGGGTGGGAGGCAGAGGGTGGGGTGGGGGCTGTAGGGCGGGCGGCGGCGACGGGGCGCTGAATGTGGGTGTCGGGGGAGATTTGGGGTCAGCTGGGCGATTCACTGGGGGCCTATGGAGGTCGCTGTAGACTTGGGGTGCAGCACGGGCGGGGCAAGGGGACGCGAGGTTGCCCTTGGCTCCAGGGGAGAGGGGCCCCTGGGAGGCCGTGTGGAGGATTTGTTTGCAGCGATTAGGACTCTGCTGATCAATGATTTGGATGCCTTTGGGTGAGCATTGGAGGCCAGCGGGGTGAATGATGAGGCTTCTGCGGGGGCCTGCTTTGGAGGGTTTAGGGGCTCGCTTGTGTGGGTTCCATTCACTGGAAAGCCTGCCGGCTGTGACTGTGTTGGATTTCACTAGAGCCCTGTGCTCCTGGAAAACAGCGAAGGTTGAGGAATTTCCCACCCTTTTGGGTTCCAGCAAATGGCTCACTGCAAAGATCCCGCGTTCCCTATATGACTTTGGTCAGCCTCCAGGATGCCCCTTGTTCACACAGACCTGCCACGTTGCCGTCGCTTGCCTCATCAGTGACTGGCTGAACTCCACTGAGCGGTCGGAGCAAAATGCTCCTTAAGCAAACTTTAGCTAAGCTTCTTTCCTTTCCCCATTTTCTTGAGCTTTGGCCCATCCCCAGCCTGAGCCACCACGCAGCCTCGCCTGAGAACAGGCTGGCTCAGGGTCAAGCTTTCTCTGCTCTGCTGTCTGGTCGCCCGCACTTCCACCTCGCTTGGCCAGGCCTGGTCTTTGCTAGCCTTGTTCACACCTCTCTGTGAAAGAAAAACCCTTTTTGCCTTGCAAAGATGCACGTGAGTCTCGTGGCTTCGCGGTTCTTCCCAGAAGCCCGTTCTCCTTCCCCTTCTCAACCCTCTTCCGCGTCTTTTTCCCCCACTTCCAATAACCCTTTGGAGCCGTCTTTCTTTGCTCTGTCCAGTTGTATGTTTTCTTTGACAGTTGAATAACAGTGGTTGCTGTTTCAACCCCTGTCTCCAATAGCGGAGGCGAGTATGGGGTGGCCTATGCTGGCGAGTGGCTGGGGTTCATTTCTGTGCTTGTGTTTGGGGGTCTTAGGATGAAAGCATTAGGAATGGGGGCGCTGTGTGTTTGTGACGAGGGAGTCTGGATGTAAGTTAATGATGGACCGACCTGTTGCAAGTTGTGAGTGCGTGGACAACGGGGGTCATACTTGGCGTCATTGGAGGGGCCTGCGGGATCGGCATTTGTGCAGAGCCCCACAATCCCTTTCCAGGTGGTGTTTGGGAGGGCCTGTGGGAATGTCAGTGAATGCTCCAGCATGGAGTGGATTAGAGAATGGGGTGTCATGGGGGCGAATGCTTGGCGGCCCCGGGGATAAGGGATTAGGGATCCCTGGGCATTGAGTGACTGGGGTCTAATTTGGGGGGTCTGTGGCGCAAGTCTGAGAATGTCAGTTACCGGGGAGGGGCTCTGTGAACGCGTGACTTGGGCACCTGATGAAGTGAGTGAATGGAGACCAGTGTGTTCGTCCCAGGACAGAAGCCCCTTCTCCTCCCCTCTCCACCCTTCTCCTCCCCTCCCCACCCTTCTCCTCCCCTCCCCACCGTTCTTCTCCCCCCCACCCTTCTCCCCCCCTCCCCACCCTTCTCCCCCCCTCCCCACCCTTCTCCTCCCCTCCCCACAGTTCTTCTCCCCTCCCCACCCTTCTCCTCCCCTCCCCACCCTTCTCCTCCCCTCCCCACTTTTCTCCTCCCCACCCCACCCTTCTCCTCCCCTCCCCACCCTTCACCTCCCCTCCCCACCTTTCTCCCCTCTCCACACTTCCCTCCCCTCCCCACCCTTCTCCCCTCCCCACCCGTCTCCTCTCCCCACCCTTCTCCCCTCCCCACCCGTCTCCTCTCCCCACCCTTCTCCCCTCCCCACCCTTCTCCCCCCTCCCCACCCTTCTCCTCCCCTCCCCACCCTTCTCCTCCCCTCCCCACCCTTCTCCTCCCCTCCCCACCTTTCTCCCCTCTCCACACTTCCCTCCCCTCCCCACCCTTCTCCCTCCTCCCCACCTCTACTCCTCCCCTCCCCACCCTTCTCCCCTCCCCACCCGTCTCCTCTCCCCACCCTTCTCCCCTCCCCACCCTTCTCCCCCCTCCCCACCCTTCTCCTCCCCTCCCCACCCTTCTCCTCCCCTCCCCACCCCACCCTTCTCCCCCCTCCCCACCCCACCCTTCTCCCCCCTCCCTACCCTTCTCCTCCCCTCCCCACCCTTCTCCCCCCTCCCCACCCTTCTCCTCCCCACCCCACCCTTCTCTCCCCTCCCCACCCTTCTCCTCCCCTCCCCACCCTTCTCCTCCCCTCCCCACCCTTCTCCTCCCCTCCCCACCATTCTCCCCTCCCCACCTTTCTCCCCCCTCCCCACCCTTCTCCTCCCCCATCCTTCTCGTCCCCTCCCCACCTCACCTGCAGGAGTGACTGAAGCCCCTTCTCCCCCCCTCCCCACGCTTCTCCCCTCCCCCCACTTCTCCCCTCCTCCCCACCCTTCTCCTCCCCTCCCCAGCTCATCTGCAGGAGTGTCTGAGTTCTGTGGAGATCCTTTGGGATCAGTGTTTGGGGTTTCAGTCTGTGGTGATTCTTAAGTGGGGCTTTGGGGGTGCTGGTGATTATGGTGTCTGGCATCTGTATTTAAAAGCCGTGTGGGAGTCACTGGGGTCCAGTCATCAGTTGGGCCTGTAGGGATGACTCTGCCTGGCCTGTGGGGTCTATGGTGTGACGTAGGAATGGTAAGTGTCTGGGGGCCTGTGGAGGATTAGGAATAAAGGGTCCAGTGTACGTCGTTGAATGGGGGACAGTTTTATTGGCTTGTGCCGTGGCATTGGCTTTGTTATTTGAGGGTGTTGGAACCAGGTGAGAAGGAGCTTGTTTGTATTAGTGCCCAGGTACCAGAGATGACTGAATGATTGATGGGGTGGGCAGTGAGGTCTGTGAGGTGGAATGATCGGTGGGCTTGGGAGTTTGATGTTTGGGATGAATGCCAAGTATGCGTGCAAGTGTCTGTGATTGGTGTGCGGGTGAGTGAGGGCAAGAAATTGGGGACCCTGTGGGTGTCAGTGAGAGGGAAGCCTGGGGAGCCTAATAGTTTGTTTGCCATTTGCAGTGAATGTAGAGTTAGAAGTTAGTGGCCTTAGCTGGGCACCGTGGCTCACACCTGTAATCCCAGCACTTTGGGAGGCCGAGGCAGGCAGATCACGAGGTCAAGAGATCCAGACCATCCTGGCCAACATGGTGAAACCCCGTCTCTACTAAAAATTAAAAAAATTAGCTGGGCATGGTGGCAGGCGCCTGTAATCCCAGCTACTCAGGAGGCTGAGGCAGGAGAATTGCTTGAACCGAGGAGGCAGAGGTTGCAGTGAACCGAGATTTCGCCACTGCACTCCAGCCTGACGACAGAGTGAGACTCCGTCTTAAAAAAGATAATAATAAGTTAGTGGCCTTTGGGTATCTGTGATTAGTGGTCTATACCGTGCCAGTCTGTGAAGTCAGTGGTCAGGTGTTTCTGGAGGCTGTTGTGGGGCCACTAGAGTTACTGCCTGGGGGCTTTGTTGGATGGTCACTGGGGAACCCATAGTGTGTGTCACTGAAGGCCCTGGAGGGGCGGCCTCTCGGGGAGAGAGACTGGGTGGGCTGTGAAGTCAGCTGTTGTGGTCCTGTGGGACTGATGGGGGCACATGGGGTGAGTGAGAGTGGAGTTGATGGGGTTCGGTGGTTGTGTGGTCTGGAAGTCTGTGAAGCAGGCCTATTGGATTCAGTGATCTGGGGACGTCTTGGGATGTGGACCTGGAGAATTCTCAGGTGGTCACTGTGAGTGACTGGGGGACTTGGGATGCTGGAGGTTGGCAGGGGCTTGGAGCTGCAGAGTCCAGTGGTTTGTGTCTGGGGGGTGTGTGTGATGGAGGCCCTCTCTGGGACTTGGTAATCTGGGGACCTGGGGGGGCCGTGTTGGTGGGTCTGGAAGCAGATCCGAATGCAAATGGGTCGTGGGTTGGCTCAGGCAAGCCTCTCATGTGTGACAGGTCTTTTTGCCCTTTGGCCCTCTCCTTGTTGCTTGTGACCGCTGATCAGTGACCACTCTTTTTACGTGATTATTTCCTTTTTTGAAAGTTCTCAGTGACCCTGTTGGCCTTAAGGTCTTCCCCTTGTAGAATTTCCCCCTTGCTGTTTGTACCTCCTGGGCCTCTTGCATCCCTCCTGATGACCTCCGGCTCCCCCACCCAAGACCTTTGCATCTGAGGTGCCTGGAGTGGTGTGGTCGGCCCAGCCTTCCGTGGCGGGCTCCTCCTGCTTCAGGCTCAGCTAAAAGCCACCTCCTCCCACAAGCCTCTCCAACGTCTGGGAGGAATGTCTTCTGCCCATTCATCCCTCGGTCACAGTTAAAATTTCCTTTTTTTTTTTTTTTGAGACGGAGTCGCCCATGCTTGAGTGCAGTGGCGTGATCTCAGCTCACTGCAACCTCCATCTCCTGGGTTCCAGCGATTCTTCCACCTCAACGCCCCCAGTAGCTGGGATTACAGGCACCTGCCACCATGCCCGGCTAATTTTTTGTATTTTTAGTAAAGATGGGGTTTCACCATGTTGGCCAGGCTGGTCTCGAACTCCTGACCTCAAGTGATCCACCTACCGCCTCGGCCTCCCAAAGTGCTGGGATTACAGGCGTGAGCCACCACACCTGGCCCACAGTTAAAATTTCTTCTGAGCGCTCACAGTCAGAAATCATTTATTTACTTGGCTGTTTCCCTAGAGGGCAGAGACGCCGTACATCTTGTTGAGTGGTCTTTCCCGTGTGCTCAGAACAGTGCCTGGTGTGTAATAGGAATTCAGCAAATGCTGCTTTCCTAGCGGGTAAATGAGACTGTGTGTGTGTGATATGTGTGAACGTGTGTGTATGTGATGTATGTACGTGTGTGAAAATGTGAGGTGTGTGTGGGAATGTGTATTGTGTGATGTACGTATGTGTTTGTGTGTGGTGTGTATGAGTGTGAGTATATGTGTGTGATGTATGTGTATGGGTGTGGTGTATGAGTGTGTGATGTATGTGTGATGTATGTATCAATGTGTGTGTACTTGTCTGTGTGATGTGTTGTACATGTGTATGTGTCATGTACGTATCATTGTGTGTGCATGTGTGATGTATGTGTATATCAGTGAGTTTGTGCATGTCTGTGTATGTTATGTGGGATGTACGTGTGCATCAGTGTGTGTATCTGTACGTCTGTGATATGAACGTGTGTATCCGTCTGAGTGCGTGTCTGTGTGTGTACATGTCTGTGTATGACATATGTGTGCATCAGTGTGTGTACGTGTCTGAGTGTGTGATGTACGTGTACATCAGTGTGTGTACGTGTCTGTGTGTATATGTGATATACGTATGCATCTGTGTGTGCATGTCTGTGTGTATATGTGTGAGGTACGTATCTGTGTGTGTACATGTCTGTGTGTGTGTGTGTGATGTACATATCTGTGTGCACGTATGTGTATGTGTGATGTACATGTGTATCTGTACGTGTCTGTGTGTGATGTATGTATCAGCGTGTGCATGTCTGTGTACGTGTCTTGTGTACATGTGTATCTGTGTGTATGTGTGATGTACATGTGCGTCTGTGTGTACATGTCTGAGTGTATGTGTGATGTACGTGTATCAGTGTGTCTGAGTGTGTGTGCATGTCTGTGTACATGTCTGTATACGTTACATATCAGTGTGTTTGCGTCTGTGAGTGTATGCGTGATGCACTTGTGTATCAGTGTGTCTGTACATGTCTGTATGTGTGATGTACGTATCAGTGTGTGTACATGTCTGTATGATGTATGTATCTGTGTGTACATGTCTGTGATGTACGTGTGTTATCAGTATGTCTGTACATGTCTGCATGTGATGTACGTGTGTATCAGTGTGTCTGAGTGTGTGCACGTCTGTGTGTACGTGTCTGTGTATATGTTATGTATCAGTGTGTGTGTGCGTCTGTGAGTATGCGTGATGTATTTGTGTATCAGTGTGTCTGTACATGTCTGTGAGTATGCGTGATGTACGTGTCAGTGTGTGTACGTCTCTGTGTATGATGTATGTATCAGTGTGTCAGTGTGTACATGTCTGTGATGTACGTGTGTTATCAGTATGTCTGTACATGTCTGTGTGTGATGTACATATCAGTGTGTCTGTGTGTGTGCATGTCTTTGTGTGTACTGTGTGTACCTGTGTATCTGTGTCTGTGTGTATGTACGATGTACTCAGGGTGTCTGTGCTTTTGTGTGTGTGTACGTGTACATCAGTGTGTGTGCACATCTGTGTGTGTGATGTACGTGTGTATTAGTGTGTCTGAGTGTGTGCGTCTGTGTGTGTGCATGTCTGTGTGTATGTGTGCGTCTGTGCACGTCTGTGCGTGTCTGTACGTGTGCATATGTGTGCGTCCGTGTGTGCGCATGTCTGAGTGTGCGTGTACTTGTATATCACTGTGTGTGGGGTGAGAGGTTCGGTGTAAATGTGACAGCAGAAGGATAAAGTACTCAGGATTCTGAAGGGGGAGGCCAGGGTGGCTGCTTTTGGACTCAGGACGACAAGATGTTGCCTTTGCTGGAGAAGCAGCTGGAGGAGGTCCCCTCTGCATTCACTCAAAAAGGGTCCGAACTAATTCGAAGCTTCCGGGAGGGCAGGGGGACCTTGATCTCAGGGACCCCAGGTTTGGATGCCAGTAACTGTGGGGTCTCTTTGTAGTCAGGGCTCCTCTCTGGGCCTCCTAGACGGTAGAGCCCCCCGACCTGTGTGCCACAAGCCTGAAGGAGCTCCCAGGCGTCTCAGGAGGAGCTGCATCTTTGGATGCCAATCTCTGGGCTCTTCCAGGATGTTTTTTCTCGAGAAATCTGCCTCGAGCCGCAAACCCTTCACACTGCGGACTAGAAAGAGTCCTCTTAGAGCTTCTGACCTTTTATCTCTACTTCAGCTGCGAACGGGCGAAGCCTGTGCCATGCCTCTCCTTTCCCGCCGTTTCTAGGAATTCCTCCCGCCTCAGTATCCTTGCTCTGCCGTTCACCACGGTTTGGGTCAGAATCCAGAGTTTAGCCCGTGCTTCCAGAGAGACTGTGGTTGTTAACTGTCCCTGTTGACACTGGGACCTGTCTCCCCTTGTGACCTGAGTCTTACCTTGATTCTCTTAATGACGGAGAGGGAGACATTAAGAACTCGGGAGCCAATGCCAGGCGCGAGCTACACTGTTCTCCACCTCCTGCTCCCTGCAGATACTGTTGGGGACCAGCCTCAACACCACCCGTAGGGTACCCAAAGTCCGGTGGTGACGAAGGAATGAGAAGAGACAGGTTAAGAGTGCATAAAGAGTGAGGGCCAGGGGGCCAATTGTAAAACGGAGGCTGCAAAAGGCCCAGGGTTCTGGTCTCCACTCTATTTATTGAGTACCATCACTTAGATCTAAGAAGCAGACGTTTCAGGGCGAAACGGTGAAAGGGAGGCAGTGCGTCATACGTGCAATCTATAGCACTGGCGGTTTAAATGAATCTCCTTTGTGCTCAAACAGCATATTTTTAACTTACCGGAGAGTAGCTAGTGGGAGTGGGCTTAACTAGGAGCCTGCACGTCTGGCTTCCAATGCTTCAAAGGAGTGTCTTTCTCCTTGAACACAGTGTTCATGGATAATTGAGCAACTCTCGCTCAGAGCATGGGAACATCACGGCGATAAGAAGGCTTTCCTCCTCAGAGGCCTCTTGTGGCTTTCCACAACTTCTTGTCCCATATTTTTATGGTCAGTTAGTACAGGCACCCCATAAGCCTTTCCCCCAACAGATACCAGGCAGGCGTGAGCTACATTGGTCTCTGCCTCCTGCTCCCTGCAGGTGCCAGGCGTGAGCTACACTGATATCTGCCTCCACAGGTGCCAGGCGTGAGCTACACTGGTCCCCGCCTCCTGTGCCCCGCAGGTGTGGATGCTGCTGGCTGTGCACCGTGGGGTTCCTGAGTGTGGGGTCACCTGGGAACTACCCTTGTCTAATTCTCCAACCCTCAGCCTCTGGGGTACGTGGGAGACTGCGCAGAGGAGTGGCGTCTGGCTCTACTGTTTTTCAGTTGCCCTGGGGCAAAACCCAGCCATTTGCTAATATCCAGTCCTAACTTTCCTCCCTCATTTGAGGCAAGGGAGCGGAGACTTCAGTCATTGCTTACTCTGTTTCTGTGGAACAGTGAAGACAGACAAAGACAAGAAAAGGGCTCTTGCTGTAGGTCTTCTCGCTCAGTTTAGCTCACTTTCTGGAAAGGTGCCACTGGCCTTGTGCCACTTGTTCTCTTCCTGGCTATCCAGTTAGCCCCTTGCCTGTGGGGCCCTTGGCGTGTGCTCGGGAGTCACCTGCTTCAGCCCTGGGAGCTTCAGAGCTGCTCGGCAACCATTCCTGGGCCACGTGGCCCTCGCTCCGCAGGTGTAGATGGCAAGTGCCGGACAAATGTTGCTTGGCAGGATTGTTACGTAAGGTAGAATTTCTGTCCCTCTTGTCTCCAAGTTTACAGGAAGCTTTTTTTGGACATTTCTTTTCAGACTCATTCTGATGAAGGAAAGAGCATCCCTGCGCAGCTGCGTGTCCTTCAATTCTTTGGCTCTGATTCCATGTCTGGCTTAATCTAAGTGGCCTGGTCCATGGGCAGTGAAGAAATTTAAAGTGTAAGCATTCATGTGCACCAGGATGTGGTACTTTTTGAGTTCATTATGCTTATTTCAAATCTTGGTCAGTCTTTTCCATCTTCTGCCTAAGATGATATCTTTTGTGCAGTTTGTGGTCTTTGAAAAAGTTTTAAAAGTTTTTAAAACTGTAACAGATACCGCCTGCACTTTCCTTCAGAAATCATCAGTAACAGCCCAGGCTGTCAGTTTCCAAGGGGTACCTGAGGCAGACCCCCGTCCCTGTGGAACTGAGGAATCATGGAGGGGTTAAGGGCTCCAAAAGTTGGGAGGCAGAGGTTGCAGTGAGCCGAGATCACGCCATTGCACTCCAGCCTGGGCAACAAGAGCGAAACTCTGCCTCAAAAAAAAAAAAACTTTTGAAAAAGTTTTAAAAATAATGGTTATACTTAGTTACCTGATTATTTGGCCTGATTATTTGGGGAAATAAACCTAAAATCTGCCAACCCAGAAGACCTCTCCACAAAAGTAGAAAATAAAGAAAAACAATTTTATTATTGAATAAAAATTAAACGAGGCCAGACACAATGGCTCACACCTGTAGTCCCAGCACTTTGGGAGGCCAAGGCCAGTGGATCACTTGAGCCCAGGAGTTCAAGGCCAACCTGGGCAATAAGGCAAAACCCCATCTCTACAAAAAATACAAAAATTAGCTGGGGATGGTGGCGCACACCTATAGTCCCAGCTACTCAGGAGGCTGTGGTGGGAGAATTCACCTGAGCCCAGGAAGGTTGAGGCTGCGGTGAGCTAAGATCATGCCACTGCACTCCAGCCTGGGTGACAGAGCAAGACCCTGTCTCAAAGAAAAAAATGTGGCCGGGCATGGTGGCTCACGCCTGTAATCCCAGCACTTTGGGAGGCCAAGGTGGGCGGATCACCTGAGGTCAGGAGTTCGAGACCAGCCTGGCCAATATGGCGAAACCCCGACTCTACTAAAAATACAAAAAAATTAGCCGGGCGTGATGGTGGGCACCTGTAATCCCAGCTACTTGGGAGTCTGAGGCAGGAGAATCGCTTGAACCCAGGAGGCAGAGGTTGCAGTGAGCCAGGATCATGCCATTGCACTCCAGCCTGGGCTACAAGAGCGAAACTCTGCTTCAAAAAAAAAAAAAAAACAAAAAAAAACCAAGGGGGTGAATCTCTTTCTCTATTTTGCATGAGGGAAAATTAGGGTTTTTTTCCTCCTTTTAAATCTATATTTGCCCTTCCAGGCCTGTGAGCACATGTTCCCCTCGGGGTGTCAGCTGCTCCCCCACACAGTCGAGATGTGCGTGAGGGAAGGGCTGAAGGCCAGGCTTTAGTCTCTGAAGCTTCTGATGAGTTGAAGCAGGGCGTTCAGGGGCCCAGGACCGAGGGTAGACCTGGGAATTGTGCCCCCTCTTCCGGCTATGAGCTGCCCCCACTCCAGGCAGCTTGTGAGTTGCTACTCCCGCAGCTCCCAGCCCTGGGATGCTAGAGGCAGGAGGTCAGAAAATACCCAAAGAACAGCAGCAGCCTTTACCCCTCCATGATTCCTCAGTTCCGCAGGGACTGGGGTCTGCCTCAGGTACCCCTTGGAAAATGGCAGCTGGGCTGTTACTGCTGATTTCTGAAGGAAAGTGCAGGCGTTATCTGTTCCGGTGTGAACTGGGGAAGAGGCAACATAAGACATTCCCTGCCTTATGTCTTGCTGCCCCCTCTGGCTCCCGTCTGTTGTAGGCTGCAGCCAGGCCCTGCTCAGCCTCAAACCCACGCCTCAGCTTCACCCCAGCCTGCGTCTGCCCAGGGGTGTCTGTTTTTCGTTTTTTACTCTTATATTAGTTCCTCTGATCTATGTTTTCCTTTTATTCCTGGGCTGATGTGGGGGTAGGGAGCCAGAACCCCGGGCTGTTTCACCATCTCTGTCTAAAGTCCATTTTCTGTTTACCACCCTGCCTAGAGATAAGTTGCATTTTACTCTGTAGCACTTAACACAGGTAATTTGATTTAGGTGCCTCCAGGGAATATTGCTGCAGAATGAATAAGCCCTCATGGCATTTCCAGAGCTTCGTGATGTCTGCGCTGAGCAGTTTGGGGTAGTGGTGCTACTCTGGCGGTGTCTGCTTGAACCAGCCAGGGGAGTGGTTTCCATCTGGCATTTATGGGTGGAACCAGGGCTGTTCAGTTCCGTGTGTACTGTAGACCTGGCCTAGATGCAGGTCAGACCTAATGGAGACATGCTAGTAGCTCACATTCCACCCTGCTTCCCACCTGCTAGTCCTGATGTGAACCTACCCAACATATCTAGTTTGAGACTTTAAATAATCTGAGCTCCCAGCAAGAGAACACCAAGATTTAGATTCCCAAATTAATTAGATCATCTAAAATAAAATGTCCACTGCATCCACAGGCAATAGCACTCCGGAACAAGACAATTCATGTGAGATAAGAGAGAAGAGCCCACAAGACCAAGGATGCATTCTCAGTTTACAGACCACTGACCAGAGGCCACTCCAGGGTATAAGGACTAAGAGAAGTCACAAAACAGCAGATTTCCCAACAGCAGCGGAAAATGATCCAGTCACAGGTGGGTTATCGGTTTATCCTTTGTTTCATGAAATGATCCAGTCACAGGGGTTATCGGTTTATCCTGTTTCATGAAAATGATCCAGTCACAGGTGGGTTATCGGTTTATCCTCTGTTTGATGAAAATGATCCAGTCACAGGTGAGTTATCGGTTTATCCTCTGTTTCATGAAATCATCCAGTCACAGGTGGGTTATCAGTTTATCCTCTGTTTCGTGGATGTTATGAGCCTTACAGAAATCTCTGCAACACACAGAAGGGTCTAAATACATTTAAATAAGAGAAAATATAAACTTGGGAAAGAAGATGTCCAAAGACGCACAAAGTAGATTATAGAATCATACAAAAGTCTCAGCTGGGCATGGTGGCTCACGCCTGTAATCCCAACCCTTTGGGAGGCCGAGGAGGACAGATCACTTGAGGCCAGGAGTTTGAAACCAGCCTGGCCAATATGGCAAAACCCTATCTCTACTGAAAATACAAAAATTAGCCTCCCAGCTGCTTGGGAGGCTGAGGCATGAGAATCACTTGAACCCAGGGGATGGAGGTTGCAGTGAGCTGAGATCGCAGCAGTGAGCTGAGATCGCATCAGTGCGCTCCAGCCAGGGTGACAGTGAGAAAAAGAATCATACAAAAGTCTTAAAGTTGGAAGAGGTCAATAAGAAATGGGACCCTTCCCTGTTACAGAGTTGAACTGCAAGCTTTTCTGTTATTTCCAGAAGACATAACAGAAAGGGAAGCAGGAATAGTTAACATGGGTTCCTCTTGTCAAAAGGAAAAAGCAGACAAATTACTCTGGAGAAGCAAATACTTCCGATAATTGCACATAAAGAAAATGTTTTGATAATTATTCATATACATGGCATAGTGGTAAGATCCTAAATAGCAGCCTTGTAATAAACAAATAGGTTTCCTAGGACTATTTCTTGGAGCTCCTCAATGTCAGCTAAGGGCATGAATCTAAAGAATTCAGAACACAGTTTCTTCGAGGACTGAGATGGGGTCTTGGTTGCACATCCTACCTAGATTCCAGTTTTAGGAAAGAAACTTAAATCACCTGGCAGAATTGATCATTATGAAACCTTCAAATGGTCCCCATAAGTATGCTCTCCACTGGAATGTTGATGTGTTTTGGTTGGAAATGCTGCTCCTGTTAGCAAAGGCTTGGCATGCAGGGATCTGCGTTCAGCTCTGTTTCCATACTTTGTTGACTCAAGAAACAGACTGTGGTGTCCCCTCACCTTTCGGAGGAATTCTTACCACCTAGCCAGCCTCTCCCCTCTCACCCTTTCCCTACCTTTCCTTTCTTCCTGATATTTTCTTTTTTTGATGTTCAGTCCTACGCCAGGAGTGGCACCACTGCACTCCAGCCTGGGTGACGGAGCAAGACGCCGCCTCAAAAAAAAAAAAATAAAGGAATAAAGGATGGCTACTCCATAGGCAGAGCAGGGCATTCCAGAAAGCAGGAGGAGGAAGGCGTGCACCCTAGGTACAAGGATGGTGACATGTAGGACAACAACGACAGTCACAGGGAGATGTGCTCAGCTACAAGGGTTTGTGATAAAGGATTGATTTTCTTAATTAATATATTTTATAAGAATCAATATTATTATCTTTAAAGCAAAATTAGAAATGCTTTTGTTCTCAAGACATGGGGACATCAGGACACTCCTGGGCATGGGTCTGTTTAGTAAACATTATTAATCTGTTCCCTTAACTGTAAACATCTAGAGGCCAGGAATACCTCACCTCCTGGCAATGCTGTCCAGCAAGCTCCAGCCTCATTTTCCCTCGCCCTCACTCAAGATGGAGTCGCTTTGGTTCTAATGCCTCTGACAAAGAGCAAGTTGCATCAGTGCAGATGTGAGGATTGTCTCTTTGCCCTCAGCCGAGGGAGCCCTGAACAAAAAGCTCCAGCAGTTTTTTTGGACCCTGCGGTAGGGAGGGAGGGGCTGGGAGTAGAAAAGTACCAGGTACTGAGTCAAAGTGGGGAAAAGTGTCTTCAGGGTTCTCCCCCACCCCAACGAGGAGGTCTTGCATTAGCACCTGAGAAAGGCCTCAGGAGACTGGAGTGCAGGTGCCTGGGTAAGAAGGGCAAACGTGTGAGATCACGACCCCTGACTGCAGCTCCCCTCAAAGACCAGAGTGCGCTGGCCGTGCACCAAGTCTCTTGGGAGGGCAGTTTTCCCCTGAGGCCTGCTGGGTAAAGCCTTTGTAATTGCCTATGCTTACACCTGAACATGCACTACAGGTTTTTGTTTTTTTTTTTTTTGAGATGGAGTCTCGCTCTGTCGCCTAGACTGGAGTGCAGTGGCACGATCTCAGCTCACTGCAAGCTCCGCCTCCCGGGTTCACACCATTCTCCTGCCTCAGCCTCCCGAGTAGCTGGGACTACAGGCGCCTGCCACCACGCCCAGCTAATTTTTTTGTGTTTTTAGTAGAGACGGGGTTTCACGTGTTAGCCAGGATGGTCTCAATCTCCTGACCTTGTGATCCACCCACCTCAGCCTCCCAAAGTGCGGGGATTACAGGCGTGAGCCGCCGCGCCTGGCCGCACTGCAGGTTTTTAACCAGGAGCTGAACTCCTTGACTCCACTCCTTGATTTTTTAGGACCTAAGTGTGAAACAGGCTACCTCATCATGGACCCCAATAGGTCAGACTTTGATGGGCCATGACAATAACCAGGAAAATGGTCTGAGGCAACAGCAGACCATGGCTATGACACCACTCCAAGCAGGACGGTCGGGCCTGGAGGACTGAACATGGCCTCAGCAGTCACCTCGGCAGTTGCCATGCCAGGAAAGACGCCTCACAGCCCACTGGAGAGACAGAAGTATCTGTGTGAATCTTCTTTACCTGGCCTGAGGCATCAATTCAGGCATAGCAGAACACTGGCCAGGAAATTGAACGTGACCTGAACGTCTTCCAGGCTGAGACAGGTCCTGAGTGCGATCCCAGAGGGCACACGTGGTCCCCTAGAAACAAAGAATTTGCAAGGTCAGGTGCCCCAGCCGGGCACGCACACCTCAGATTGTGAGGTTAACAGGGATCCAAGATGGCTTCCCATCGTTGGGCCTCTGTCCAGCCTAGATCATTGGGTTTAGGCCTTGACTTCAGAGGGCCTGCCTGGGACTAAGTTCCAAACCATTTTGTTTATCCATGATATCAGTTTGTTAGTCCCACCTTATCAGAGTGTGGACAGTCTCTGGAGGAGTTCTGCACAGAGCCCAGGAGCCGAGGCAGTCCTCTGCCTCTCCTGTCAGCACCCTGAGGAAGCCGAGGTGTGGGTTCAGCAGCCGGTCCAAGTCCACAGCAGCCACAGTCCATGGAAAGGCAGCAAGAGGAGCTCTTGTGTTTGGTTTTCTAGGAGGAGGAGAAAGCTTTTAGGAGCAGGTCTGAAAAATAAAGATCATTATTTTTTCCCTTTCCCTGAGCCTCCCAGATGCCAGTTTTGTTATGTTTTTCTGTTTTCTGTGTGTCCCATGTAGTAATCAAAGCTTAAGAACAAAATGTCCCCCGTTTTCATTCATATGTGCTGTCTGGAAAGGTTGTATACAAGAGGAACAAAATATTTTTACATAACTTAACCAAAAAGATATATCATGTTTAAGAATAGTTGAGCACAAAATCCTGAACTTTTAAAAGGTTTAAAAATAGGTTTACATATCTTCCGTCTATTTGAGGCTTCAGAAAGGGGATGAAAGGGCCTTGCACCGTGCCCCGTGGAGTCTGAGGTGTCTGTAACTGGAGAAGAAGAGTACGTGATGGAGGGCACCCTGGAGAGGGGCATGTGATGGAGGGCAGCCTGGAGAAGAAGGATGCGTGATGGAGGGCAGCCTGGAGAAGAAGGACGCGTGATGGAGGGCAGTCTGGAGAAGAAGGACGCGTGATGGAGGGCAGCCTGGAGAAGAAGGACGCGTGATGGAGTGCAGCCTGGAGAAGAAGGACGCGTGATGGAGGGCAGCCTGGAGAAGAAGGATGCGTGATGGAGGGCAGCCTGGAGAAGGACGCGTGATGGAGGGCAGCCTGGAGAAGAAGGGTGCAAGATGGAGGGCAGCCTGGAGAAGAAGGATGTGTGATGGAGGGCAGCCTGGAGAGGGGCGTGTGATGGAGGGCAGCCTGGAGAAGAAGGACGCGTGATGGAGGGCAGCCTGGAGAAGAAGGACGCGTGATGGAGGGCAGCCTGGAGAAGAAGGACGCGTGATGGAGGGCAGTCTGGAGAAGGAGGATGTGTGATGGAGGGCAGCCTGAAAAGGGTGCGTGATGGAGGGCAGCCCGGAGAAGAAGGGTGCAAGACGGAGGGCGGCCCGGAGAAGAGGGACGCGTGACGGAGGGCGGCCTGGAGGTACCCGTGGGAAGTGCCCGGCGGGGAACGGCTGCGTGGGGCCTGAGGCCACTTGCCTGAGCTGCGTAGTCCAGGCTGCGGTTACTTTGTCCCCTCCCAGCAGCCACCGAAGCTATCCGTTACAACAGTCAGTTACCCTGTTGCTCGTGAGCGATATGGTTCCTCAGACGCCCCATGATTGGGCCTATTGATGTGTAGCTTGGACTGGGGCTGTTCTCAGATGCAGTGCGCTTGGGAAACCTGAACGGGAAGCAGATCTGTTCATGTCGGGCCTGGATAGTGTGGCCCAAGTCAGTGGAATGTGTGGGGTTAGCTGGGCCAAACCACAAGGAAACAGCGAAACATTGATCTACCTGCCGAGAATGTCATGGCCAATTGACCTGGGAATCTGCCTTTGGGCGGTGTTAGCCTTGACCAGAGTCTGGAAAGCAGGACAGCTGTTTCCCGTGGTTCACTATCTTCTGAGAGCAGAAGCAGCACACGTGGAGGCTCAGTCTAGGCCATGTCTGCATCTCTGTGGGACGTTTCTCGTGGCTCCATGAGGCGGTCAGTCACATATCTGCTTGCTCTGGAGTGGAAGACATCTTACTCTGCATTTAGCAAGCGCAGTTGGGTGGTTTGTGTTTCCTGGGTCAGCACTGGAGTCTTTGGTGAGCACCCGTATGGGTAACAAAATGCTTCTTAGGAGCAGAACTGATTTTTATCTAGATGTCTTGTCCTTAGGAACAGAAAACCAAATGTTCTCTGTTCTTATTTATAAGTGGGAGCAAAACATTGGGTACACGTGGACACAAAGATGGGACTAGTAGACACGGGGGACCTCAAACGTGGGGAGGGAGGGAGGGAAGAGGGAAGCCTGTTGGGTTCTGTGCTCACCACCTGGGTGACAGGATCAGTCGTACCCCAAACCTCAGCATTACGCAGTAAACCCACAAAACAAACCTGCACATGTACTCATGACTCTAAAATAAAGGAAAAGTTGAAATTATTTTTTTTTTTTAAATCCTGTCTCCACCAGGAACCTTGTTTTACCTGCCAGTCTGAGGCTGGCTGGCCACCTGATCCAATGGCCAAGGAACTAGCGATAGCCTGAGTCGGGTGGATTCAGTCTTCCTATGCTGCTCTGTAACAGCCCTAACTGCAGCAGTTCCCATCAGGGACTGGGGGCAAAGGCTATCAGGGGTGTACGTAGATGAGACATCAGCATCAACAATACATTCAGGACTGGGGACCACATCATAGTCCTGTAGCATCCACAGTACGTTGGCTGTACACCACGTCTGTTGTGGGGAGGGCAGCTTTCCTCCATGAGGCCCACAAGGTAAAGCCTTGGTGATTGTTTATGTTTGTGCCTGAAATTTTGCACAGAGCTTTTTAACCAGGAGCCAGCTTCCTCAGAGGAGTTTTAAAACATGTCCAAGTTCATGTAATCAACATCACAGTCAGGACAGAACAGTTCTGTCACTGCACAGGAACACTGTGCGGCCCCTTTGTGGCCATGCATCCCTTATCCCTGGCCACCACTATCTGTTCTCCGTCACTACAGCTTTGCCTTTTCCAGAATGTCCTATAAATGGAATCATGTCAGCTAGGCACAGTGGCTCACACCTATGATCCCAGCACTTCGGGAGGCCAAGGCGGGCAAATCACCTGAGGTCGGGAGTTCGAGACCAGCCTGACCAACATGGAGACACCCCATCACTACTAAAAATACAAAAATTAGCAGGGTGTGGTGGCCTGCGCCTGTAATCCCAGCTACTCGGGAGGCTGAGGCAGGAGAATCACTAGAACCCAGGAGGCAGAGGTTGCAGTGAGCCGAGTTGCCAGTCCAGCCTGGGCAACAGAGTGAGATTCTGTCTCAAAAAAATAAAAAATAAAAAAATAAATGGGATCAGCCTGGCACGGTGGCTCATGCCTGTAATCCGAGCACTTTGGGAGGCCTAGGCAGGTGGATCATGAGGTCAGGAGATCAAGACCATCCTGGCTAACAGGGTGAAACCCCATCTCTACTAAAAATACAAAAAATTAGCTGAGCGTGGTGGCGAGCACCTGTAGTCCCAGCTACTCAGGAGGCTGAGGCAGGAGAATGGTGTGAACCTGGGAGGCGGGGCTTGCTGTGAGCCGAGATCGTGCCACTGCACTCCAGCCTGGGCGACAGAGCGAGACTCCGTCTCAAAAATAAAAAATAAATAAATAAATAAATGGGATCATATATGTGACTTTTTGACAGTGGCTTTTCTCACTCAGCATACCGTTGAGATTCATTCATATCTTATTGGTAGTTTCTTCCTTTTTCTTGGCGTGTGATTCCTGTGAATACTGTCCCATGTATGGATGGGCCACAGTTTCTATCCATTCACTCATTGAAGGACATCTTAGTTGCTTCCACTTTTTAGCAGTTTTGAATAAAGCATTCATCTGCATATAGGTTTGAATATAAATTTTCAGGTGAATGTAAGTTTTCAGTTCACTACTTGAGTAAACACCTAGGAGTGGAATTGCTGGGTTGTGTGGTAAGTCTGTGTTCAACTTTATAAGAAACTACCAAAATGTTTTCAAAAGCTGCTGTACATTTTACATTCCCACCACAATGAATGACAGTTGCTCTTGCTCTGAATCCTCACTGATATTTGTCAGGTGTGTGTGTGTGTATGTGTGTGTGTGTGTGTGTTTTAGCCTTCTAATAAGTACATAGTAGTTTTTCATTATAGTTTTAATTTGCATTCACCTTTTGACAGATATATTGAACATGTTTTCATATATTTACTTTCTATCCATACATTTTCTTTTTTTTTTTTTTTTTTTCCGAGACAGAGTTTCATTCTTGTCGCCCAGGCTGGAGTGCAATGGCACAATCTCGGCTCACTGCAACCTCTGCCTCCTGGGTTCAAGCAATTATCCTCCCTTAGCCTCCCCAGTAGGTAGGATTACAGGTGTGTGTCACCATGCCTGGCTAATTTTTGTATTTTTAGTAGAAATGGGGTTTCACCATGTTGGCCAGGCTGGTCTTGAACTCCTGACCTCAGGTGATCCGCCTGCCTCAGCCTCCCAAAATGCTGGGATTACAGGCATGAGCCACCGCGCCCAGCCACCTTCCATATATTTTCTTTGGTGAAATGTCAAGATATCTTGTTAATTTTTAAAATGTGGTTATTTTCTTAGTAAGAGTTCTTTGTATCCTGGATATGAGTGCTTTAGCAAGTATGTAATTTGCAAATAATTTTCTCTTAGTCTGTGCCGTGCCTTCTCTTTCTCTTAACATTGTATTTTATAGAGCAAAAGTTCTTAATTTTGAAAAAGTCCAATTTATCAAATTTTTTTCTTAAATTGATCAGGCTTTTGGTGTTGTATCTAACTCATTGCCAAACCCAAAGTCACACAGGTTTTCTTTGGTTTTCTTCTAAAAGTTTTATAGTTTTTTATGTTTAGGTCTGTGATCCATTTTGAGTTAGTTTTGATATAAGGTGTGAGGTATGTGTTGAGATCCCTTTTGCTTATGAGTATAAAATTGTTGAGACATTATTTGTCACAAAGACTGTAGAATTGCTTTTTGTACTTTTGTGAAACAATTGAGTATATTTGTAGGGGCTTCTTTTTGAGTTCTGTGTTCTGTTCCATTAACCTGTGTTTTTATCCTTTCACAAATGCCATCCTGCCTTAATTACTGTGGTTGTATAGGAAGTCTTGAAATCAAGTAATGTGAGTCCTTTTATGTTTAAACTATTTTGAACATAAATGTGCCTCTTTCGTAGGCAGCATATAGCTGGGGTTGCTTTATATTTTCCATTTCTGAGCTTTTGCTTCATTATGAATTTCTTCTGGTCTATCTTCCAATTCACTTATTCTCTCTTCGTCTTTTTCTAATCTACTCTTAAGCCCTTCCATTGACTTCTTAACTTTACTTATTATGCATTTTATCTCTAGGAGTTATATTTCATTTTTTTTCAAATCTGCTTATTCATTTATATAGTCTTCTGATTATTTTTTGTACTTTCATTAACCTCTTTTATTTCTTTGAATATATTAAATATATTTATTTTATATTCTGTGCTGACAGTTCAAATATCCTAAGTCTTTTATACCTCTCCTGTCTTTTTTTTTTTTTTTTTTTTTGAGATGGAGTCTTTCTCTGTCGCCCAGGCTGGAGTGCAGTAGCACCGTCTCGGCTCACTGCAAGCTCCATCTCCCGGGTTCACACCATTCTCCTGCCTCAGCCTCCCGAGTAGCTGGGATTACAGGCACCCACCACCACGCCCAGCTAATTTTTTTTTTTTTTTTTTTTTTTGAGACAGAGTCTCGCTCTGTCACCCAGGCTGGAGTCCAGTGGTACGATCTCTGCTCATTGCAACCTCCGCCTCCCAGGTTCACGCCATTCTCCTGCCTCAGCCTCCTGAGTAGCTGGGACTACAGGTGCCCGCCACCATGCCCGGCTAATTTTTTTGTATTTTTAGTAGAGACGGGGTTTCACCATGTTAGCCAGGATGGTCTCGATCTCCTGACCTCATGGATCCTCCTGCCTTGGCCTCCCAAAGTGCTGGGATTACAGGCGTACACCTGGTTAATTTTTGTACTTTTAGTAGAGATGGGTTTCACTATGTTGACCGGGCTGGTCTCAAACTCCTGACCAGGTGATCTGCCTGCCTTGGCCTCCCAAAGTGCTGGGGTTACAGGCATGAGCCACCGCGCCTGGACTATTTTTTTGTGTGTGTGTGTGCCTTCTGGTTTATCTTTTACTCTGTACTCATTTTTCTTGAATCTTTATTTGTAAGAATTATTTGGATCTCTTTCTCTAAATAGAATTTGCATTTGATTCTGCCGGATGCCTGAATGCATGTCCCCCTCAAAAACACTTTAGAACTCTCTGTGCTTAAGGTTTTTGCAAAACACATCTCTACTGGAGTTCAGCCCACACACCCATATAAATCTAGCTTGTTATAATTCTCAGGGACAATTTTTGACCTCTGTGTAACACTGACATTTGAGGCAAGAAATTGATTTTCTTTGATTTTTTTTCATTGACCCACACACAGAGTACTCCTTGTGTTCCAGCTTTATGAGGGAAGATAACCTATTAGTCCCCTGTGCTGGGGCTTATTCTAAGCTTTCCTCCTTTTTCCTGTGTCCCTTGTAGCTGCTGGGACTGGAATGCTCAAAATTACCTGAGTCCAACTGAAAGCTGGCCTCTGCTTACCTCTCTAGGTTTCCACTTTCCCTTTTAAAGAGGCCAGGACCATTCCCACTGCTCCCACTCCCTCTCTTATATTCCTGAACTTTCATCCCTCAGAAAGCACACTTTGTTTCCATGCCTTTGCTCATGCTGCTGCCTTGAGAGTGTCCTTTTCCTCTGTAACCAGGACTTTCTAAAGACCCTTTTTAAGCCTTACTGTCTTTATAGCACCTAACCCAGTGTTGTTAAATCCAGTGTTTTTATCCCCATTTTGGCTCTATATTCTGTAAATGCTAGTTTCATACCCCTGTAACTTTATTCACTCTGGCCTGAAAGGTACTTGAGAATGTGATTTTTTTCTACTCATTTTTAAAATTCTAGTACCTGTTATGGTTCCTGGAATCTTTTTTTTTTTTTTTTTTTTTTAAGACGGTATCTTGCTCCGTCACCAGGCTGGAGTGCAGTGGCACAATCTCAGCTCACTGCAACCTCTGCCTTCTGGGTTCAAGCTATTCTCCTGTCTCAGCCTCCCGAGTAGCTGGCATTACAGGCATACACCACCATACTTGGCTAATTTTTGTATTTTTAGTAGAGACGGGGTTTTACAGTGTTGGCCAGGCTGGTCTCCAACTCTTGACCTCAGGTGATCCACCCGCCTCGGCCTCCCAAAGTGCTGAGATTTCAGGTGTGAGCCACCGCACCCAGATGGTTCCTGGAATCTTAATTGCTCAATATGTGTGTTTTGGAAGATACCTAAAATAGCTGGCCAGTTGTTCTTACTTGGGAGCGGAATCACTCCCAGAGGGAAGAGAGTGTTTTTGTTGTTGTTGTTGTTGTTGTTTATTTATTTATTTATTTGAGACACAGTCTTGCTCTGTTGCCCAGGCTGCATGCAGGTGCACGATCTTGGCTCACTGCAACCTCCACCTCCCAGGTTCAAGTGATTCTCATGCCTCAGCCTCCCTAGTAGCTAGGATTTCAGGTGCCCACCACCACCCCCAGCTAATTTGTGTGCATGTGTGTGCGTGTGTGTGTGTGTGTGTGTGTGTGTGTTTAGTAGAGATGGGGTTTCGCCATGTTGGCCAGGCTGGTCTTGAATTACTGACCTCAGGTGATCCGCCCACCTCAGCCTCCCAAAGTGCTGGGATTACAGGCATAAGCCACCATGCCCAGCCAGTGACTGAGAGATATTACTGTCATTAGCAGACAGAGGCCAGGCATGCTGAAGGGCTCAACTGCATTGGACAGTATTCCTTACCTAAGAATGGTTCTCAAATACTAGTGGCACCTTCTTTGAGAACCACTGTATTGTTTAAAGACAACCTATTCTGGTTTCTTGTCCAGTGGCTAGGTACATGGATGAATGAATTCACAATGACAAATATTTTTAAAACATTCCTTCCTCAAGGCGTAATGCAAGATTATTATTTTTATTATATTATATTATATTGGTTATTCATTATTGTGTCACAAATTACCCCAAACCTCAAGGGCTGAAAACAACAAACATTGATCTGTTTTTGGGTTTTGGAATCTGCCAGGTGCTTGCCCAGTTTGTTCTGGTTGAGGGTCTCACATGATGCAGTGATGAAGGTGTTGACAAGGGCTGCAGCAAGGAAGGAGCTGGCTCCTCCAGGCTCACTCAGTGGCTGTTGGGAAGCCTCAGTTCCATGGCACATGCGCTTCCACGTGGTGGCCTTACAACACAGCAGCCAGACAGACTCCTCCAGAGAGAGAGAGTGCCCAGGATAGAAGTTGCATTTTTTTCTAACCTAGTCTTGGAAGTGGCATCTCATCATGTTCCCCTGTTCTGTTCAGGACAATGAGTCAGTGAGTCCAGCCCACAGTCAAGAGGGGAGGATTATGCAAAAGCATGAATACCGGAGTCAGAGGTCACTGGGGCCGTCTTAGAGGCCACCTACCACAAATACAGAAGAAAGTATTTTACAAGACCAAATGAGAACCACTTCAGGTTTAACAGGGATTATGCTTTTCCAGATATCATTTGAGGATGTGGCTGTGGATTTCACGTTGGAGGAATGGCAGCTACTTAATCCTACTCAGAAGAACTTGTACAGAGATGTGATGTTGGAGAACTATAGCAATCTGGTTTTCTTGGGTAAGAACATTCTTATGTAACTTAGTGTATGGCCAGTAACTGTTTGGCCTGTGAGGTGTTTGTTTATTTTGGATGTAAGTTTTACATGTCAAAGATTATTTGACTTGTATACTGAATTGAAAGATTTTCATTAACTTGCTTTATTTTGCAGCCTTTGTAATAAAACATTCTTCATATTTAAGACTCTTAGCCCAAGCAGTTAGGCCCAAGTCCTCTGTGTTTCCAATCGACAGGTTTTCAAATTCTCAAACCTGATGCAGTTTTCAAACTGGAACAACAAGATCCATGGATAATAGATCAAGAAATCCTAAAACAAAACTTTTCAGGTGAGGAATAATCAGGTTTATGAGATACAGGGAACATTTAATCTCAGGTTTTTGATGATAGGTGGGCACTTTTAAAGTGTTTATAAAACTGTGTATAAAGTTCCTGAATCTTTAGAGTTGACTCAAGATTGGTGACGTGAGTTCTTCATGATTTTTAATGGATGTGCTCCATAATGTGGTCTCCACATCGGGATGTGTCTTTTCTCCATGGAGTTTATGATGAAATGTATCCCTCTTATTCAGTGGCACAGATTGGTGGCCATTTAGAACCCCACTTTCTTGGTTAAGTCTCTCTTTATGAATTCATAATTTTTTTTTCTTTTAGATAACACTGATTGCCTTTGAGTTTATTTAAACTTCAAACTTTTATTATTTTTCTTCTCTTCCTCTAATTTGATATATTTCTATTTTAAAACCACAGAGAGTAGAAGATGAACCCACTGATATAGAGTGAAAATCTAGGCTGGGCGCAGTAGCTCATACTGTAATCTTCATGCTTTGGAGGCTGGGGAGAGGGCAAGACATGACAGTCACTTAAGGCCAGGAGTTTGAGACCAACCTGGGCAACAAAGCAAGACCCCATATCTACTACTACTACTAATACCTAATAATAATAATAATTCAGCCAAATATGGTGGTGTGCACCTCTAGTGCCAGCTACTTGGGAGGCTTAGGTGGGAGGATTGCTTGAGCCAAGGAGCTGGAAGCTGCAGTGAGCCATGGGTGTGCTAGGCAACAGAGTGAGACCCTGTCTCTAAAAACAAAAACACACATAAAAAAACCCTAATACGTTAAACATAGTAAGGAGATTTTGCTTCTTACCTTCCTCTGTACAGACTAAGGATTTTCAAATCAATTCCCAGTGCATCTTTCTGGTACATTTGATGTTTAACTTCTCTAAAGCTTCTCTCTCATCCCATCACATAGTCCAGTGGGTTTAAGTCCCCATTACCTGCTGTGTGATATTTAATCTCCGTTTTTGTTGAAGAACCTCATGGTATGGGAACATCTTATCTCTCCACTTATTTTTCTATGCTCAAGAGTCATTGTTAACTCCATTTGAGCTAGATTCGTGCTCAAGAGTCATTATTAACTCCATTTGAGCTAGATCATGCTCAAGAGTCATTATTAACTCCATTTGAGCTAGATTCTTCCTCACTGCTCTTCTGAAATTTTTCTCTGCATCTGTGCCTCTGATTATGGTACAGTTTCCCCAGGTAGACTTCACTTTGAGCTCTTTTCTTCAACTTCAGTGAATGTTCCTTGACTCGCAGCTTTCTCTGAAATCTCTACCCACGTAGCATCTATAGTATAGTAACTCAGGCCTGATAAGACATTATCTGAAATTCCTAAAACAACTAGTCCTGAGATTTTTCCCCATAGAGATTGCCAGTAATGTAGTCTGTGTTCTCTGTGGAATTTGTGGTATGTACTTATTTGATTTTTAAAAATTGGTTATTATGGAGCCAGATAAGGAAAGGTCTTGTTTATCAGATGTCTTATCAGATGTCTCTTCAGTAGAAAAGTTTCCATCTAAGCATCTACCTTGGGAAATATTTATTTAAAAAATTTTTTTGAGACAAGGTCTCACTTTGTCACCCAGGTTGGAGTACAGTGGTGCAGTCACAGCTCACTGCAGCCTCAACCTGTCTGGACTCATGAGCTCCTCCCACTTCAGCCTCCCCAGTAGCTGAGACTACCACCACACTCAGCTAATTTTTAAAAATTTGGCTTTTTTGGAGAGACAAGATCTCACTGTGTTGCCCAGGCTAGTCTCAAACTCTGGGCTCAAGTGATCCTCCCACCTTGGCCTGCCCAAGTCCTGGGATTACAGGAAGAGCCATAATGCACAGCAGGGAAATATTTCGGGTTACAGATGTCTGGGCACCATTCCCATTGTTGTTTAGGTCTGAGTATGTGCAGTTTGGAAAAGCTGTAAAGATAGATGTTATGTTCCCCTATTAATTTAGAACCACTTCTCATGTGGAATGAGAGGAATTGAAATGAGTCATGAAATAACTTTGTAGGATTTTAATTTAGAAGACAATATAAAACCATAAAATATTTAGCAATGCAGTATTTGAACATGAAGCATTTGTGTTAAAGTGCAAAATTAATTCTCAAGATTAATAATACCAAAAGGAACGATATTAGAAGCTCAATGACAAGTGAATAATAGTTATCCTACCTATATTGAAGGCTTATTATGTGCTATGCAGTGGGGGCACATTAGTGAAAAAGACAAACCTGTTCCCTACGCTTATACAGTTTACATTCTACTGGGAGAGACACGAGTAAGAGGATTACCTATTTGATAAGTACGATGAAGGAAAGAAATAAAGAGGGTATTTGTTGGTGTGCCATTAGAATGACATTTTGGTGGGCGTGACATGGTGGCTCATGCCTGTAATCCCAGTGCTTTGGGAGGCCAAGACAGGAGTATTGCTTGAGGCCAGGAGTTGCAGGCCCACCTGGGCAACATAGCAAGACCCCATCTCTACAAGAAGAATATTAAAAATTAGCCAGGTATGATGGCACACACCTACAGTCTCAGCTACTTGTGTGACTGAGGTAGAAGGATCACTTGAGCCTGGGAGTTTGCAGCTGCAGTGAGGTGTGACCCTACCTCGTCACTCCTTGGGCAACACAGTGATATCCTGTCTTTAAAAAATCACCAAATACTACATTTACGCCTGTACATAAACTACTTTATTATTGTTTATCATTTAATCCATTTATTTGGATAGACATATTTATTTATTTATTTATTTATTTATTTATTTATTTATTTTGAGACGGAGTCTCGCTCTGTTGCCAAGCTGGAGTGCAGTGGCACAATCTCAGCTCACTACAACCTCCGCCTCCTGGGTTCAAGCGATTCTCCTGCCTCAGCCTCCCAAGTAGCTGGGATTACAGGCGCACACCACCATGCCCAGCTAATTGTTGTATTTTTAGTAGAAATGGGGTTTCACCATGTTGGCCAGGCTGGTCTCGATCCCTTGACCTGGTGATCTGCCTGCCTCAGCCTCCCAAAGTGCTAGGATTACAGACATGAGCCACCGCACCTGGCCTGGATAGACATATTTTTAATCTCATCTTGATTTGATTTTAATTTAAAAGTATTGTTTTTCTTTTTTCCCACACCTTATAAAACAATTTTCTGTAAACTCTTCAAGTGGATCTCACACTTATCTACATATGACTCTTGCTTTTGATCTTCAAACTTCTTTGCATAGTCTTTTTCATCTCAATAAATAATATTATCATCTTTGTTTATGCCCGAAACAGTGAGTCTTCCTTTAATTTTTCCATATCAGCAGTTGTGCTTCCTCTGAAATTCTATTTTCTTTTTGAGATGGAGTCTTACTCAGTCACCCAGGCTGACGTGCAGTGGCTTACTCTCGGCTCACACAACCTTCGCCTCCCGGGTTCAAGTGATCCTCCCACCTCAGCCTCCCAAGTAGCTGGGACTACAGGTGTGTACCACCACACCTGGCTAATTTTTGTATTTGGGTAGAGATGGGGTTTCACCATGTTGGCCAGGCTGGTCTTGAACTCCTGGGTTCAAGTGATCCACCCACCTCAGCCCCCTGAAGTGCTGAGATTCCAGGTGTCAGTCACCACAGCCAGCCTGCTTCATCTGAAATTCTGATGTCTGAGAATTAGATGAGGCTTTTCCCCCCCTAGAAAAGAGTAGTTTTTTGGGTTTTTTGTTTTGTTTTGTTTTGTTTTTGAGCCTGTGTCTCACTCTGTCTCCTAGGCTGGAGTGCAGTGATGCAGTTATGGCTCACTGCAACCTCAACCTCTCAGGCTCTAGTGATCCACCCCCTCTGCCTCACAAGTAGCTGGGACTTCGTGTGCACCACCGCACATGGCTAATTTTAGAAAAAAAAATTTTGAAGAGACAGTTTCTCCATATGTTGCCCAGGCTAGTCTCAAACTCCTGGGCTCAAGCAGTCCTCCCGCCTCAGCTTCCCAAAGTGCTGGGATTGTTGGTGTGAGTTGCCACCAGGCCCAGCCTCGTTTTATATTTGAGACCATGCCAGATCTTTTCATCTCGCAGAGTACTTCCTGAGAATATTACCCCACAACTGCTAGTAAATAATATCATCAAAAAGTCAAGTAAATAAACCTTTAAAATATGCAATAAATGGTCTTGTAGAAATCACAAACAATTGTACTTATTAGATGAAAATATCTGTTCTACTATTATAAAAAAAATTATTGTGGTTAGGAGTAATTTCCAATGACAGCATTACATATACATAAAATATATACTTTATAGATCCAATTAAAGGAGGATGAATGTGAAGAAGTTAAATAAAAGTGTTGATACTGAGCTCTGGAGAACTCTTGGATAATTCCAAGAGGAAGTTTTACTGATGATGGTGAAGTTATTGATATCAGTGATTTAAGTAATGATCCTGAATAAGAATATTTTATAAATGCAATAATAGTACAAAAAAATGTTTCTTATCTTTCAGGTGTAAAGTTGATATTGTACATTTATTCTGCATTATATCCCTTACTTTTTCTATTATACCATTCAACAATATATACTAATGTTGCATTTTTATGTTTTTATTATTCACGTTCATAAATATATTACCTCACTTCTCTGATCTTCTGATACTAAGTTCTGGACACATAGTAGATAATCGTAGATTATTGTCAAAAAAGTAAACTAATCACTTCAGTATTTGATTGGAAATTGCTCCAGGCTCTTTCATCTCATGATCACTGTTCTTTGAGTATATTTAATATTTCCTTATTTAAAAGTTCATGTATTTAGCCAGGCATGGTGGCTCACGCCTGTAATCCCAGCACTTTGGGAGGCCGAGGCAGGCGGATCATGAGGTCAGGAGATCGAGACCATCCTGGCTAACATGGTGAAACCCCATCTCTACTAAAAATACAAAAATTAGCCAAGTATGATGGCGCACACCTGTAATCTCAGCTACTCAGGAGGCTGAGGCAGGAGAATCGCTTGAACCTGGGAGGTGGAGGTTGCAGTGAGCTGAGATTGTGCCACTGCACTCCAGTGTGGTGACAGAGCGAGACTCCCTCTAAAAAAAAAAATAAGGCTGGGTGCGGTGGGTCACACCTGTAATCCCAGCACTTTGTGGGGCTGAGGCGGGTGTATCACGAGGTCAAGAGATCGAGACCATCCTGGCTAACACGGTGAAGCCCCATATCTACTAAAAATACAAAAAATAGCCAGGTGTGGTGGCACATGCCTGTAATCCCAGCTACTCAGGAGGCTGAGGCAGGAGAATTGCTTGAACCCGGGAGGCAGAGGTTGCAGTGAGCCAAGATCACGCCACTGCACTCCAGCCCGGTGACAGCACGAGACTCCATCTCAAAAAAATATATACAAATAGTAAAAATAAAAGTTCATGTATTTAAACATTTGTAATTTAAAAATTCATTTTCATTTCTGTTAAAATTGTCAATGCCCAATAAGTACACATTATTTGAGGGAATTTTAAAAACTGGGATTATGGTGCCATTTCAGAAGCTTTATGCAATAAGCATAATAATTGAAGGAATTACACAGTATGGTTCATTTTTTCTCTTTTTAGAAGTCTGGCTAGATAATCCCAAAATGTGGCTCCGAGATAATCAAGACAACCTTAAAAATATGGAGAGAGGCCATAAATATGATGTTTTTGGAAAAATATTTAATTCAAGCGTAAACATTGTTCATGTAGCAATGAGATCCCATAAATGTGGCACAGGAGAAAAAAGTTTGAAATGTCCTTTTGATTTGCTTATTCCAAAAAATAACTGTGAAAGAAAGAAAATTGATGAACTCAATAAGAAATTATTATTCTGTATCAAACCTGACAGAACCCATGGTGGAATAAAATACTGTGATTGCAATACATGTAGAAAATCCAGCAACAAAGAGCCATGGCACACTGCTAATCACGTAACACACACAGGAGTCTATTTATGCATGGAATGTGGCAGATTTTTTAACAAGAAGTCACAACTTATTATACACCAGAGAACTCATACAGGAGAGAAGCCCTATAAATGCAGTGAGTGTGGAAAAGCCTTTTCACAGAAGTCACTGCTCACTGTTCATCAAAGAACTCACTCAGGAGAAAAACCACATGGGTGCAGCGAATGTCAGAAAGCTTTTAGTAGGAAGTCACTCCTCATTTTACATCAGAGAATTCATACTGGAGAGAAGCCGTATGGATGCAGTGAATGTGGAAAAGCCTTCAGTAGGAAGTCGCAGCTTAAAAGACATCAGATAACTCACACAATAGAGAAACCCTACAGTTGCAGTGAGTGTGGGAAAGCATTCTCCCAGAAATTAAAACTCATCACACATCAGAGAACGCACACAGGAGAGAAACCCTATACATGTAGTCACTGTGGAAAAGCCTTCTTTTGGAAGTCGCAGCTTATTACTCATCAGAGGACCCACACAGGGAAGAAACCTTATGCATGTAGTGAGTGTCAAAAAGCCTTCAGCAGGAACTCACTTCTCATTAGGCATCAGAGGATTCATACAGGAGAGAAGCCCTACGAATGCAACGAATGTGGTGAAGCCTTCATCAGAAAACCACAGCTGATTAAACATCAGATAACTCACACAGGAGAGAAGAACTATCGATGCAGTGATTGTGAAGAGGCCTTCTTTAAGAAGTCAGAGTTAATAAGACATCAAAAAATTCACTTAGGAGAGAAACCATATGGATGCATTCAATGTGGGAAAACCTTCTTTGGGAAGTCCCAGCTCCTAACGCATCACAGAACACACACTGGGGAGAAGCCTTATGAATGCAGTGAGTGTGGGAAGGCCTTCACCCAGAAGTCAAGCCTGATATCACATCAGAGAACACATACAGGTGAGAAACCCTATGAATGTAGTGAATGCAGGAAAACCTTCAGTGAGAAGTCAAGTCTCATTCATCATCAGAGAACCCATACTGGAGAAAAGCCTTTTGAATGTAGTGAATGTAGGAAAGCTTTTGCCTGGAAGCCACAGCTTCTTAGGCATCAGAGAATTCATACAGGGGAGAAACCCTATGAATGCAGTGAATGTGGGAAAGCATTTGTTCAGAAAGTGCAGCTCATTAAGCATCAAAGAAATCACACAGGAGAGAAAACCTATGGATGCAGTGATTGTGCAAAAGCTTTCTTTGAGAAGGCACAGCTCATTATACATCAGAGAATTCATACAGGAGAGAGACCATATAAATGTGGTGAATGTGGGAAATCTTTCACAAGAAAGTCACACCTTATGAGGCATCAGAGGATTCATACAGGAGATAAATACTATGGATGCAATGAGTGTGGGACCACCTTCAACAGGAAGTCGCAGCTTATGATACATCAGAGAAATCATATAATATAAAAATCATGAGTTTGGCAAATGCAGAAAGATTGCTATCAAATGTCATACTTTCTGACGCTTTTGAGGATGCATATGGGAGAGAAATCCTATTGAGGCAGTGACTGTTGAAAAAGCTTGAATTGAGGAGTCAGGAGTCACTAAGCAGAATTTAGAAAGAGAAGTTTTTAAAAAGTAAACAGTGTAAAAAAAGTCATCTCCCAGAAGACACTACTCGTTACATATTGGATGACTCATTGAGGTGAAAACCTTATTAGTGTTGTGATAATAGAGAAGCTTTTAGTCAAAAGTCAGTTTATTAAATGTTTAGAAGACCTAAACAGGAAGAAAATTCTATTGTTTGTTATAACAAAGTGGAAGATTTCAAGAAAGGACAACTCACTGTACACTTGAGAATAATACCTACAGAGGTTCATACTGAAGAGTAGTCTCAATAATGTAAAGAATTTGACAAGCATGATGCTATTGAAATAGTTCTGTAAGGAAGTGGTGTTCTTTATACATAAATTATTACAAAAAGCAGTGAATTGTAAGTGTGAGGTGTGTTTACTTAGAAGTGAAGAGTTCTGCTTTCTGCTGTGATGGAATAACAAGGGTCAGATTTCCTCTCCTGCCTTAAACAACTAGAAGCTGTACAATACATATAATATATAATGGTTTTTAGACATAGGACAAGCACAGGTTTGTGATCCTCAGGAGACTGCAGACAGAGTGAGGTGAGCACCATGGTTTCTCAGCTTGCCCCCGCATGGCAGTTAGTAGACTGCAGTTCAGGGAAGGGAAACAATAAATCTTGCTGAATTGAAGAGACAGGATTGGCAGTTGGGGAGGCCACAGCAGCTAGAATTTCCAGGGGAAAGTACTGGAGAGGTGGGATCCTGTTAGATACATGGCTCAAGAAGTCTGCTGGGAGTCCCCTGAGTCCTTTGACTTAGTACTGACTTGCACTGAGGCCAGGAAAAGAAGCACTGGAAAGCAGCAGGCTGAACAATTCCTGGAACTCATGCAGGGCTGGGAATAGTTTATGTTCTCAGCAGCCAGAGTGCAAACCGATTCTAACACATGGAGCATCAGGTAGAATTTTCAGAAAGGTTTTGTTTAGTAGTGCAGCTAATTAGCTCTAGATTAGAAGCTACTCTGGACCTGTAGTGTCCGACATCCAAAAAAACTAATCCGGTATGCAAAGAACCAATAAAATATGACTTATAACCAGGAGAAAAATCAGTAGAAACCCAGAAAAGACAGAGGTGATGGAATTAGTAGACAAGGATATTAAAAGAGCTATTGTAAATATAAAGTAGAGGAAAACATAAGGTTGATGAAACCTGAGGTATAAGAGATATTTTTAATGGCCAAAATGGAGCTTCTAGGGATGAAACAACTTCTGATTTTGTTAAAATCCCAGGTGGAGAGATTAGATACAGAAAAAGAAAAAAAAAATCAATGAACTTGAAGAGTAAGAATAAAAACTACCAAAGTGATATACAGAGAGAAAAAAAGACTTAGAGAAGAGAAACAGAATAGGAAAACCATTACAGTGGTGTAATATATGTGTAACTGGAGTCCCAGAAGGAGAGGAGAAAATGAAGAGGCATGAAGAAGTATTTGAATAAATAATGGCTAAAGATTTTCCAAATCTGATGAAAACAATACCCCCACATATTCAAGAAGCTCAAATGACCTGAAGTAGAATAAACATAATTTATATCACAGCAGTGCACCTCAGAGTCACATTCATGAAAAGCACTGATAAACAGAATAATTTTAAAACACCTTGAGAAAAAAAGATAATACATATACATGAACAAAGAATGGCAGCATATTTCTGGTGAGAACTATGCAAGTTATGAGACAATGGAGTATTATCTCTAAATTCCTGAATGAAATAAACAACAAACCCTGCAACCTAGAATTGTTACATCAAAAACATTTTCAAAAATGAAGGCAAAATAAAGACTGTTTCAGACAAACTAAATCAAAGGAAATTTTATTGCCTACATGTAGACCTGTCTTCGGGAAACATTAAAGGATGTTTGAGGGCAGCAGGAAAATAATACAAAACTTAAGTTTGGGTCTGTACAAAGGAATGAAGTTCTGAAAATGGTGAATATGTGGGTAAATATAAAAGATATTTCTCTCTTTTTAAAATCTTTTTAAAAGGGAATTGGCTGCTTAAAGCCAAAGTAATGATAACATATTTGGAGTTTATTTAGAAGTAAAGTTTGATGATGATAACACTTAAGTGTGAATTTTTAAATACGGTTGAGTAGACTGCATCATCTGAGTCAGAAGCCTATTCCTTCAGGGCTCGGGGTAGCTTTAATTTGTACCAGGCACATGACAGAAATTGTATGTGTTGTGGATCTGCATGTGTGCTGAGTATTCCCTATTTCTTCGATCCCTTTTCCCTCATTTTCTGCTCTGCTCCCCCCCGAGGCTGTCTTCTAGAGACTGGAGTTTCTTCATAGGTTTGAACAGTGGGAGATACCAGAGGTGGGAGGAGAAAAAGTTGTTTATTACCGTTCCCTTCCTCCTGCCTGGACCATGGTTTAGGTAGCTTCTGTGTTCCCGTAAGGATACAGCTCCCTTTGGGAAGCCCCATCTATGGCTGTAGATCTCTCGGTTTCAGTTGACACCATTCCCTCTCCATGATCTTCAGACTTAACTACTACTGGGTGCTTCCCCAACCCACTGGTTGGGTGTCTAATTGTGAACACATATTTGTAAATAGTGCCTTTATTACTTGTTCTTGAGTTAATATTTTGAGTGTGCCATTTATTTTCTGTGCCATCTGTTAAATGATGAGCATTTAATAAAATTGTGATAATCAGTTATCAGTACAAGTGCCTCATAGTGCATAGGCTGAAATGTCTCAAGATTCCCCACACTACATATCAGTATTTTCTATCTGTATCTGGACAATGCAGTAGAAATTATAACAAATACAAAGTTCTTTGTGCTTTTCTGCTGCATATGTCAGTGGCTCTGGAGATTGTTACCATCTGCTACATATATAAATGGACTTGCAGTTATTACTAAGCTCCTCTTCAGTAATAGAAAGACTTATGAAGTCTTTTACTACCTCTGGGTTAGCCAAACAACCTTCAAAAAGCATTGTTATTTAGGTTAAATATCCATGGACAAGAAACAAGATAATCAGTTACTGAGTGAAGAAAGATGGGAAAGATGTCCCATACTTCCCAGCTCTCTAAAGTGTTATGCTGTACAATTAAAATATCCCTGTCCCATCATCTGCTACCATTCGTTGTGTATAATTCATGTAATCTCTAACCTGTGGGCAAGTCTTTACCCTTCAGTAGTCAAGATTACCTTAGAGACTTCGTCCACGAATCCACACCACCTTTCCCATCAGTTCTCTCCAGAAATATGCTGCCAAAAAGAAAATCAGCTTTTCTAAGATCAAGCCAGAGTTGCTTCGCTTACAACCTTATGGCGCTAATGCATTAAGTTGAAGTCGACTGCCAAAGAGGCCCAGCAGAGGGCAGCACCCCTGTCATTTTTTTAATTTCTCCTTTAAGAATTTTGCTTTCGTTTGTATTCTGTCCACCAGTCATTCTCTCCAGCTGGACACAAACCTCCTTTGAAGGGAAATAATTGCCATTAGGCTTCACAGTAGTGCTTTTTCCTTTCACTTGGATTTGCATTTTAACCTGCATTTTGAAGATCTTTATACATGTTTTCTATTTCCGACAGTGCCAGGAGGCTTCATTGACATTGTAGTCTGTGTTAATAAACTTGTGTATCACTCTGCTCTGATCTTTTAGGAATTAACTTGCAAATGAAATGAATATGTTGGGACTTTGGCATAATTTGAATATAGCATTGTGAGTTGTGATTGTCTCTTCTGAATTGTGCTGTAATAACCTGTGTATGAGAATAAAATGGTTTCCACCATCAGGATTTTCCCACGCCCCCCTTTGTTTTGCCATAGACTGAAGGGAAAACGCCATTCTCACTCTCCTTACCTTAGAAAATTTTATTTGCCTCATGATGACTGTCTGCCGCTTAGAAGTAGACAAAATAAATTCTCATCACTATTTCATAAGAATAAAATTCAAATCAGTAATATCCAAAGTAAGTTTTCAACTGGGGGTGGTGTCTCACACCTGTAATCCCAGTGCTTGGGGAGGCCAAATTGGGAGGATCGCTTGAGCCCAGGCGTTTGAGACCAGCTGGACAACATAGCAAGACTCATCTCTACAAAAAAAATTTTTAATTAGCCATGAGAGGCTGGGTGCAGTGACGCACGCCTGTAATCCCAGCACTTTGGGAGGCCAAGGTGGGTGGATCACCTGAGTTCAGGAGTTCGCGACCAGCCTGACTAACATGGTGAAACCCTGTCTCTACTAAATACAAAAAAATTAGCCGGGCATGGTGGTGCATGCCTGTAATCTGAGCTACTTGGTAGGCTGAGACAAGAGAATCGCTTGTACCTGGGAGGAGGAGGTTGCAGTGAGCCAAGATCACGGCATTGCACTCCAGTCTGGGCACCAAGAACAAAACTCCATCTCAAAAAAAAAAAAAAAAATTAGCCATGATGGTGCATGTCTGTAATCCCAGCTACTTGGGAAGCTGAGGCAGAAGAGTCACTTGAGCCCAGGAGTTCAAGGCTGCAGTGAGCCATGATGGGGCCACTGCACACCAGCCTGAGTGACGGAGTGAAACCTTGCCTCTTAAATGAATAAAAATAAAGTAAGCTTTCTTCAACAAGTTTTCTTCCAACGCCACACACTCCATCACCATATTAATTTATTTAGTATGTAGCAGATTTACTTTGAGACCAAATCTGTGAAGTTGGTGATGATATTTAATCATTCTTTATTTCCCTTATGGGATCTTTGCAACTTAGAACACAATTATTACTCATTGTATCCACGTCATTTAACATCTTGTCAGAATGCTAACATTAAATAAACCAGGCCAGGCGCGGTGGCTCACGCCTGTAATCCCAGCACTTTGGGAGGCCAAGGCGGGTGGATCACTAGGTCAGGAGATTCAGACCATCCTGGCTAACACGGTGAAACCCCATCTCTACTAAAAATACAAAAAATTAGCCAGGTGAGGTGGCCAGCGCCTGTAGTCCCAGCTACTCAGGAGGCTGAGGCAGGAGAATGGCGTGAACCTGGGAGGTGGAGCTTGCAGTGAGCCAAGATTATGCCACTGCACTCCAGCCTGGGCGACAGAGCGAGGCTCTGTCTCAAAAAAATAAATAAATAAACCAGGCGCTGGGCGCAGTGGCTCACGCCTGTAATCCTAACACTTTGGGAGGCTGAGGCAGGCAGATCACAAGGTCAGGAGTTCGAGACCAGCCTGGCCAGTATGGTGAAACCCCATCTCTACTAAAAATGCAAAAATTAGCCGGGCTTGGTGGCGCGCATGTAGTCCCAGCTACTCCAGAGGCTGAGGCAGGAGAATCGCTTGAACCCAGGAAGCCGATGTTGCAGTGAGCTGAGATCACACCACTGCACTCCAGCCTGGGTGACAGAGCGAGACTCCATCACAAAAAAAAAAAAAAACAAAAAACAGGGAACACCAAACTTATTTAGTGATACCTAAATCTTGAAATGTGCACAGCAAAAAGAATGTAGCTATCAAGGCATTCACTGTTAAGATGAAAAGAAATGTAAGTGAAGGGACATTTATAACTTGAAGTTCTCATTTAAGAATTACTGGCCAGGGCCAGGCGCGGTGGCTCATGCCTGTAATCTCAGCACTTTGGGAGGCCAAGGTGGGTGGATCACGAGGTCAAGAGATTGAGACCATCCTGTCTAACAAGGTGAAACCCCGTCTCTACTAAAAATACAAAAAATTAGCCTCGTGCGGTGGTGGGCACCTGTAGTCCCAGCTACTCAGGAAGCTGAGGCAGGAGAATCACTTGAACCCCGGAGATGGAGGTTGCAGTGAGCCGAGATCGCGCCACTGCACTCACTGTGGCCTGAGCAACAGAGCGAGACTCCATCTCAAAAAAAAAAAAAAAAGGCATTACTGGCCAGATGTGGTGGCTCATGCCTGCAATCCCAGGACTTGGGGAAGCCCAGTTGGGAGGAGAGGAGAGCTTGAGCCCAAGAGTTTGAGGCCAGCCTAGGCAACATAGTGGGACTTTGTTCGCCACAAAAATAATTAATAAAACAAGTAAGCATTCCTATCACTAAAAATACTTAAAAAAACAAATCAAGCTTAAACTTACAATAGGGGGTGGGAGAAGTGAATTAACTTTTTATTTTCATTAGTGCATGCTCATGTGAAAGGAGCAGTTAGGCAATGGAGTGTTACCACTGCAGCCACGCAGGTCTAGTGTAGATTCGTCCCCAAACCATGGTATTTGCCAGGCAGCTCTGAAGGTATGAACAAGGCATGTGCATTGTGTCCTGTTGTGTGTCATGTGTTTGTATGAAGCAGATTCTGTCAGAAGATGATGTTGGCTGAGATGTGGGCCAGCTGTACTTCACTGCTTCATTATAAGGGTAAGGCTGGCCAGGTGCGATGGCTCACGCCTGTCATCCCAGCACTTTGGGAGGCCAAGGTGGGTGGATCACTTGAGTTCAGGAGCTCAAGAGCAGCCTGGCCAACATGGCAAAACCCTATCTCTACTAAACATACAAAACAAAAAAATTAGCCGGGTGTGGTGGAGCACCTGTAAACCCAGCTGCTCGGGAGGCTGAGGTGGGCAAATCGCATGAACCCAGGAGGTGGAGGTTGCAGTGAGCCAAGATGGCACCGCCACTGCACTCCAGCCTGAGCAACAGAGTGAGACTCCGTCTCAAAAAAAGAGAAAACAAGGGTGGGGCTAAAAGGCTAATAGCTATCTGAAAATGAGCAGCTGTTTTTCATTCTGTGAGGAGCATCTTGTATAAGCTGTAGCGTTTGATCCACTCATCATTGCATGGGCAGCTGTGCGAGGTCAGACCTGTTACTGACACTTCCTTCTGTGCTCTGTTTGAAAAGAAAATCTCTGTACGCAAATGTTAACTGAGTAAACTGTTTCATGAATTCATATGTGTGAGTGTGATCATTGGGAGCAATTTGCAAATAAACTCTGGTTTCCATTCCAACCAGGTATCCCCAAATTAAATCTGAATTCTCATCAGTTTTCAATTTGTTGTAATCCATATGCATCCAGATACACCCCCACACCCAAAGAAGCAGCTGTTCCCTTTCAGTTTCTTGTCTGTTCCTTTTATCCTCAGTGAGAGTGTGAGCTGAAATGTCTCCAGCCTGATCCTGTCTATTTACCCCCTTCCTTGCAGGACCACCCACTTCTGTTATTTTTTTACACCCCTTTAACTTTCCTGCTTTAGGACAATGAACAATCAGCTGTCATTTGGTCCATCCCATAGGCAATTATGTGGGTTTGTTTTCTAAAGCACTGGTAACTATAATTAGATGGTTCAAATAATATTAAAAACTAGTGTTTTCTATGGCACAATTATGCATTTGTCAAAATATACACAACTCTCCCAGTGCAGTGGCTTATTCCTATAATCCCAACTACTAGGGTGCCAGAGGCAGAAGGATCACTGAGCTCAGGAATTCCAGACCAGTGTGGGCAACATAGCAAGACTCCATCCCTTTTTTTTTTTGAGATGGAGTCTCACTCTGTCACCCAGGCTGGAGTACACTGGTGCAATCTCAGCTCACTACAACCTCCGCCTCCCAGGTTCAAGGAATTATCCTGCCTCAGCCTCCCAAGTAGCTGGGATTACAGGTGTGCACCACCAAGCCCAACTAATTTTTTGTATTTTTAGTAGAGACAGGGTTTTGCCATGTTGGCCAGCTTAGTCTCAAACTCCTGACCTCAGGTGATCCACCTGCCTCAGCCTCCCAAAGTGCTGGGATTACAGGTGTGAGTCACCACACCCAGCCAAGACCCCATCTCTAAAAAAAATTTTATTTTTAGGCTGGACCTGGTAGCTCAAGCCTGTAATCCCAGCACTTTGGGAGGCCAAGGCCGGCAGATCACGAGGTCAGGAGTTTGAGACCAGCCTGGCCAATATGGTGAAACTCCATCTCTACTAAAAATACAAAAATTAGCTGAGCGCAGTTGTGGGCTCCTGTAACCCCAGATCCTCTGGAGGCTGAGGCAGGAGAATCACTTGAACCCGGGAGGCAGAGGTTGCAATAAGCCGAGATCGCACCACTGCACTTCAGCCTGGGTGACGGAGCAAGACTGTCTTGGAAAAAAAAAAAAAAAAATTTAGCCTGATGTGGGAAGCTGAGGTAGGAGGATTCCTGGAGCCCAGTCCGAGGCTACAGTGAGTTATCACACCATTGCACTCTAGCCTGAGCAACAGAGTGACGGAGTGAGTGAGATCCCATCTCTAAAACAAAACAAAAGCAAATACAAATAACTTGATATAAAAAAGTAGGCCAGGTGCGGTGGCTCACGCCTATAATCCCAGCACTTTGGGAGGCCGAGGCCGGTGGATCACAAGGTCAGGAGATCAAGACCATCCTGGCTAACACGGTGAAACCCCATCTCTACTAAAATATTAAAAAAAAAAAAATTAGCTGGGCGTGGTGGCAGGCCCCTGTAGTCCCAGCTACTCAGGAGGCTGAGGCAGGAGAATGGCATGAACCTGGAAGGTGGAGGTTGCAGTGAGTCGAGATAGTGCCACTGCACTCCAGCCTGGGCAACAGAGCAAGACTCTGTCTCAAAAACACACACACACACAAAAGAAAACACACAAAAAAGTAGATTTTACCCTTCTAATGTGTACATTAGAAATAAGGAAAGATTTTTAAATCAGTAATTTAAGTTTCTATCTCAGGAAACTAGAAAAACAAGTGCAAAATAAATCCAAAACAAGTGCAAGGAAGAAAATGATAAAGAACTGAAGTCAGTGATTGAAAATAGGACAACTAAAAGCTCATTCTTAAAAAAATTAACAAAAATGATTAACTTATAGCAACATTGACAGAAATAAAAAGATACAAATCACCAGTATTAAAAATGAAATAAATACTTTATTACAGACCTTGCCAACATCAAAAATAAAAAAGGATCTCTACTAACAACTTCACACTTATAAATTCAACAGCTTGGAAGAAATGGATTAATTTCTTAAAAGCCACAAACTACCAAAACTCACTCATCATGAAGTTGATTATCTGAAAAGCCCTATATCCAGTAAAGAAATTGAACTACTAATGATCTACCCAAACAGAAATCTCTAGGCCCAGATGGAGAACTGTACCAGTCATTTAAAGAATGATTTATACCAGCTTTACGTGATATTCCAGAAAAATAGAAGAGGGGGAATATACCTCTCAACTCATTTTATGAGGCCAGTATTACACTACCCTGATAACAAACCGAAGACAGCATGACTGCATGCACACACGTGTGCACACACAACTACAAGCCAATATCTGTCATGAACTTACATGTGAAAATCCTCAACAAAATATTTGAAAACAAAGTTCAAAATGAATCCCACATGACCAAGTGGGATTTATTCCACATATGCAAGTGTAAGTTGAATATTTCAAAATACATCAATGTAATTCATCTTTAAAACTGTACAGCAGGCCAGGCGCGGTAGCTCACGCGTGTAATCCCAGCACTTTGGGAGGCCGAGGCAGGCAGATCATGAGGTCAAGAGATCGAGACCATCCTGGCCAACATGGTGAAACCCCGTCTCTACTAAAAATATAAAAATTAGCTGGGTGTGGTGGCATGCGCCTGTAGTTCCAGCTACTCAGGAGGCTGAGGCAGGAGAATCGTTTGAATCCAGGAGTTGGAGATTGCAGTGAGCCGAGATTGCGTCATAGCACTCCAGCCTGGGTGACAGAGCAAGACTCCATCCCAAAAAAAAGAAAAAAAAATTATAAAATGAGCAGTAGACATTAACAGATATTTCACTGAGAAAAACATACAGATGACAAGCACATGAAAAAACATTCACTATCATTAGTGATTTGGGAAATGCTAATTCAAATCACAATGAAGTGCTACTACACACTTATCAAGATATCAAGATGGCTTAAGTAAAAAATAGTCTGAGGCAGGAGAATGGCGTGAACCTGGGAGGTGGAGCTTACAGTGAGCCGAGACTGTGCCCCTGCACTCCAGCCTGGGCGACACAGCGTGACTCCGTCTCAAAAAATAAAAGAAATAGTGACAGCGACTGGGTGTAGTGGCTCATGCTTGTAAGCCCAGCACTTTGGGAGGCTGAGGCAGGTGGATCACGTGCTCAGGAGTTCGAGACCAGCCTGGCCAAGATGGTGAAACCCCATCTCTACTAAAAATACAAAAATTAGCCAGGCATGGTGGTGCGTGCCTGTAATCCCAGCTACTCGGGAGGCTGAGGCAGAGAATTGCTTGAACCTGGAGGCAGAGGTTGCAGTGAGCCAAGATCACGCCATTGCACTCCAGCCTGGGCAACAGAGCGAGACTCCATCTAAAAAAAAAAAAAATAGTGACACCATCAAATGTTGAGGGTACATAGAAGCTGTATCACTAATACATTACCAGTGGGAGTGGAAAATGGTACAGCAATTCTAGAAAACAGTTTGGCAGTTTCTTGTGAATTAAACATCAAATTACCATATAAGCTAGCAATTGCACTTTTGGGGATTTATCCCAGATAAATATATTTTCTCACCAAAACCTGTACACAGATGTGAGTATCAGTTTATTTGAACAGCCAAAAACTGACAATAAGGTAAATGGTTAAACAAATTGTGGCATATACATATGGAATGCTATTCAGGAAAATAGACTACTGATATACACAACAACTTGGATTAATCTCTAGAAAAATACACCAAATGCAAGAAATCAGTCCCATAAGGTTGCATATTGTATTATTCCATTTATATAACATTTCTGAAATCATAACCTTTTTAATGGAGGACAGATTCTTGTGTTGCCAAGGTTTAGGGATGGGGATAGAATGGTGGGAAGTGGGTAAGTGTTGTTATAAAAGATCCATATGTTGAAAACGTCAAAATGCTTATGAGAGAAATAAGGGAAATTCAAATCCTAAATAAATGGAAATATGTATCATATTTGTGGTTTGGAACAATAAATATTAGAATGTCAGTTCTCTCTATATTTACCTATAAATTTATTGCGATCCCAGTGGAAATTCCAGCAGGAGTTTTTGTAGACATTAACAAGTTAATCAAATTTCTTTGGAAAAGCAGAAGAAACTAGAATAGCCAATACATCTTTTGTCAAAGGGGAACAAAGCTGCAAGACTCGCACTCCCTGACTTCGAAACTTTAAAGATACAGCAATCTAAACATTGTGTCAGAGAAAGGATAAACACATAGATCATGGACCATAATAGAGAATACATAAATAGACCTTCGTGTATATGGTCAATTGATTTTTGACAAAGTTGCAAGGGCAAATCAATGAAAATAGTGATTTAAAAGAATGGTGCTGCAACAATTGAAAATCAATATACAAATGAACCTCAATCCATAACTCATCCCATATTCAAACTTAATAGATGAAGACTTAAATGTAAAACCTTCACTTAACAAAAATTCTAGACATTGCACCACAGCAAAGATAAAGATTTTACCACCAATAAACCCTCAATGCAGGAACTTCCAAAGATTGCCATCAGAGAAAAGTAGTGGGTGAAGCCAGCAGGTAATACATGTGAACCTAAACTAGTATTGGCTATGTAAACTAACAATAATAATGTTATGTTAGTGGTTATGCAACAAAAATAATGCAGAACTAAAACAGTGAGTAACATGGTATGTGTTCAGGATGATCAGAGATAAAAATGTTGGGATGCTGGGTGCAGTGGCTCACGCCTGTAATCCCAGCACTTTGTGAGGCCAAGGCAGACGGATCACCTGAGGTCAGGAGTTCCAGACCAGCCTGACCAACATGGTGAAACCCTCTCTCTACTAAATACAAAAAATTAGCCAGCCATGGTGGTGGGTGCCTGTAATCCCAGCTACTTGGGAGGCTGAGGCAGGAGAATCGCTTGAACCTGGGAGGTGGAGATTGTAGTGAGCCAAGATTGTGCCACTGCACTCCAGCCTGGGCAACAAGAGTGAAAACTCTGTCTCAAAAAAAAAAAAAAAATTGGGGCCAGATGTGGTGGCTCACACCTGTAATCCCAGCACTTTGGGAGGCCGAGGCTGGTGGATCACCTGAGGTCAGAAGTTTGAGACCAGCCTGACCAACATGGAGAAACCCCGTCTCTACTAAAAATACAAAAATTAGCTGGGTGTGGTGGCAGGCGCCTGTAATCCCAGCTACTCGGGAGGCTGAGGCAGGAGAATTGCTTGAACCTGGGAGGAAGAGGTTGCAGTGAGTCGAGATCACGCCATTGCACTCCAGCCTGGGCAACAAGAGCAAAACTCTGCCTAAAAAAAAAAAAATTGGGATGCCTCTCTGTTGTTTATGGAGAGAGCAGATTAAGTGATTACCTTTAGACTTTGTTAAGTATTGTACACATAGCAAACACCTTAACATTAACACTTAAAAGAATAGATATTGAAAACGGAAGTGAGATAGCTTGATTAAATCCAAAAGAAGATAGAAAATAATAAGGGATAAAAAACACAAGGCCAATGGAAAGCAAAAAGTAAAATGATAGAAATAAACATAACTGTATCAATAATCTTTTTTTTTTTTTTTTTTTTTGAGACGGAGTCTCGCTCTGTCGCCCAGGCTGGAGTGCAGTGGTGCCATCTTGGCTCACTGCAAACTCCGCCTCCCAGGTTCATGCCATTCTCCTGCCTCAGCCTCCCGAGTAGCTGGGATTACAGGCACCCACCACCACGCCTGGCTAATTTTTTGTATTTTTAGTAGAGACAGGGGTTCACCATGTTAGCCAGGATGGTCTCAATCTCCTGACCTCGTGATCTGCCTGCCTCGGCTTCCCAAAATGCTGGAATTACAGGCGTGAGCCACCGTGCCCAGCCAACTGTATCAATAATCACAAATCACATAAACTCATCGGTTTAAAAGCAGAATGTTGCATTATGCTTTAAAATATTCCATGTATATGTTTATAAAATAAATGCATAAAAATGTTATCAAAAGACTGAATATGAGTGGAAAAATATATACCTGGCAAACATTAATTGGGTAACATAAGCTTTAGGGAAACTATCATCAGGAATAAAAAGGGTCATTATATAAGGATAAAAGTGCAATTTGCTATGAAGATATAATGATTCTATGTTCAAAATTTCAAATTAACATAGACCAAAGAATGTATTATACAAAATAGGACAATTAGAGGAATAAACTACAAATCCACATGACCATTTGGAAATTTTTGCACACTTTTCTTAGGAATTGATAGAGCAGGACAGCACATAATTGGTAAGTGATCTAATTTGGCTGTGTCCCCACCCAAATCTCTTCTTGAATTGTAGCTCCCTTAATTCCCACATGTGGGAGGGACCTGGTGGGAGATAACTTGTTTTGGCTGTGTCCCCACCCAAATCTCATCTTGAATTGCAGCTCCCTTAATTCCCACATGTTGTGGGAGGGACCCTGTGGGAGATAACTTGGTTTGGCTGTGTCCCCACCCAAATCTCATCTTGAATTGCAGCTCCCTTAATTCCCACATGTTGTGGGAGGGACCCGGTGGGAGATAACTTGGTTTGGCTCTGTCCCCACCCAAATCTCATCTTGAATTGCAGCTCCCATAATTCCCACATATTGTGGGAGGGACCTGGTGGGAGATAACTGAATCTTAGGAGCAGTTTCCCTGATACTGTTCTCATGGTAGTGAATAAGTCTCATGAGATCTGGTGATTTGACAAGGGGTTTCCTTTTTGCTTGGTTCTCTGATTCTCTCTTGCCACCAACATGTCAGAAGTGCCTTTCACCCACCATGAATATGAGGCCTCCCCAGCCACATGGAACTGTGAGTCCATTAAACCTCTTTTACTTTATAAATTACCCAGTCTTGAGTATGTCTTTATCAGCAGCATGAAAACAGACTAATACAGTAAGTATATGAAAAATTTGATTTACACAATGAATACGGTGGGTTTAACTGATATAGGACACCACACAAAATGGGATATAATCTAAAGTGGCACTTACTGGAAAATGCATTACCCCAAATGCCTCTATTAGGAAAACAGGATCAATGGAAATGTAAGTGTTAAGCATCCAACCCAAGAGATTAGGAAGAATCCTAGAAAATATCCAAATAAAAGTAGCAAAAAGGAAATAATGAAGATGAAAATGAGAATTACCAAATAATAAATCCACATCTAAAAGCTTCTTTTTTGAAAAGACTAATGAGGCAGGGCGTGGTGGCTCATGCCTGTAATCCCAGTAATTTGGGAGGCCAAGGCAGATGGATCACGAGGTCAGGAGTTTGAGACCAGCCTGGCCAACATGGTGAAACCCCGTTTCTACCAAAGATGCAAAAAATTAGCCCAGTGTGGTGGTGTGTGCCTGTAATCCCAGCTACTTGGGAAGCTGAGGCAGGGGAATTGCTTGAATCCTGGAGGTGGAGGTTGCAATGAGCCGAGATCGTGCCATTGCACTCCAGCCTGGGTGACAGGGCAAGACACTGTCTGAAATAAATAAATAAATAAATAAAGACTAATGAAATGCAAAACCTCCATTGCTAGATTAGAAATAGACCCAGAATATTCAACACAGTATTGAAGGAGAAGAGCAGTGTTGGAGAGCTGACACTACTCAACTTCAAGATTTCCTATAAAGCAGTAGTAATGGAGACACTCTGATACTGGCAGAAGAACGGACAAAGAGGTCAGTGGGGCAGAATAAAGAGCCCAGAAGCAGCGCCACACAAATATAGTCAACTGATGTTTGACAAAGGAGCAAGGGCAATACAATGGAGAAAGGATAGTCTTTTTAGCAAATGGTGCTGGAAAAACTGGACATCCACAGGCAAAAATGTGAATCTAGACAAAGACCTTATACCTTTCACAGACACTAACTCAAAATGGATCAAAGACCTGAATGTGAAATGCAAAATTATAAAACTCCTGGAAGACAGCATAGGAGAAAATCTAGGTAATCCTGGGTTTAGTGATGTCTTCTCAGATACCATACCAAAAGTACAATCTGTGAAACAAAAAACTGTTAAGTTGAACTTCATTAAAATTTAAAACTTGTGGCCAGGCGTGGTGGCATATGCCTGTAATCCCAGCTACTTGGGAGGCTGAGGCAAGACAGTCACTTGAACTCGGGAGGTGGAGGTTGCATGGGGCCGAGATTGCGCCATTGTACTCCAGCCTGGGCAACAAGAGCAAGACTCCATCAGAAAAAAAAAAAAAAAAAAGGGCCAGGCGTGGTGGCTCACGCCTGTAATCCCAGCACTTTGGGAGGCTGAGGTGGGTGAATCACAAGGTCAGGAGTTCAAGACCAGCCTGGCCAAGAGACCAGCCTGGCCAATATGGTGAAACCCCGTCTCTACTAAAAATACAAAAATTAGCCGGGCGTGATGGCGGGCACCTATCATCCCAGCTACTTGGGAGGCTGAGGCAAGAGAATTGTTTCATCCCGGGAGGCAGAGGTTTCAGTGAGCTGAGATCGTGCCATTGCACTCCAGCCTGGGCAACAGAGCGAGACTCCGACTTAAAAAAAAAAAAAAAAGTAAACTATAAACTTCAGTTAATAATAATATATTAATATTGGTGTATCAGTTGTAACAAATGTACCAGAGTAATATGAAATGTAAATATAGGGGAAACACTATGGTAGAACATAAGGGGAACACTAAGGTAGAAAGGGATGGGGGAACTCCTTGTTCTTTCCAATTAATTTTTCTGTAAACCCAACACGCTCTAAACAAAAATAAAATATATTAATTTTTTTTAATGCAACTAAACAAGGGCCATGAAAAAGAGAATATTGGGTGGGCGCGGTGGCTCATGCCAGTAATCCCAGCACTTTGGGAGACTAAGGCAGGTGGCTCGCTTGAGACCAGTCTGGACAATAGAGTGAGACCTCGTCTCTATAAAAAATTTAAAAATTAGCTGAGTGTGGTGACACACACTTGTAGTCCCAGCTACTCGGGAGGCTGAAGTGGGAGGATTGCCTGAGCCCAGGAGGCAGAGGTTGCAATGAGATTGTGGCACTGCACTCCAGCCTGGGTGACAGAAAGAGACCCTGTCTCCAAAAAAGCAAAAAATATTACAGGTTGGTCTTACTCACGGATATATACTTTTAAATCCTGGTGAAGGATAAGTGAGCTTTTCTCAGGGAAGCAGGTGGGAGAGAGGGGAATCACTTTGGGAGTGGCCTCCCACTAGTGACCTCACAGACCCCCTCACTGACCCGGCGGACCCCACATCACTGACACATAAGACCCCAGATGACGAGGCCTGCACATCTCCTGTGACGGACAGCTGCGACCCCGCACCACTGCCCGGACCCAGCCCTGGCCCAACGGGGCTCGCACCTCCAACGCCCCCGTCCGCATGTACCGAGCCCGCCGTCCCATCGCAAACATCCGGGGGCCGCCACTGCGCCTAACGACCGCCCATCTCTGACGCCTCGGATCGGCGTTTGAATTTTAACCTAAGAAAAGAGTAAAAGTAAAACGGAAATCAACGCAGAAGCGGTGCTGCCGCCTCTGAGCTTCCTGACGGGCGTGTCCGGAGCCGGGCTCCTCCTCCTGCGGCTGCCGCCGGGCTCGCTGCGGTGCGCTCAGCTTCTCGCGGGGATAAGCGTCTGGGCGGGGACGGCCCGAGGCGGGGGTGTGGCGAGGCTGGAGAACGCTGAAAGCTGGTGGGCTTGGGAAGGCAAACGACGCTCTGAAATTTGGCTCCCAGGTAATACGTTCCCGCCCTTCTCGGCGTCTCAGTCAGCGCTGCTGGGTTCCACCCCTCCTATGCGTTGCTCAGGGACAGGTTTCTTAGTGACAGGCCCCTCACTATTCCCATTGGCCAGGACGCCCAAGGCCCACACAGCCGTTGGCTAAAATTGTTATCTGTTTCAGACACGTTGGCGAATTCCCCGCCTCTACGTGGCCGGGAGACAGCATGTTGCCTAGCAGCGTGCGGCTCCCATTGCCGTTGGACGCGGCTCTCCGCCCCGCCCCGCCCCGCTGGGACCTGTCGGGGTCTGCGCCTCAGCTGGACAGGACAAGCTGCGGCGCGTAGTCTTTGGCGTGCGCTTCGGAGAAGGCGCCCTCGCGTGGGAGGAGCGCGTCTGCGAAGGAGGCGCCGGCTCAGGCTGGACCTGGAGCCGCGTAGCCGCTGCGCAGTGCGTCGTGTGGGGCGGGCGACCCCGGCCCGGGCTTCCCTGCTCGTTTTCGTCTGGGCGGGCGTCTTGGTTCACGTTCCAGGTCAGCCCCATCCTGGGTCGCTGCTTCATCCAGCGCTTGGGGCATTTGTGTCGTTGGCGTTGTTTTCCTCTTAACTACAAACTTTAAATGTGTTCATCTACTCGTGACGGCGAGTTTAGCAGACTTTCATTCCCAGAAGACGTGTCACACGATCTGTATATTTTTCATACAGAAATTGACGGACGTCGTTACTTCTAAATTTCCACAGGGGCTGGTTCATCCCGCGGCTTTACCTAGAGAAAAGCGTCTGAGGCCGGGCGCGGCGGCTCCTGCCTGTAATCCCAACACTTTGGGAGGCCGAGGCGGGCGGATCACGAGCTCAGGAGTTCGAGACCAGCCTGGCCAACATGGTGAAACCTCGTCTCTACTAAAAGTACAAAAAAATAGCCGGGCGTGGCGGCGCGTGCCTGTAATCCCAGCTACTCAGGAGGCTGAGGCAGGAGAATTGCTTCAACCCGAGATGGTGCCACTGCACTCCAGCATGGGCGATAGAGCGAGACTCCATCTCAAAAAATAATAATAATAAAAAACATGGACAGTGGGAAGGGAACACCACACACCGGGGCCTGTCGGGGGTGGGGGGCCAGGGGAGGGATAGCATCAGGAGAAATACGTAATGTAGATAACGGGTTGATGGGTGCAGCAAACCACTATGGCACGTGTATACGTATGTAACAAACCTGCACGTTCTGCACATGTACCCCAGAACTTAAAGTATAATTTTAAAAAGAAAGAAGCGTCTGAGCGTTTCTCAGGGACAGCGGGTGGCAGCCAGGACGGGCTGGGGCAGTGGAGCGCGGGGCAGGAAGCGACGTGTGCGCCTCCTGCTCTGGCTTCTGTGAAAGGAGGGACTGATTGGAGATCACTGCTGAAAAGCGGACTACGCGTCAGTGAATAATTAACTCAGTGAAATTTGAGCTTCTACATTCAAAACCATTTGTCTGTGCTTTAAAGATTTTGTCTTACCATGGTGTCGTATTTATCTGAATCCTATGTTGCTTTTGCTTTGTAATCTGAATTGTCTGTCACTGCCCCAGTCTCAGTTTTTTGTTTTGTTTAACTGTTCAATATTCATAGAAATGTCTCTACATGGGACCCTTTGACAGAGAGAGTAATCTGTCATAGCAAGTATTTCCTGAGTAGTTTCACTGATTCTGTGTTTTTAGCAGGTCAATGTTTTCCTGGTTAGTTTTATGATTTTATCTCAATTTTTACCAGTTTGTAACTAGAACTGGAGTATTAATGACAAGGTATATACTTGTAAGTAAATATTCTATTTATTAGAAGAATAAATCACCCTGACAGTCAACAAATAATCTTTTAAAAATTTTTCATTGATTTATTGATTTATTTATTAGAGGGAGAGTCTCTGTCACCTCATCTGGAGTGCAGTGGTGCCATCATAGCTCACTTCAGCCTCGAACTCCTGGGCTCAAGTGGTCCTTCCGCCTTAGCCTCCCAAGTAGCTGAGACTACAGGCACGTGCCACTGCGTCAGGCTGATTTTTGTATTTTTATTAGAGATGAGGTCTGCCTAGGTTGCCCAGGCTGGTCTCAAATGCCTGGGCTCAAGCCATCCTCCCACCTCAGCCTCCCAGAGTGCTGGGATTAGAGGCACGAGCCACCACACTCAGCAATAATAACAATCTTTTTAATGGATCCACTCAAACAAAATAGAACCTGCTCAACTAAAATTTCCTGTTTATCCTCAAATAATATTAAAAACCATCCTATCTTAATATGAATTATCCTAAAATCTATTATTGACAAATATAAGTTTTCAGTAAGTACATCAGTGAATGCTGAAGTTTGGTATATTGGGGAAACTGGCCTTTGAAATATATTTTTTAATTGATTGTAGATAGCATTGTGTTTTCAGAAGCTATGATGGAAGTGGCATTCTACACCGGACGTCTGCTGATACAATACACATCTCTATAGAATCTACTTATTATAAGGACCACTTCATGTATTATCATTATGAAAATCACGATCTGCGAAAATAGGAAGCAAATTAAAGCTAGAAATGTATGTGATTTAATCTCTCTGTTTTGGCTGGTCTCAATTCTGCAGCTTCCTAACACGTTTGAAGCAAGGGTCCTTGCCTGTGATTGTATTATTAATACATTCTACGTAAGCTTAGTTTAAATGATATTGTTCCTGCCAGGCGTGGTGGCACCTATAGTTATAGCTACTCGGGAGGCTGAGGTGGGAGGATCCCTTGATCCCAGGAATTTGAGGCTGCAGTGAGCTATAATGGTGCCAGTGCACTCCAGCCTGGGTGACAGCAACACCCTGAAAAAAAATTAAAAATAAGATAAAATGATATTGTTCATGTGAAAGAATGCCCATTCTTTTGCAAAGATCGTGCTCTTTTGGTAGCTTTTAAAAGTTTTGGATTTGGAAGTTGAGTTCTTCAAGTTCGTTATTATTCAGGGTTGTATTTACAATTCTAGGTTTATAAACAGTTTGTCAACATCTACGAAATTAATTGCGGGGATTTTTGTCGGAGCGGCACCAACTCTACAGTTGGGAAGAATTGACATCTTAGCAATATTGTGACTACAATAATGAAAAAGGAGTATGCTCCATTTGTTTTCCTTTTTTTCTCTCTTTCTCTCTCTTTCTTTTCCGTCCCTCCTTTCCTTCCTTCCTTCCCTCCCTCCCTCCCTTAAGATAGAGTCTCCCTCTGTTCCCCCCCGGCTGGAGTGCAGTGGCCCCATCATGGCTCACTGCAGCCTCCCTCTCCAGGGCTCAAGCCATCCTTCCATCTCAGCCTCCCGAGTAGCTGGGACTGCAGCCGCACACCACCAAGCCAGTCTAATTTTTGTATTTTTAGTAACGACAGGGCTTGGCCATATTTCCCAGGCTCCTCTGGACTCCTGACCTCAGGCGAGACCTCTGCGCTCCGGGCCTCCCAGAGTGCTGGGATTACAGGTGTGAGCCACTGCGCCGGCCTACGTTTTCTTTTAATAGTGTTTCATAGTTTTCTGGATACAGATGGCTTCATATTTTGTTAGATCAAGGATTTCTTGGATTTGTTGTATCCAAGGATTTCTTTTTGTTGTTTTATTGCAAATGGTAGGTTTTCAAAGTTTTCCAGTTTCAGTTGACTTTAATATATTGGCTTTGTACTTTTGCTTCTTGTTACCTCCCCCACTCCTGTCAAGCCACAGAAGACGAGGCTCCACCTCATTTTTGATCTCCAAAATTATAGTTTAGAAGAGATGGTTCAGAAAAGAGCGGGGAGGCGTGCTTTCGCTGATGGGGAGCGCTGAGTTCCTGCGCTGCCCCTGGTGGCCGGCAGGGCGCGCCCAACCCTACGACTGTGGCTCGTGGCGCGCATGCGCATTCCGCCCGCGGCGTCGCCACAGGGTGAGGGAGCTTGGCTTCCTCGGAAGCCACCCAGGAGCCCCGGCTTGGGGGATGACTTGAGGCCGCGTCCTCGGTGAGGAAAAGCTTCCCAGAGGAACTCTGCCGGGGAATCTTTAGAGTCATTGTCCTTTTTAAAAAATGTTTTTATAGGCCGGGCGCGGTGGCTCTCGCCTGTAATCCCAGCACTTTGGGAGGCCGAGGCGGGTAAATCATGAGGTCAGGAGATCGAGACCAGCCTGACCAACAGGGTGAAATCCTGTCTCTACTAAAAATACAAAAATTAGCCGGGACGTGGTGCTGCGCGCCTGTAGTCCCAGCTACTCAGGAGGCTGAGGCAGGGGAATTGCTTGAACCTGGGTGGCGGAGGTTGCAGTGAGCCGAGATCGCGCCATTGCACTCCAGCCTGGGCAACTTGAGCAAGACTCCGTCTCTAAATAAATAAATAACGTTTTTACGCTTTTTTTTTTTTTTTTTTTTTTTTTTTCTGAGACGGAGTCTGTTTCTGTCGCCCAGGCTGGAGGTGGTTTCGGCTCACTGCAACTGCCGCCTCCTGGGTTCAAGCGATTCTCCTGCCTCAGCCTCCAGGGTAGCTGGGATTACAGGCTCCTGCCACCACGCCCGGCTAATTTTTGTATTTTTAGTAGAGATGGGGTTTCACCATCTTGGCCAGGCTGGTCTTGAACTCCTGACCTTGTGATCCATCCGCCTCGGCCTCCCAAAGTGCTGAGATTACAGGCATGAACCACCGCGTCCCGCCATGCACCGCATTTTCTTTTTCTTTCTCTTTTTTTTTTTTTTTGAGATGGAGTCTCGCTCTGTTGCCCAGGCTGGAGTGCAGTGGCGCGATCTCAGCTCGCTGCAACCTCTTCCTCCCGGGTTCACGCCATTCTCCTGTCTCAGCCTCTCGAGTAGCTGGGACTGCAGACACCCGCCACCACGCCCGGCTAATTTTTTGTATTTTTAGTAGAGACGGGGTTTCACCGTGTTAGCCAGGATGGTCTGGATCTCCTGACCTCATGATCAGCCCGCCTGGGCCTCCCAAAGTGCTGGGATTACAGGGCCGCATTTTCTTATCCATTCATCTGTTGATGGACATTTAGGCTGCTTCCAAATCTTGGCTGTTGTGAACAGTGCTGCAGATGTGGCAGTGCAGATATCTCTTAGACATACTGATTCCCTTTCCGGTATCCAGCCATCAGGGATTGCTGGAGCTTGTGGTAGCTCAATTTTTAGTTTTCTGAGGAACCTCCAAACTGTTCTCCGTAGTGGTTGTACTAATTTACATTCCCTCCAACCGTGTACGAGGGTTCCCTTTTCTCCTCGTCCACCAGAGACACTTTCCTTAAATTCATAAGCAGAGATTCCCTCATGTTCTGGAATGTTCCCATGCGTTATTCTTTACTTTCTCTGGAAATCATTGAGCGAGATCTGTTTTAGGCATTTCCCTTCACAGAGGGGTTGGCAGCAGGAAACAGAGAGCACCTGGTGTTTCTTTAATCAGGATCGTTCTGGGAGGAAATTCATTCAAGTCCAGAGAAGTGCGTGGCCCAGGTGAGACTTGCAGGGAACAGTGTTGGTGCCTACAGCTTGGGGAGTCTGGGAGAAGGAAAATGAGCACTCCTGTGGATGTGCTTTATTCATTTCTTCCTGTCTTATTTTCTCTACAGGGTTAAAGTAGTTGTAAAGAAGAAAGTTTTGCAAAGTACATATATTAAAACTCAAAACATCAGGCCGGGTGCAGTGGTTCATGCCTGTAATCCCAGCATTTTGGGAGGCCGAGGTGGGCAGATCACAAGGTCATTAGATCGAGACCATCCTGGCTAACACGGTGAAACCCTGTCCCTACTAAAAATACAAAAATTAGACGGGCGTGGTGGTACACACCTGTAGTCCCAGCTACTCGGGAGGCTGAGGCAGGAGAATTGCGTAAACCCAGAAGGCAGAGGTTGCAGTCAGCCAAGATTGCGCCACTGCACTCCAGCCTGGGCAACAGAGCAAGACTCTGTCTCAAAATAAAAAATAGTAAAATAAAATAAAATAAAATAAAATAGAGTAAAAATCATTATTTCCACTTAAAATAGCTCATATCGGCTGGGCACAGTTGCTCACGCCAGTAATCCCAGCACTTTGGGAGGCCAAGGCAGGCAGATCACCTGAGGTTAGGAGTTCAAGACCAGCCTGGCCAACATGGTGAAACCCTGTCTCTACTAAAAATACAAAAAAAAAGCAGCTGGGTATGGTGGTGCATGCCTGTAGTCCCAGCTACTAGGGAGGCTGAGGCAGGAGAATCGCTTAAACCCAGGAGGTGAAGGCTGCAGTGATCGCAGATCCCGCCCCTGCACTCCAGCCTGGGCAATAGAATGAGACTCCATCTCAAAAAAAAAAAAAAAAAGTTCATATCAAAAGGAAAATATAGGCTGCTTTGCCTGTGGAGTAGCTATTCTTTTGTTTCTTTACACCTCTAATAAACTTGCTTTCACTTAAAAAAAAAAAAAAGGAAAATCCTAGCACTCTGGGAAGCCGAGGCAGGCAGATCACCAAAGGTCAGGAGTTCGAGACCAACCTGGCCAACATGGTAAAACCCCGTCTCTACTAAAAATACAAAAATTAGCCGGGTGTGGTGGTGCACGCCTGTAATCCCAGCTACTCAGGAGGCTGAGACAGGAGAGTTGCTTGAACCTGGGAAGTGGAGGAGGTTGCAATGAGTCGAGATCATGCCACTGTACTCCAGCCTGGGCAACAGAGCAAGACTCCATCTCAAAAAAAAAAAAAAAAAAAAAAAGGCTGGGCACGGTGGATCATGCCTGTAATCCCAGCAGTTTGGGAGGCCAAGGCAGGCAGATTACCTGAGGTCAGGAGTTTGAGCCCAGCCTGGCCAACATGGAGAAACCCTGTCTCTACTAAAAATATAAAATTAACTGGGTGTGGTGGCACATGCCTGTAATCCGAGCTACTGGGGATGCTAAGGCAGGAGAATCGCTTGAACCTGGGAGGTGGAGGTTGTGGTGAGCCGAGATTGCGCCACTGCACTCCAGCCTGGGCAACAGTAGCGGAACTCTGTCTCAAAAAAAAAAGAAAATGTAAAATGTAATTTTACTTTTCTGGTTTTAATAGAAGCAAATTTCTCAGTAATCTTTTTTTTTTTTTTTTGAGATAGAGTCTCTCTCTCTGTACCCAGGCTGGAGTGCAGTGGCCGATCTTGGCTCACTGCAGCCTGCGCCTCCCGGGTTCAAGCAATTCTCCTGCCTCAGCCTCCCGAGTAGCTGGGACTACAGGAGTGCGCTGCCACATCTGGCTAATTTTTGTATTTTTTAGTAGAGACAAGGTTTCATCAGGTCAGGCAGGATGGTCTTGATCTCCTGACCTCGTGATCTGCCCATCTCAGCCTCCCAAAGTGCTGGGATTACAGGCATGAGCCACCCCGCCCAGCCCATCAGTAATCTTTTAAAAATGTACTTACTAGCTCACCTCATTTTCACTTAAGGGAATTTCCATGTTTGATAATTTTGTATGACTCACTGACCATCTCAAAAGGTTTTTTTGTGGCCAGGCGTGGTGGCTTACGCCTGTAATCCCAGCACTTTGGGAGGCCGAGACTAGCGGATCACCTGAGGTCAGGAGTTGGAGACCAGCCTGGCCAAGATGGCAAAACCCCATCTCTACTAAATATACAAAAATTAGTCGGGCCTGGTGGTGGGCACCTGTAATCTCAGGTACTCAGGAGGCTGAGGCGGGAGAATTGCTTGAACCCTGGAGGCAGAGGTTGCAGTGAGCCGAGATTGTGCCACTGCACTCCAGCCTAGGCAACAGAGTGAGACTTTGTCTCAAAAATAAATAAATAAATAAGTTTTTGTTTGTTTGTTTTTCGAGACAGGGTCTCACTCTGTTGCCCAGGCTGGAGTCCAGTGGTGCGATCATGGCTCATTGCAGCCTCCACCTCCCGGGCTCAAGCAATCCTCCCACCTTAGCCTCCTACATTAGCCTCTCCAGTACAGGTGTGCATCACCACATCTGGCTAATTTTTTGTATTTTTGGTGGAGACGGGGTTTCACCCGGTTGGCCAGGCTGGTCTCGAACTCCTGAGCTCAGGCAGTCCACCCACCTTGGCTTCCCAAAGTGATGGGATGACAGGCTTGAGCTCCCAGCCAGCTGCTAGTTTTGAGTGGGGCCCAGAACAAGTGAAGGCTCTGCAACAGGTGCAGGCTGTTGTGCAAGCTGCTCTGCCACGTGGTCACATGACCCAGCAGATCCAATGGTGCTTGACATGTCAGTGGCAGAGAGCGATGCTGGGTGGAGCCTTGGCAGGCCCGCATAGGAGAATCACAATGTAGACTTTTAGGATTTTGGTGCAAAGCCCGGACATTGTCAGCAAATAATTACTCTTCTTTTTTTTTTTTTTTGTACTTCAACGTTTTATAACAATAGAGAGTAGCTGAAAATACTACATGCTAACACAGACAATATGATACACAACCTCAGGGGACAAGTTGGCAAGGAGCACGTGGCAGAGGCCACAGGTTTAGACTAAGAGCCTTTTGATGGACTGCTGAATGGATTGGATCTACTGTTTCAGCTGTGAGCCTTCTTTGATGGTGACAGAACAGGCGATGACAGGCATGGAGACCCCACAGGCTCTCCCCAGGGCCTGCTTGGAGCGCACAAATATGAAGGGCACGTTCTTGTCTTCACACGGCAGTGGAGGTGCGGAATGATCTCCAGTGGCTTGGTGTCTGCAGCCATCATGATGAACTGAGAGATGCCCCTGTTAAGGGTTTTGGTCGCCTCGTTGGCTCTTTTCTGAAGCTGCTTGTAGTTACACGACTACTGAACGAACTCCAGTGGTTTCTTGGTGAGGTGGGCATCGGCGAGGGGCTAGGCCTTCAGATTCACATTGGCCTCAGTCATGGCTGTGGTTCCGTGGGCTTGGCACTCCTAGAGCAGCGAAGCTGAGGTCTGAGAAGCGCTCACCTCCACCCATACTCCTTTTGACAACCAGCTTTTGGCTTGCTACTGGACGGTATTAGGGACTGAATAATTAACCATGGCCCACCAAATTACTGCATGACCTGAGCTGCTCATCACCAACTCAGTGTTATCTGACCCACCAAGCCATAAAGTGAGGCATACAGAGTAGTATTCTATCATCATGCAATGACTGTGCAAAACTCACAGAATGAGTGGACTCGCAGAATGCCTTATCCACTGTTGTGGTGTTAGAGAAACCTCTGTTTACCAGGCCTCTGGTTTAATAAAACATGACCAGAGTGACTCTATCTTAAGGTAAGTAGCTAGGCACTCACAAGACACCTGTAAGGTTGCTATGGTCTGAAAATAGCCACATTCTAAGCTGACCACCAATTATAATTGCAGAAATGTTTATGGTCATACGGGACATCTCACACCAAGCCTGCAGAATGTCCAGATGTCCTAAGAGTGCAGCCCACTTTACTCAGAGAGAACCTTAATGAGCAGGCTTAGGTTGAAGGATTAATGGTCACCAATAGCACCAATAGCCCTACCTATAGTGAGCACATCTGCACATTCCAGGTTTAATTGTAGCTCCTTAAGAGTTTCTTGTACAGCATTCCTCCTCCTGCTTTCTGAGGATGCCTTACTCTGTAACAGAGTAGATTCTGATAAACTTGCTGCTTTCACTGTGCTCAGTGACTCACCTCAAATTCTTTCCTGTGTAAGATCTAAGAACCCTTTCTTGGAGCATGGACTGGAACTCCTCTTTTTCCTGTACCAATGGCATTGCTTCTGATCAAAGAACCCACTTCACAGTAAATGAGGTGCACCGTGGGCCCATGCTCATGGAATTCATGGGTCTTGCTGTGTTCTCCATCATCCTACCGATTTTGGTTCTGTTTTTCTGGTGGAACTCAGACTGAGACAAACATATAGTGAAAGGTAAGTCTTCATTACCCCCTTGACTTCAAGTCCATGTTTCAGAGGAAGCCACCGCCATTTCCTTGTGTATCCTTCTAGAGAGATTTTCATTTTCATAAACATATTTGTATGTACACGTTATCAATTAAAAGAGTCAAGCTCTACAAAGTTTGAGGAGGTTTATTCTGAGCCAAAAGTGAGTGATCATGGCCCACGGCACAGTCCCAAGAGGTCCTAAGACCCTGTGCCCATGGTGGTGGGGCTACAGCTTGGTTTTTTCTTTTTTTTTTTTGAGACAGTCTCGCTCTGTCACCCAGGCTGGAGTGCAGTGGCACGATCTCAGCTCACTGCAAGCTCCGCCTCCCGGGTTCACGCCATTCTCCTGCCTCAGCCTCCCGAGTAGCTGGGACTACAGGCGCCCGCCACCGCGCCCGGCTAATTTTTTGTATTTTTAGTAGAGACGGGGTTTCACTGTGTTAGCCAGGATTGTCTCGATCTCCTGACTCGTGATCCGCCTGCCTCGGCCTCCCAAAGTGCTGGGATTACAGGCGTGAGCCACCGCGCCCGGCCTACAGCTTGGTTTTATACTTTTTTTTTTTTTTTTTTTAAGACAGAGTCTCACTCTGTCACCCAGGCTGGAGTGCAGTGGCGCAATCTCGGCTCACTGCAACTTCTGCCTCCTGGGTTCAAGCAATTCTCTGCCTCAGCCTCCTGAGTAGCTGAGATTACAGGCACCTGCCAACACGCCTGACTAATTTTTTTTGTATTTTTAGTAGAGAAGGGGTTTCACCATCTCGGCCAGGTTGGTCTTGAACTCCTGACCTCGTGATCTTTCACTCGTGTCCATGTGAAGAGACCACCAAACAGGCTTTGTGTGAGCAATAAAGCTTTTTAATCACCTGGGTGCAGGCAGGCTGAGTCCGAAAAGAGGGTCAGCAAAGGGGAGATGGGGTGGGCCGTTTTATAGGATTTGGGTAGGTAAAGGAAAATTACAGTCAAAGGGGGTTGTTCTCTGGTGGGCAGGGGTGGGGGTCACAGGGTGCTCAGTGAGGGAGCTTTTTGAGCCAGGATGAGCCAGGAGAAGAAATTTCACAAGGTAATGTCATCAGTTAAGGCAAGGACCGGCCATTTTCACTTCTTTTGTAGTGGAATGTCATCAGCTAAGGCAGGAACAGGCCATTTTCACTTCTTTTGTGATTCTTCAGTTACTTCAGGCCATCTAGGCATATATATACATGCAGGTCACAGGGGATGCGATGGCTTAGCTTAGGTTCAGAGGCCTGACATGATCCACCTGCCTCAGCCTCCCAAACTGCTGGGATTACAGACGTGAGCCACTGTGCCCGGCTGGTTTTACACATTTTAGGGAGAAAGTTCATAGATGGATTCAAAGATTTTCTGATTGGCACTTGGTTGAAAGAGTTAAGTTATTATCTAAAGACCTGGAGTCAATAGAAAGGATTGTCTGGGTTAAGCTAAGGGAGACCAAATTTCTATTTTGTTATTATTTTTTTTTGACAGGGTCTCTGTTGCCCAGACTGGATTGCAGTGGCACAATCTGTGGTTTACCGCAGCCTTGTCCTCCTGGGCTCAAGGAATCTGCCCAACTCAGCCTCCCGAGTAGCTGGGACTGTAGGCATGTGCTGTCATCACGCCCAGCTAAGACGGGGTCTCCCCATGTTGCCCAGGATGGTCTGGAACTCCTGGGCTCAAGCGATCCACCCACCTCGGCCTCCCAAAGTGCTGGGATTACAGGCTTGAGCACCACCACCCTGGCCATTCTTATGCAGATGCAGCTCCAGGCAGCAGGCTTCAGAGAGAATAGATGGTAAATGTTTCTTATCAGAGTTAAAAAGGTGCCAGAGTCTTACATTCTCTCCTGGGTCAGGAAAAGATGTGGAAAAGGAAGGAGATTCTTTACAAAATAGATTTCCCCCAGGAGACAGTTTTGCAGGGCTACGTCAAACTATGTTAAATAACTACATGTCAGGGTAAAATACTTCGTTTTCTTCCAGGGCCTGCTATTTGTCATGTGATGTATCTTAATGCTAGTCCGTTTGGTCAGCCTTAAGTTGTCTGTTTTAATGTCGACGCTGGTCAGTTATACCTGAATTCCAGAGGGAGGACAGTATAATGGGACATGTCCAAACCCTGCTTCCCATCAGGCACTGAACTGGTTTTTCAGGTTAACTTTGGCGTTGAGAGTCTCAGTTCATTCAGTTGGTTGGGGAGGCTTACAATTTTATTTTTGGTTTACGAGGTATAGATAACTATGCCTATACCTATATATACAAATGTTTATATATCTGTGTGTATATATGGTTTGTTTTACACAAATGGATGCCTACTTTATTTGTTTATTTATTTTGGTAGCGATGAGGTCTCAGGCTAATCTCGAACTCCTGGGCTCAAGAGATCCTCCTGCCCAGGCCTTCCAAAGCACTTAGATTACAGGCGTAAATCACTGCGCCCGGCCCTGCTTCACCCTCTTAAAACCGCCCTTGGGGGCTCCTCATCAGTGCAGACACTGGCGCGTTCCTCCAAACCGCAAAGACTCTCCCTGCGTGGACGCGTCTCGCCGTCTTTACTCCGCTTTCGCCGACCATTCACTTTCAGGGAATACCCTCTGGCGCCCTTCTCTGTAGCACACACGTGAACGCCGCGGGATTCCAAAAAGTGGGATACTGAGGCAAAAGGTACGCGCGTTCAGAACAGGAAGACCCCGCAAAACGCCGGCCAAGACGTGGCCCCGCGTCCGCCCTGCCCACAACGCAGCCACTCCCACTCGCGGAGCGCGCCCTGTGCCTCACACTTCGGATCTGTGTGATCCGCTGTGTGCAACTGTACTCGAAAGGGTCCCCACGTGCACTACCTCGTGACAACTAAGGTGGACCGTCTTTTACTCCTAGGAGTCATCCCCAGATTAGCGGGGCTCTCAGATCCCCAGGGCTTCCAATCCGGAAGTTCCCCTTCCCTTCTGCCCCAACATAACATGGCGCCGACCGCAGCCACTTCCGTGATCCGCAGGCGACGAAGTCGCCTGGCCAGGATCAAAGATGGCCGAGCGTCCTCCACGCGCCTACTCTCGCGGGCCACTCCCGGCTCCGCTCTAGCTGCCGTTCTTGGTGAGCGCTGCCGCCAGCCAATCGCGGGGCGCAGAGGCCTTTGGCCCCGCCCCGCGGATCAGCTGAGGGAGCCGCAATGTCTCTTGACAGCTGCGGCGGCGCAGCCGGTTCCGGGTCCTGCGCGGGGCGGGGGTAAGCGCGGCTGGCGAGGGGGTTGCGGCGGGCGGCGAAAGGGGACCTGGTTGCGGCCGTGGGAGGGGGCGCCCGCCGGCGTCCGGGCCGGGCCGCGGGCCTGCGTGGGCGCGGACGGCCGGGCCGGGGCCCGCGGGGTGGGGCGGGCGCCGAGTCTCAGCCTCTGGGGTCGGGAGTCTCCACGGGCGTTTCCGGGGTCTCCGCAGATGTGAATCCCGATGGAGCGGCCCGAGGAAGGCAAGCAGTCGCCGCCGCCGCAGCCCTGGGGACGGCTCCTGCGTCTGGGCGCGGAGGAGGGCGAGCCGTACGTCCTCCTGAGGAAGCGAGAGTGGACCATCGGGCGGAGACGAGGTGCGGAGCTGAGGCCGGGGCCGGGGCCGGGGGCCGGGGCCAGGCAGAGCCACCGGGTTGCGGGCAGGCCACAGGGGCGGCGGTGCAGTGTGCGCTCCAGATTTTTCCGTGGAGTGAAATGTCATGTAAGAACTGGTATTTATTCGGTGTTCTGCCCACCGACTCTTGCGCATGATTCATGCACATCATTTAGCCCTCGCTACAATTGTATAAATTAGTTGTGTTAATATACCCTCCAGAATGCAATATTGTCACGTTCGTTGCCGTACAGAGTATCTTTTCAGACTGTAATGGAACGAAATTTAAAATAATAGAAGGAAAAGTGGAAAATTCACAGAGTTCAAGACCAACCTGGCCGAGATGGTGAAACCCCTTCTCTACTAAAAATACAAAAAAAATTAGTCAGGCGTGTTGGCAGGTGCCTGTAATCTCAGCTACTCAGGAGGCTGAGGCAGAGAATTGCTTGAACCCAGGAGGCAGAAGTTGCAGTGAGCCGAGATTATAGGCGTGAGCCACTGGGCCTGGCCAGAAATTTATTTTCATGGTTCGGGAGGCTGGGAAGTCCAAGATCAAGGTGTTGGCAGATTGGGTTCCTGGTGAGGGCTCTCTTCTTGGCTTGCAGGTGGCCACTTTCTTGTTGTGTCCTCACATGGCAGAGAGGGAGGACTCTGCTTTCTCTGCCTCCTCTTAAGAGGGCACCAGCCCTGTGACATCTGATTCCCACCTAGTGACCTCATTTAACATTTATCAGCTCACAGGCCCCATTTCCAAATATAGCCACATTGGGGATTAGGACTTAAATATATGAATTTTAGGGGGGTACAGACACTCAGTTACAAACACTCAGTTCCTAACAGTTGTAGAACTTGATTATTTTATTTATTTATTTTATATATATGTGTATATATATATTTTTTGAGATGGAGTTTTGCTCTTATCGCCCAGGCTGTAGTGCAGTGGTGCCATCTTGGCTCAACTTCCACCTCCCGGGTTCAAGCAATTCTCCTGCCTCAGCCTCCCGAGTAGCTGGGATTACAAGTATGTGCCACCACGCTCAGCTAATTTTTGTATTTTTAGTAGAGACGGGGTTTCTCCGTGTTCATCAGGCTGGTCTTGAACTCATGACCTCAGGTGATCCACCTGCCTCGGCCTCCCAAAGTGCTGGGATTACAGGCGTGAGCCACTGTGACCGATTTATTTATTTTTTGAGATGGAGTCTTACTCTGTCACCCAGGCTGGAGTGCAGTGGTGCGATCTTGGCTTACTACAACCTGCATCTTCCAGGTTAAAGTGATCCTCCTGCCTGAGCCTCCAGATTAGCTGAGATTACAGCCATGTGCCACCACACCTAGCTAGTTTTTTTGGTATTTTTAGTAGAGATGAGGTTTCACCATGTTGATCAGGCTGGTCTTGAACTCCTGGCCTCAAATCAAATGATCCACCTGCCTTGGCCTCCCAAAGTGTTGGGATTACAGGCATGAGCCACCTCGCCCAGACAGAACTTGATTATTTTAAAGCAATGATGTGCCTACCATATACAAGGCATTATTTGGGGGAAAAGGGAAAGCCTAGGTAACGTGTAGGAAGGGGTGCAACAACCTTGTCTTCCCAAAGAGCTCTTTATCCTTTTTTTTTTTTTTTTTTTGAGATGGAGTCTCGCTCTGTTGCCCAGGCTGGAGTGCAGTGGCACGATCTCGGCTCACTGCAGGCTCTGCCTCTTGGGTTCACACCATTCTGCCTCGACCTCCCGAGTAGCTGGGACTACAGGCACCCGCCACCACGCCCGGCTAATTTTTTTTGTATTTTTAGTAGAGACAGGGTTTCACAATGTTAGCCAGGATGGTCTTGATCTCCTGACCTCATGATCCACCTTCCTCGGCCTCCCAAAATGCTGGGATTACAGGCGTGAGCCACCGCGCCCAGCTTTTTTTTTGAGATGGAGTTTCGCTCCTGTTTCCCAGGCTGGACTGCAATGACGTGATCTCAGCTCACTGCAACCTCCGCCTCACAGGTTCAAGTGATTCTCCTGCCTCAGCATCCGGAGTAGCTGGGATTACAGGCACTCACCACCACGCCTGGCTAATTTTTGTATTTTGTAGAGACAGGGTTTCATCATGTTGGCTAGGCTAGTCTCTAACTCCTGACCTCAGGTGATCCTCCTGCCTCGGCCTCCCAAAGTGCTGGGATTACAGGCATGATCCACTGCGCCCAGCCAAGAGCTCTGTATTCTAAGAGGGTGGCAGAAATGTACATCAACTGCTTGAAAGATTTAACCCACCAAGTGTCAAGCACAGCTAATGCTGTGAATAGAACTTTAGCACAAAGCATCTTGGTTCCAGATTAGAATACTGATATTCAGGCCAGGCATGGTAGCTCATGCCTATAATCCCAGCAGTTTAGGAGGCCAAAGCAGGAGGATCTCTTGACCCTATGCATGAGACCAGCCAGGGCCACATAGACCCTGTATCTACAAAAAATTAAAAAATTAGCTGAGCATGGTGGCGCATATTGGTAGTCTCAGCTACTCAGGAGGCTGAAGTGGGAGGATCACATGAGCCTGGGAGTTCAAGGCTGCAGTGAGCTGTGATTGCTCCACTGCACCACAGCTGGGGTAACAGAGCAAGACCTTGTCTCAAAGGAAAAAAAAACCTGATGTTCTGGCATGGAGAAACCTCTGTTACAAACTGGCTCTGGCGACACCATGACTTGCACTGGTTTTGGGGCTTGAAGGAGACTATCCTGGCAGTTACGCTCAATGGAATGGGAAGAGCTTGACCACAGGTGATATTTGCCTTGGATACAGTACTTCCAGTAGTACAGAATGTTTGCACAAATAAGATTTTTAATATCCGATTTCATGGCAGTATCATTTACTTGTAAAAATTCACCTTTTTTGGGGTTCAGTTCCATGAGTTTGGGAAATGTACTCACCAGTGCAGTCAAGATGTAGACCATGTTCGTCACCTTGAAAGGTCCCCCTGAGTCCCGGCTCCTGGCAGCCACTGATCTGGTTTCTTTGCCTTCTGCTGCTTCCAGCGTGTCGTGACACAGGGTCACAGGGTGTCCGCCGTCAACTTCTGCACCTGGCTTCTTTCCCTGGCACGCACCTTGTTGCATGGATCAGCAGTTTGCTCCTTTCTGTTACTGGGTATTCGATGGTTTGGATGCACCAGGGTTTGTTAGTTCACAACCAGTGGATGGACGTTTATGCTGCTTCCTGTTTTCATAAGAAATAAAGCTAATATAAACAAAAGTGTGCAGTCTTTGTAGGGACATTCATTTTTCTCTTAGCTAAATAACTATGAATGGAATTGCTGGGCCACGCGGCCAATGTCTCTTTAACTTGGTAAGAAACTGCTGCCTTGTCTCCCATGTGCTTGTCTATTTTGCAGTCCCACAGCAGAGCGGGAGAGTTCCAGGTTTTCCACTTCCCTTTTGGCCACTTGTAGGTGGTCAGTCTTTTTTTTTTTTTTTTTTTTTTTGACACAGAGTCTCGCCCTGTCGCCAGGCTGGATTTGCAGTGGCGCGATCTCAGCTTACTGCAACTTCCACCTCCCGGGTTCAAGCCATTCTCCTGCCTCAGCCTCCCGAGTAGCTGGGACTACAGGCACGTGCCACCACGCCTGGCTAATTTTTTTGTATCTTTAGTAGAGATGGGGTTTCACCATGTTGGCCAGGATGGTCTCGATCTCTTGACCGCGTGATCCGCCCGCCTCAGCCTCCCAAAGTGCTGGGATTACAGGCATGAGCCACCGTGCCCAGCCCGTGGTCAGTTTTTATTTTCAGCCAGTTCTTATTTGGTGTGTAGTGGTATTTCATGGTTTTAATTTGCATTTCTCTGAAGATTAATGATGTTGAGCATTTTGTCATGTGCTTAATTTGCCATCCATATCTCTTCTTTGATAAAGTGTTTAAATTGCTTTAAGTTGCATTGTTTACTTTCTATTTATTGAGTTATCAGAGTTCTCCATACATTCTGGATACAAGATCTTTGTCAGATATGTGTTTTACAAATATTTCCACCAGTCCATAGCTTGTCTTTTCATCTTTTTAAACAATATCTTTTGAAGAACAGATTTTTACTTTTTTTTTTTGAGATGGAGTCTCACTCTGTCGCCAGGCTGGAGTGCAGTGGTGCGATCTCAGCTCACTGCAACCTCCGCCTTCCATGTTCTTCCACCTCAGCCTCTCAAGTAGCTAGGATTACAGGTGCATGCTACCATGCACGGCTAATTTTTTGTATTTTTAGTTGAGATGGGGTCTCATCATGTTGGCCAGGCTGGTCTTGAACTCCTGGTCTGAAGTGATCTGCCTGCCTTGGCCACCCAAAGTGATGAGATTACAGGCATGAGCCACCGCCCCCAGCCTTACTTTTTTTTTCTTTTTTTTTTTTTGAGCCAGAGTCTTGCTCTGTCGCCCAGGCTGGAGTGCAGTGGTGTGATCTCGGCTCACTGTAATCTCCGCCTCCTGGGTTCCCACCATTCTCCTGCCTCAGCCTCCCGTGTAGCTGGGATTATAGGCGCCCGCCACAATGCCCAGCTAATTTTTGTATTTTTAGTAGAGACTGGGTTTCACCATGTTGGTCAGGCTGGTCTTGAACTCCTGACCTTGTGATCTGCCCACCTTGGCCTCCCAAAGTGCTGAGATTACAGGTGTGAGCCGCCACGCCTGGCCCAGAATTGACTTTTTTTTTTTTTTTTTCTTGAGTCGCCCAGGCTGAAGTGCAGTGGCACCATCTCGGCTCACTGTAATCTCCGCCTCGCGGGTTCACGCCATTCTCCTGCCTCAGCCTCCCGAGTAGCTGGGACTGCAGGTGCCCGCCATCACGCCCGGCTAATTTTTTGTAGTTTTGGTAGAGACGGGGTTTCACCATGTTAGCCAGGATGGTCTCGATCTCCTGACTTTGTGATCCGCCCCCCGTGGCCTCCCAAAGTGCTGGGATTACAGACTTGAGCCACGGTGCCTGGCCCAGATTTTACGTTTGACGAACCTCAGCTTATTATTATTATTTTTTCCTGGTTTGTGCTTTTGGTGTCCTATCTGTGAAGTCCATACAAGACCCAACGGCACTAAGATTTTTGCCTGTCTTTTCCACTGGAAGTTTCATAGTTTTAGATTTTACATTTGTCTCTGTCTGGCCATCCTTACAGGGCCACAATACTGTATTGATTACTATAGCATGATGGTAAGTCAGTTAAGTAATATGAGTCTTCTAGCTTCATTCTTTTTCAAAATTGCTTTGGTTTTTCTACAGTTTTTTTCTGTGAACTTTAGAATCAGCTTGTCAGTGTCTACAGGCCCTCTGGGAGTTTGACTGGAATTGCATTGAATGTATGAAACAATCTGGAGGACAGCTGACATTTTAACAATATTGAGTCTTCTGATTCACACACCCATAGGTCAGTGATGGGAGCAAGGCTCAGGCTAAAGCAGATTCAAGGTGTCTTTCTATGTGGAACATTTAGGAAAAGTACATTTGCATGGCCACTGTCTCCTGACCAAACCTTTTGCTTTTTTGTCTTCTAGTGTCTTTATGTATCCTTATAGATTATTATAGGCAGTAATGATTAATGATGAGATATTAAAAAACCTTTGTTCTTTTGATTTAAGGAGAGGGCAAGTATTGAGGATTTTCCCTCTTGCATTTAATGAAGATAGAATTATTGTATTCAGGGCCGGGCGCTGGTGGCTCACGCCTGTAATCCCAGCACTTTGGGAAACCAAGGCGGGCGTATCATGAGGTCAAGAGATCGAGACCATCCTGGCCAACATTGTGAAACCTCATCTCTACTAAAAATACAAAAATTAACTGGCCCTGGTGGTGTGCGCCTGTAATCCCAGCTACTCAGGAGGCTGAGGCAGGAGAATCGTTTGAACCCGGGAGGCAGAGGTTGCAGTGAGCCGAGATCGCGCCACTGCACTCCAACCTGGGCGACAGAGAGAGACTCCATCTCAAAAAAAAAAGAAAAAAAAAATCCCAAAGTATCAGAATTATTGTATTCAGCTATAGATGCATCCCTGTATATAAGATGCAGTTTCTTATATGTGTACAAATGCCTATCACAGGCCAGGCGCGGTGGCTCACGCCTGTAATCCCAGCACTTTGGGAGGCCGAGGTGGGCGGATCATGAGGTCAGGAGTTCAAGACCAGAATGGTGAAACCCCGTCTCTACTAAAAATACAAAAAATTAGCTGGGTATGGTGGCGCATGCCTGTAGTCCCAGCTGCTCAGGAGGCTGAGGCAGGGGAATGGCTTGAACCTGGGAGGTGGAGGTTGCCGTGAGCCGAGATGGTGCCACTGCACTCCAGCCTGGGCGACAGTGCGAGACTCCATCTCAAAAAAAACAAAACAAACAAACAAAAAAAAAACAAATGCCTATGGCAGTTGGCTCAGTCACTTTTTCTGTGAGTGTCGTTGCTTCAATTTTATGTTGATTTATGAAACCTAAGTTTACACAGAAAAGAAATTAAGGACTAAATTAAGATACTGAAGAATTACTTAAGCCCCTGAGTTTTTTTTCTTTTTTTTTTCAGTTTTTTTTTTTTCAGTTTTTTTTTTTTGAGACAGAGTCTTGCTCTGTCACCCAGGCTGGAGTGCAGTGGCACGATATTGGCTCACTGCAAGCTCTGCTTCCCGGGTTCTTGCCATTCTCCTACCTCAGCCTCCCGAGTAGCTGGGATTACAGGTGCCCGCCACCATGCCTGGCTAATTTTTTGTATTTTTAGTGGAGATGGGGTTTCATTGTGTTAGCCAGGATGGTCTCGATCTCCTGACCTCGTGAACCGCCCACCTCAGCGTGAGCCACCGGGCCTAGCCAAGCCCTTGAGTTTTTTTAAAGTTATAATAATACTCATCAGGTTAGCTGTGTATGCAAGCATATTGTAAAATTGCTTTTTTTTTTTCCAGTTGCAGTCTACCTCTGTTGCCAAGGCTGGAGTGCAGTGGTGCGGTCTCAGCTCACTGCAACCTCTGCCTCCTGTGTTCATGCGATTCTCCTGCCTCAGCCTCCCAAGTAGCTGGGATTACAGGTAACCGCCACCATGCCCAGCTAATTTTTGTATTTTTAGTAGATATGGAGTTTCGCTGTGTTGGCCAGGCTGGTCTCGAACTCCTGACCTCGTGATCCGTTCACCTCAGCCTCCCAAAGTGCTGGGTTTACAAGCATGAGCCACTGCGCCCGGCTGTAAAATTGCCATTGAAGAGGCTGTGTGTAACTGGAGGTACTGATGGGTGTCTTTGAGAGGGTGGGTATTCAGAAAGGTTCAAGATGGGCCGGGCGCGGTGGCTCACGCCTGTAATCTCAGCACTTTGAGAGGCCAAGGTGGGCAGATCATGAGGTCAAAAGATCGAGACCATCCTGGTTAACACAGTGAAACCCGTCTCTACTAAAAATACAAAAAATTAGCCAGGCGTGGTGGCAGGCCCCTGTAGTCCCAGCTACTCGGGAGGCTGAGGCAGGAGAATGGTGTGAACCTGGGAGGCGGAGCTTGCAGTGAGCCGAGATGGTGCCACTGCACTCCAGCCTGGGCGACAGAGCGAGACTCCGTCTCAAGAAAAAAAAAAATTTCTTAATGTCTTTCTTGGTTAAGTGTTTTTTTCACATATGTACAATGGGGATCCTGAGTTGGAACCACATACTTTGGTAAACAACGGGCAGTAGTGTTCACAGTTACCACGACCATATCCCGTGTCGTCCCACCCTTTCTTTTTTAGGTTGCGACCTTTCGTTCCCCAGCAATAAACTGGTCTCTGGAGATCACTGTAGAATTGCAGTGGATGAAAAATCAGGTCAGGTGACACTGGAAGATACCAGGTGAGTACGTTCTGACCTTCTTTTGGTGTTTCTTCTTGTAGCTTAAAAGGCGTGACTTCGTGCTATGTGCTGTGTGCCACGGCTGAGGAGAAGAAATGCTGTCTTTAGTGTGATAACAGCAGCTCATTTTTATAACAGCACAGTCATGTGTCCCTTAGCAACAGGGATCCAGTCTGAGAAATGTGTCGTTAGACAATTTGATCATCTTGCAAACATCATGGAGTATACTTAAACAAACCTAGATGGTGTAGCCTACCACATACCTAGGCTATATGGTATAGCCGATTGCTCCTAGGCTATCAACCTATGCAGCGTGCTACTGTACTGAATGCTATAGGCAGTTGTAACACAATGGTAAGAGTATCTAAACACAGAAAAGGTGCAGTAAAAATATGATATTTTAATCTTGTGGGACTACTATCGTATATGCGTCTGTTGAAAAAAACATTATTATCAGGCCGGGCGCGGTGGCTCACGCCTGTAGTCCCAGCACTTTGGGAGGCTGAGGCAGGTGGATCACCTGAGGTCAGGAGCTGAAGCCCAGCCTGGCCAACATGGAGAAACCCCGTCTCTATGAAAAATATAAAAATTAGCCAGGCATGGTGGCTTGCGCCTATAATCCCAGCTACTCGGGAGGCTGAGACAGGAGAATCACTTGAACCTGGGAGTCGGAGATTGTGGTGAGCTGAGATGGCACCACTGCACTCCAGCCTGGGAAACGAGTGAAACTCCGTCTCAAAACAAAAGTTATTATCTGGGGCATGACTGTAGTTAATTAGGCTCCCAAGGTATTAGAAGATGTATTTACTGGTTTCCAGGATGGGACACTTAGTGACACTTTGGTGCCTATGACCCTTCTTGAATGTATTCAAATTAAGTATGTCTCAGAAATGAGACTTAAAAGATGCTGGTAATTTTTGGTTCTTGCAAGCCTATTCAAGTTTGATTTCTTTCCCTCAAATCAAAAAATCATTTTTTAAAACTAATAAATTCTCGTTCTTGTACAACTTAAGTACAGATTGAGTATCTGAAATGATTGAAACTAGACTGTTTAGATTTTGGATTGTTTGAGATTTTAGAATATTTTCGTTATACTTACCAGTTGAGCATGTCTGATTCAAAATTCTGAAATGCTCCAGTGAGTATTTTTTTGAGTGTCTTCTTGGTGCTCAAAAAGTTTTGGATTTCACATTTCTGATTAGGGACATTCAGCTTAGGGATATTCAACTTAGAAAGTGGAAAGCTTTCCAAAATCCTGTTCATACATTAAAAATGCATAGGTTGGTATATATATTTTGCATAAATGCAATTACGCTACACATACTGTTGTAGCGTCAGCTTTTGTCTTTTTTTTTTTTGAGATGGAGTTTCTCTGTGTTGCAGGCTGAAGTGCAGTGGTGCGATCTTGGCTCACTGCAACCGCCGACTCCCAGGTTCCAGCAATTCTCCTGCCCCAGCCTCCATGTAGCTGGCATTGTAGGCACACACTACCAAGCCCGGCTATTTTTTTGTGTTTTTAGTAGAGACGGGATTTCACCACGTTGGCCAGGCTGGTCTCGAATTCCTGATCTCAGGTGATCCGCCTGCCTCAGCCTCCCAAAGTGCTGGGATTACAGGCGTGAGCCACCACGCCTGGCCAGCTTTTTTCACTTACAGTGTCTTATGGAGCGCTTCACATGTCACTGCGTCTGCATCCAGCTCATCTTTTCGTTACCTTAGGATAGTTTCTTTGTCACTTCCCTTATTGGTGGACATTTATTGTTTTGACTTTTTCTTACTATAAGTAACACTGCAGTGACTCCTTCCCAAACTCTGCCTTCATGTCTATTTTCTTGGGATGCTTTCTCGGAAGGGCAGTCTGTGTCAGTGTTACTCAGGATGTGCCTATTCCTTTTTTTCTCTTTTTTGAGACAGAGTCTCACTCTGTGGCTCAGGCTGAAGTGCTCTTGGTGCGATCTCGGCTCACTGCAACCTCCGCCACCCGGGTTCAAGTGATTCTCCTGCGTTAGCCTCCCGAGTAGCTGGGGTTACAGGTGCCCGCCACCACGCCCAGCTCAGATGGGGTTTCACAATGCTGGCCAGGCTGGACTTGAACTCCTGGCCTCAGGTGATCCACCTGCCTCAGCCTCCCCAAGTGCTGGGATTGCAAGTGTGAGCCCCCGCACCCGGCCAGAATGTGCGTCTTTTAAATCTGCTGCAAGTGGCAGGTGGTCTTCTAGCAGTATGTTGAGAGTGTGCTGTTCTCACCACAGGATTTTTTTTTGTTTGGTAAAGATCAGGCTCTGTGAGATTCTTTGGTAACTGATAGTTTCAGGGATAGAAGACTAGGAAGTAGATTTTAATAGAAAGAACTGACGCTCCTTTTCCTAGTCTAATAGGTATCAGATTAAGTTCTCTATTTCTTGGCACAATGGGAAAGGCAGGGTGCTGGTCCCAAGCTGTCCCACCTGCTTCAGGACCTGGCTTCCCCATGCTGGGTGCTGGTCCTGGGCTTTCCCACCTACATCAGGGCCTGGCTTCCCCGCGATGGGTGCTGGTCCTGGGCAGTCCCGCCTGTTCCAGGGCCTGGCTTCCCAGCGCTGGGTGCTGGTCCTGGGCAGTCCTGCCTGTTCCGGGGCCTGGCTTCCCCGCGCTGGGTGCTGGTCCCGGGCCTTCCGCCTGTTCCGGAGCCTGGCTTCCTCGTGCTGGGTGATGGTCCTGGGCAGCCCCGCCTGTTCCAGGGCCTGGCTTTCCCACGCTTGTTGCTGGTCCTGGGCAGTCCTGCCTGTTCCGGGGCCTGGCTTCCCCGTGCTGGGTGCTGGTCCTGGGCCTTCCCGCCTGTTCCAGGGTCTGGCTTTCCCATGCTGGGTGCTGGTCCTGGGCAGTCCTGCCTGTTCCAGGGCCTGGTTTCCCTGCACTGGGTGCTGGTCCTGGGCCTTCCCGCCTACATCAGGGCCTGGCTTCCCCGCGCTGGGTGCTGGTCCCAGGCCTTTCTGCCTGTTCCAGGGCCTGGCTTCCTCGCGCTGGGTGCTGGTCCTGGGCCTCCCCGCCTGTTCCAGGGCCTGGCTTCCCCACGCTGGGTGCTGGTCCTGGGCCGTCCCGCCTGCTTCAGGGCGTGGCTTCCCTGTGCTGACTGCGTGGTGGTGTTACTTTCTTATGGCTATTGTAATTTACCACAAGCTTAATAGATTTAAAAAACACAAATTTGCTGTCTTACTATAGTTATGGAGGTCCAAAGTCCAATATGGGTCGGATGGGGCTAAAATCCAGGTCTGAACAGGGCTGGTTTCTTCTGGAGGCTCCAGGGGAGAATTTGTTCTCTGCCTTTTCCAGGTTCCAGAGGTGCCACGTTCCTTGGCAGAGGTGGGCTGGAGGGGAGGGGTGCTCAGGCAGAAGGAACCACGTGTGTAGGGGCCCCCGAGCATGAGCAGGGCTGTGTGGTCGGAGCGTGTGATGAGCGGCAAAGTCACACAAGGGAGCTTGGGGTTTAGCCTGAGAGCAGTGAGGAGTCATCAAAGGGGTGTAAGCAGAGGAGTGAAATAATCAGATTTTTGTTTGGAAAGAGCAGGAGGATGAATGATGACTGCAGTCGCCGCTCGGCATCTGAGGGGATTGGCTCCAGCGCCCCTGCATGCACCCAAGTCTGTGCACACTCTAGCCCCGTAGCCAGTCTTGTGGAGCACGAGGACACAGAAAGTCAGTCTGGCTCCAGCCCCCTGCATGCACCCAAGTCCGTGCACACTCTAGCCCTGTAGCCAGCCTTGTGGAGCACGAGGACACAGAAAGTCAGTCCAGCTCCAGCCCCCTGCATGCACCCAAGTCTGTGCACACTCTAGCCCCGTAGCCAGCCTTGTGGAGCACGAGGCCACAGAAAGTCAGTCCAGCTCCAGCCCCCTGCATGCACCCAAGTCTGTGCACACTCTAGCCCCGTAGCCAGCCCTGCGGAGCAGGAGGACACAGAAAGTCAGTCCAGCATACGTATGGGATTCACTCCCTCTCATTGCAAAAACCTGTGTTTAAGTGCATCTGTATAGCTCAAAACCGCATCTTCCAGGGTCAGCTTTGTGTTGTAACAGCAGAACTCAGGCACACACAGCCACCGCCTGGTTTCGGAGGTTTTATGGGGAGACGGCCGTGGCAGTTCATTTGCTTACTGTCTGCATTTGCTTTCCTGCTGCAGACGGCAGAGCTGAGTAGTGGCAGTGGTGACCACAAAACCTATACTGTTTACCCTCTGTTTACCGAAATCGTCTGCCACTCCCATACCTCAGCAAACCGTGGTGGTCACTCGGATGTGAATTCTGTCCACTGCTGGGGCCTCGGGAGTGAAGCTGCAGAGCTGAGGCCTGTGTGGTTTCAGTCGTTTTGCCCGGTTGCTGTTTTGTGTGTCGGGTATGCTGTGCTCTTGGACCTTTGTCCACCTGACCAACACCTGATTTGCTGTCAGGTCTCTGCTCAGAAGTCCCCAGGAGACACTTCCTGCCCCATCAACTTAGCCTCCTCCTGTCTGTCCCTGAGTCAGCAGCATCTGCATTGGCTTCTCCCTGGGCAGAGTGCCTCAAGGGGCTTGACAGCCAGACCCCAGGCTCTGAGTGCAGGGCCATGTCCTGCAGCTGACGGCCCAGCATTTAGTCCGCTTCTGCCCAGGGCCAGTCTCTTGGGAGGGATCAGTACTCATTGGAGCCATGAGCTCACCAGGGTTGTGATGGCTGCAGGGAACGGAACTGTGGATAGCGTAAGTTCAGCTCAGGGGAGGCTGGAGGTGGAAGCACCACACTGCAGACGAGGCCTCTGGGTCCACTAGGAGGCAAACGGGAGAGAACCCAGCCCTGCAGCCGCAGAGCTGCCAAGCACGTGAGGAGGTGTGGTGGCTGGTTAGGCTGTCAGGGAGAAGTGGGCGAGCCATTTCTCGAGAGAATGGTGAGGAGTGTGTGGATGTGTGCATCGTTACATATTTACACTGTTCCTATGAGTATTTCCAGAATGGTCATATTGAGCTGCTTTGCTAATGGTGCTAGAAAAAAAATCTTGTAACTCCAAGTTATTTTACGTAGAATAAATTGTGTTTTTGTTTTTTTACAGCACCAGTGGAACAGTGATTAACAAGCTGAAGGTTGTTAAGAAGCAGACGTGCCCTTTACAGACTGGGGATGTCATCTACTTGGTGTACAGGAAGAATGAACCGGAACACAGTAAGAGAGAGGAAGGCTTGCCGGGGTCAGACCCGCACGGGGGTGCACGTGAGGGCGCACTCTGAACGTTCCTCCTGGCTACATCCCTTCCTGTAGGAACGTTCCTCCTGGCTACACCCCATTTCTTGCTCACATGGGTTCCTGCTGTGAATAGTGTCTGTTGAGGAGTGGGAGTGTCGACTTTGCAGCCTGAGCCCAGCCATTCCTCAGGAATACCACCGTGGCCATGAGCAGCCAATCCCAAAATGGCAGCCAAGGAGAAACTGATGGGGATGGTTTGGGTTCTACAGGAGAAGAACTTGAGTTATGGGGAATAAAACCTAGGACCAGGGGTCTAGAGGCCATTGATGGTTCTGCTTTTGGAGACCTTATAAGAAACATCAAAGGTTAGACTGGATTCCAGTAAGTTTTTTCAGCTCCAGAAGTCGCGTTTTTGTTTTGTGGAAGAACGGTGTAGGACAAGGAAAGTTGTGGGAGTCCTTCGAAGGTCACCCCTGAAATACTTTTTTTTTGTTTGTTTTGAGATGGAGTTTCACTCTTGTTGCCCAGGCTGAAGTGTAATGGCGCAGTCTCAGCTCACCGCAATCTCCACCTGTCGGGTTCAAGCTATTCTCCTGCCTCAGCCTCCGTAGTAGCTGGGATTATAGGCGCCCACCACCACGCCCAGCTCATTTTTGTATTTTTAGTAGAGACAGAGTTTTGCCATGCTGAACAGGCTGGTCTCAAACTCCCGACCTCAGGTGATCCACCCACCTCAGCCTCCCAAAGTGCTGGGATTACAGGCATGAGCCACTGCACCTGGCCAATACTTATTTATTTAATTTTTTTGAGACAGAGTCTCACTCTGCTCTGTTGCCCAGGCTGGAGTGCGATGGCATGATCTCAGCTCACTGCAACCTCCACCTCCTGGTTTCAAGCGATTCTCCTGCCTCAGCCTCCCAGGTAGCTGGGATTACAGGTGCCTGCCACCACACCCGGCTAATTTTTGTATTTTTAGTAGAGACAGGGTTTTGCCATGTTGGCCGGGCTGGTCTCGAACTCGGGACCTCAGGTAATCCGCCGGCCTCGGCCTCCCAGATTGCTGGGATTACAGGCAAGAGCCACTGCACCTGGCCACCCCTGAAATACCGAAAGACCACAGTGATGAGGGAGAATGGGGCAAATATGTCTTAGGCATCTTCAGCATAAACTTAACCAGCCCCTGGCCACACAGAAGGATCTTGTATCTGCTCCTTTGTGTAGTTTGAAATTATAAGTGAGGCATAGATTCTTTACCTTCTTCTGCCTCCTGATGCCATTTTTCCCCGAGGCTTATTTCTTTTGAGTTGGTAGAGATGTTTTAGATTACTTGTTTTGAAATCTCTTAAACTGATGAATTTGTTATTAGCTGATGAGTCAAAATAATCAACAAAAACAAATGGACTGGAGAACAGAAGAGAAAAATGAGTTCTCAATTTGCACAGAGGCCACCAGTTTTCTGATTTGATTTTCTTTTAGACGTGGCATACCTCTATGAATCTTTAAATGAAAAGCAAGGCATGACACAAGAATTCTTTGGTAAGTAAGAGTATAGCAAAGAAGTGGATGCATATTAGGAGCTGTAGCATTCCTTTTTTTTCTTTTTTTTTTGAGATGGAGTCTCGCTCTGTTGCCCAGGCTGGAGTGCAGTGGTGCGATCTCAGCTCACTGCAGCCTCCGCCTCATGGGTTCAAGCACTTCCCCTGCCTCAGCCTCCTGTTTTTTTTTTGAGACGGAGTTTTGCTCTTTTTCTTGTTGCTCAGCCTGGAGCGCAGTGCCGCGATCTCGGCTCACTGCAACCTCCACCTGCCGGGTTCGAGAGATTCTCCTGCCTCAGCCTCCCAAGTAGCTGGGATTACAGGTTGCACCATCTTGCCTGGCTAATCTTTTTTTTTTTTTTTTTTTTGAGACGGAGTCGCGCTCTGTCGCCCAGGCTGGACTGCAGTGGCGCAATCTTGGCTCACTGCAACCTCCGCCTCCCGGGTTCACGCCATTCTCCTGCCTCAGCCTCCCGAGTAGCTGGGACTACAGGCAGTTGCTACCATGCCCAGCTAATTTTTTATATTTTTAGTAGAGATGGGATTTCACTGTGTTAGCCAGGTTGGCCTCGATCTCCTGACTTCGTGATCCACCCGCCTCAGCCTCCCAAAGTGCTGGGATTACAGACGTGAGCCACCGAGCCTGGCACACCTGGCTAATTTTTATATTTTTAGTAGAGACAGGGTTTCACCTTGTTGGTCAGGCTGGTCTCGAACTCCAGACCTCAGGTGATACACCTGCTTCGACTTCCCAAAGTGCTGGGATTACAGGCCTGAACCACAGTGCCTGGCCTTGGGGCTGTTGCATTCTTAAGAGCGTTTCAATCCCTAGAGTGTCTGCCTGAGCCCTGGATGTGTGCTGCTTCTGCTCCTTTTGGGTTACAGAAGCTAACAAGGAAAATGTGTTCCATGGGACCAAAGATACCTCAGGTGCAGGTGCAGGGCGAGGGGCCAATCCCCGGGTCCCTCCGTCGTCGCCCGCCACTCAGGTGTGCTTTGAGGAACCACAGCCATCAACGTCGACGTCAGACCTCTTCCCCACAGCCTTGGCCTCTTCCACGGAGCCTCCTCCTGCAGGGCGAGAGCGTTCCTCCAGTTGTGGTGAGGTCACATTTCATGAGGTCTTGGTGCTGGTTGCATAGTTTTTGTTCACTACTCTTTACCTGTGTTGTTACAGAGACAGATAAGCGACTGAGGACTGGCATGAGGTTCTCAGTAGTAAGATTTCTGTAGGAGTCAATATTGAGTGTGTTGTTCCCTTCACTTCCGAAGAGAAGTGAAGATCAGGGACTCTAGTACCATGGCGTATTTTGCAGTTTCATTGAGACTATAATTCATATACCATAAAAGTCATCTAGCTGAAGTGTACATTTCAGTGGATTTTAGTACATCACAAGATGTGGGACTATCACCACTCATTGACACCAAAAGGAAACCGGGGCCCACCAGCAGTCACCCCCCATGTCCCCTTCCCCTCGACCCCATCAGCAGTCACTCCTCATGTCCCCTTCCCCTCGGCCCCACCAGCAGTCACTCCGCATGTCCCCTTCCCCTCGGCTCGGTCCCACCAGCAGTCACTCCCCATGTCCCCTTCCCCTCGGCTCGGCCCCACCAGCAGTCACTCCCCATGTCCCCTTCCCCTCGGCCCCACCAGCAGTCACTCCGCATGTCCCCTTCCCCTCGGCTCGGCCCCACCAGCAGTCACTCGCCATGTCCCCTTCCCGTCGGCCCCACCAGCAGTCACTCCCCACGTCCCCTCCCCCCCAGCCCCTGGCAGCTGCGTGTGCTTTCAGCCTCTGGATTTTTCTGTTCTAGACACTTCACAGACATGGAATCATGCGTGCTCTTTTGTGACTGGGTTCTTTTTTGTTGTTGTTGAGATGGCGTCTCACTCTGTCGCCCAGGCTGGAGTGCAGTGGTGCAATCTTGGCTCACTGCAAGATCCGCCTCCCAGGTTCATGCCATTCTCCTGCCTCAGCCTCCCGAGTAGCTGGGACTACAGGCGCCCGCCACCACGCCCGGCTAATTTTTTTTTGTTTTTTGTTTGTTTGTTTTGAGATGGAGTCTTACTCTGTCACCCAGGCTGGTGTGCAGTGGTGCGATCTTGGCTCACTGCAAGCTCCGCCTCCTGGGTCCACGCCATTCTCCTGCTTCAGCCTCTGAGTAGCTGGGACCACAAGCACCTGTCACCACGCCTGGCTAATTTTTTGTATTTTTAGTAGAGACGGAGTTTCACCGTGTTAGCCAGGATGGTCTCGATCTCCTGACCTCGTGATCCACCCGCCTCGGCCTCCCAAAGTGCTGGGATTACAGGCATGAGCCACCGTGCCTGGCCGTGACTGGGCTCTTTCACTTAGCATGGTGTTTTCAGAGTTCATCCAGAAGAGGATGTTATTTAAAACTAGTTTTGCAGATGCTGTTCCTTACGGCTTGACTCTTACCTCTTCCATGGTCATTGGGAAGAAATTCCATCTGGGTGCAGCATGACGGGAATGTTTTCTGTTTTCTTTTAGGGTTTATCACGTGGAGGATGTGTACATATGTATTCTCTAAATTGGATCGCACTATACATATTATTATTATTATTATTTACTTTCTTAGCTATTCTCTATTCTAGATTATCTTTTGAATTAGCTTTTCCAGTTTAATAGAAAAATCTTTTTGAGATTTTTGATTTAGGGAGAATTGACAGTTTTACAGTGCCCAGGAAAATGGTGTTTCTCTATATTTGTTAAGCTTTTCCTGTTCTTCAGTGAGGTCTCACAGCTTTCTTCGTGTCGTCTGGGCTCATTCTTAGTCCTGGAGTGCTTGGCTCTCGCGTTCTTACATTCCATAGCAGTCTGCAGATTCCTATGAACAGAAGAGCCTCTGAATCTCAGTTAGGCTGTGTTTCGATCTGACAGGAAAGCTGGTTCCCTGATAAAAAGTCCAGAAATGCCCGCTCAGCTCAGCTACTCCTGAGGTCACCAGGGGCTTCTGTGCACTCCACGCTGCTGTTTTTGCTCAGGTTTTTGTCTCAGAGGTTTCACAGTGGCTGCCAGAGCTCTGAACATCACTGACACGTTCATGACAGGCACCAGGGAGCCTCCGGGGAAGGGACCTTTGCTTTCCATGAATCTGTTGGCTGATCCGCAGCAGCAAGAGCCACCTCTCCCAGAAGACTGCTCCCTCCCTCTCATGGGCCAGCCTGGCTGCTCTGCTACAGGACACTCCTTGTTTTTACGTCTCTCTGTGTGTTCCAGTGGGATTTGGGGAAGGAGAGGCATTGGGTGCAGGGACTCAGTGTGCCTTCTTGAAACCAGAAACCTCTCACACTCTCTGGGCCTATTTCTACTTCTGTTGATTTGGTTTTTACTCTGTTGTATGCTGTTGCTCTGTCTTCACACGGGCAGCCACACCTCTCCTATTTGTCGATGTCCTTGAGGCCTTGTCGCGTCCTTCTCTAGAGGCTCCTTTGGATGAGCCCAGCTCCTCAGCAGCAGAGTGCTCTTTATTTTCTGTTTTTTTGAGACAGAGTCTTGCTCTGTTGCCCAGGCTGGAGTGCAGTGGCGCAATCTCGGCTCACTGCAACCTCCGCCTCCCGGGTTCAAGTGATTCTCCTGCCTCAGCCTCCTGAGTAGCTGCGATCACAGGCGCGCACCACCATGCCCAAAACATTTTTGTATTTTTAGTAGAGATGTTGTTGGCCAGGATAGTCACCAGCAGCAGTGTTCTAAAAGCATACCTCAGTCTGATGGATGACATCCCAGCCATCTGAAGAGTAACATCCAGATGTGTTGTAACATTCCAGTGTGTTGTAACATTTCTGTAACATTCCAATATGTTGTAACATTCTGGTGTGTTGTAACATTCGGTGTGTTGTAACATTCGGTGTGTTGTAACATTCTGGTGTGTTGTAACATTCCGGTGTGTTGTAACATTCGGTGTTACATGGTGTGTTGTAACATTCTGGTGTGTTGTAACATTCCCGGTGTGTTGTAATGTTCCGGTGTGCTGTAACATTCCGGTGCGTTGTAACATTTGGTGTTACACGGTGTGTTATTTTAACATTCTGGTGTGTTGTAACATTCTGGTGTGTTGTAACGTTCCCGTGTGTTGTAACGTTCCGGTGTGTTGTAACATTCCGGTGTGTTGTTCCGGTGTGTTGTAACATTCTGGTGTGTTGTAACATTCCTGGTGTGTTGTAACGTTCCCATGTGTTGTAAGGTTCTGATGTGTGTAACATTCGGTGTGTTGTAACATTCCGGTGTGTTGTCACATTCTGGTGTGTTGTCACATTCTGGTGTGTTGTCACATTCTGATGTGATTTCAGGACTCACCTGGGAGGACTTCTCAGGTGCTAATTGGGGACACTAAGTTGCAGGCAAGACTGTGGAGAGTGAGTGCTATGTAGTTTCCACCTGTTACTTCCGGAGATAAGAGGAACAGCGGAGACCAAACCCGTGACAGACAGTTTCTACTAGCCTGTCTCCTATAGACTAAACACAACCCTGGCTTCTCAAAGCCTCTTTGATTTACCTTTGTTTTAACATCATAACCTTAAATTTATGAGTGAAAGAAAATAACACTTCAAGATGAAAACATCTGAGCACTGGGCACGGTGGCTCATGCCTGTAATCCCAGCACTTTGGGAGGCCAAGGTGGGCAGATCCCTCGAGACCAGCTTGGGCAACATGGTGAAACCCTATCTTTACAAAAAATACAATACAGAAAATACAAAAATTAGCTGGGTGTGGTGGTGCATGCCTGTAATCCCAGCTACTTGGAAGGCTGAGGAGGGAGGATTGCTTGAGCCTGGGAGGCGGAGGTTACGATGAGCTGAGATTGCACCACTGCACTCCAGCCTTGGCAACAAAGCCAGAGCCCATCTCAAAAACAAACAAAAAAAAGACCTGTAATCCCAGCACTTTGGGAAGCCAAGACAGGTGGATCACTTGAGGTCAGGAGCTTGAGACCTGCCTGGCCAACATGGTGAAACCCCATCTCTACTGAAAATACAAAAATTATTCGGGCATGGTGGCAGGCGCCTGTAGTTCCAGCTACTCGGGAAGCTGAGACAGGAGGTACACCTGAGACAGGAAGATCACCTGAGGCTGGGAGGCGGAGGTTGCAGTGAGCCGAGATCACGTCACTGCACTCCAGCCTGGGTGACAGTTAAACCAGGTCTCAAAAAAAAAAAAAAAAAAAAGAAAAGAAAACATGCCGGATTTGAATAGCCACCAGAATGTTGAAGTTTTACCAGCTCTCTTGGGCTATGTACCGTTCATTGTATCTTCCAGGTTCCTTAAAACCTACCCTCGGGCACAGCCGGGATGTGCACTGGCTTTTCACAGGTAGATCCAGCATGCGCTGACTCTCCCCGTGCAGGGATAGCCCCAGAGGAATAGAGGTGGCGTTCCAGCCGCTCCAGCGTGGCCCACAGCGTTTCAAGTGCAGCAAGCACAGACAGGATGCAGGGTTACTAGTATTTTGGATTGAGTGCAGATTTTGAACTGTCTGCCTAGATGAACTATACCATGTCCCTAGGGCCAAGTCCCATGTGCATTTTGTGGATATTAGACCCTCTTCAGAAATGAAACACAAAACAGCTCTGGCCTGTAAAGAAAACAAACTTCACCAGTAAAATTGTTTCCTGTTCCTATCCACCAATGTGCATAGTACAGTGTGTAGTCTGGGTAATACGGTTTTCATAATTTTTTGATAATGTTCTACTTAAAAAGGGCAGTGTATTTATATATTACTTATGTAATTAAAAAAAAATTCTTCTGGCTGGGTGTGGTGGCTCACGCCTGTAATCCCAGCACTTTGGGAGGCCGGGTGGGTGGATCGCCTGAGGTCGGGATTTCAAGACCAGCCTGGCCAACATGGCAAAACCCCATCTCTACTAAAAATACAAAAATTAGCCGAGTATGGTTGCGGGCGCCTGTAATCCCAGCTACTCGGGAGGCTGAGGCATGAGAATCTCTTGAACCCAGGAGGTGGAGGTTGCAGTGAGCCAAGATCCTGCCACTGCACTCCAGCCTGGGCGACAGCACAAGACTCTGTCTCAAAAAGAAACTAAAAATAATAAAAAATAAAAATTCTTCTATCTGTATGCCTAAGTGTATGCATACTAACAAAATACTTATAGTTACTGCTTATTGAGCAGCTACTACATGTGAGGCAGTGTGCCAGGTACATTTTGTAAGTGATAAGTGGTGCTCCTCTCCACGTTGGGGGGTGTCACAGGTGGGCCATTTTTACCCCTTCATTCTGGGGATGAGATGCCTGGCTGAGCACGGGGTGCTGGAGATGATGGCGTGAGTGGGTGCCGGCTGGGGGCCAGCCCACAGGCTGTCTCTTTCCTTCTGTTCGTATATGAGGTGGTTTGTCCCCAAAACTATTCTGTTTTCTTTCAGCTGCTGTAAGCCAGTTTTTTTTCAAATAATAACACTTACATTTGAATACTGTAAGCTAGATATGTATTATGCTGTAATATGATAAACTAAGTCTTTAGTAAGATATAGGTTATTCACACCTGTAATCCTTATTCACACCTGTAATTCCAGCACTTGGGGAGACCGAGGTGGGTGGATTGTTTGGGCTCAAGAGTTTGAGACCAGCCTGGGTAAAATGGCAAGACACTGTCTCCACCAAAAATACAAAAAAACAATTTAGCTGGGTATGGTGGTGCACACCTGTAGTCCCAGATACTCAGGAGGCAGAGGTGGGAAGATCGCTTTAGCCCAGGAGGCAGAGGTTGCAGTGAGTGGAGATCTCGCCACTGCATTCCAGCCTGGGTGAAGAGTGAGACCCCGTCTCAAAAAAAAGATAGAGGTGATTAGAAAGTCTGCCTGTTTTTCTGCCAAGGTCATTCCTGTCGTTATGACTCTGGCTTCTTGCTCCTGGAGGTAGCGCTCTCCCTACAAGTCACTGTGCTGTCTCCTTCCCATTATCACACCTCTTGTAAAATAGTCACACACAGCACCATCTCCACCCATTGGAAGCTATGCATGCCTCCCCTGGAACGTCTGTGCTTTACACAGACCTCTGTTTTTTTTGTTTGTTTGTTTTGTTTTATTTTGTTTTTTTGAGATGGAATTTTGCTCTTACTGCCCAGGCAGGAGTGCAATGGTGCGAACTTCGTTCACTGCAACTCCGCCTCCTGGGTTCAAGCAATTCTCCTGCCTCAGCCTCCCGAGTAGCTGGGTTACAGGCATGTGCCACCACACCCGGCCAATTTTGTATTTTTAGTAGAAATGGGGTTTCACTATGTTGGTCAGGCTGGTCTCGAACTCCTGACCTCAGATGATCCCCCCCACCTTGGCCTCCTGAAGTGCTGGGGTTACAGGCATGAGCCACCTTGCGCCCCGCATTTTTTTTTTTTAAAGAAATGAGGTCAGGCCGGGCGCGGTGGCTCACGCCTGTAATCCCAGCACTTGGGAGGCCAAGGAGAGGAGATCGAGACCATCCTGGCTAACACGGTGAAACCCCGTCTCTACTAAAAATACAAAAAATTAGCTGGGCGTGGTGGCGGGCGCCTGTAGTCCCAGCTACTCAGGAGGCTGAGGTGGGAGAATGATGTGAACCAGGGAGGCAGAGCTTGCAGTGAGCCAAGATCACGCCACTGCACTCCAGCCTGGGTGACAGAGCGAGACTCTGTCTCAAAAAAAAAAAAGAAAAAAGAAATGAGGTCTTGGCCGGGCATGGTGGCTCATGCCTTTAATCCCAGTACTTTGGGAGGCTGAGGTAGGTGGATCATGAGGTCAGGAGATCGAGACCATCCTGGCTAACATGGTGAAACCCCGTCTATACTAAAAATACAAAAAAATTAGGCAGGTGTGGTGGCAGGCGCCTGTAGTCCCAGCTACCCGGGAGGCTGAGGCAGGAGAATGGCGTCAACCCAGGAGGCGGAGCTTGCAGTGAGCCGAGATCGTGCCACTGCATTCCAGCCTGGGCGACAGAGCAAGACTCCGTCTCAAAAAAAAAAAAAAAAAAAAAAATTTGATGTCTTGCTGTGTTTCACAGGTTGGGAGAGTGATGTGGTCATAGCTCACTGTAGCCTCGAACTCCTGGGCTCAAGTGATCCACCCACCTCAGCCTCCTGAGTAGCTGGGACCATACGCTCGTACTGTCACGTCTGGTTAATTTTTTTTTTCTTTTTTGTATTTTTTGTAGAGATGGGGTCTTGCTGTGTTGCCCAGGCTGGTCTAAAACTCCTGGGATCAAGTGATCCTCCCACCTCGGCCTCCCAAAGTATTGTGATTACAGGTGTGAGCCCCATGCCCGGCCTCAGACCTCTATTTTTTATTTTTATTTTTTTCCCCAGAGGGAGTTTCGCTCTTGTTGCCCAGGCTAGAGTGCAGTGGCACGATCTTGGCTCACTGCAACCTCCGCCTCCCGGGTTCAAGCAATTTTTCTGCCTCAGCCTCTTGAGTAGCTGGGACTACATGCACTCGCCACCACGCCTGTCGAATTTTTTTGTATTTTTAGTAGAGATGGGGTTTCACCATGTTGGCCAGGCTGGTCTCAACCTCCTGACCTCAGGTGATCCACTTGCTTCGGCCTTCCAAAGTGCTGGGATTATGGGTGTGAGCCACTGCACCCAGCCCAAAGCTCTGTTTTCACAAGTTTATGACACGGTGTGCATCATATGACTACGGGTATATGGATTTGCCCTGCGTTAGACTCAGTGCTCGAGGGCTAAGCCTGGTTACAGACATCTCTGCATTTGTTTCTTGCGAATGGGCTCCTTTCCCCCAGCTCCACTCCACGTAGAGATGGGCACAAATAGAGTTAAGATGTGAGTTGAGTGATCACACCCTCCTGGTAAGCCACTTGTCATTCCTAAAGTATGACATCTCAGGTTGCCAGCTGCACTGGGCTCCAGTCAGTGACACCTTACAGGCATGGTTCTCTCCTGAGCTGGATGGATCAGCACCTGTCTTGTTTGATTCCTCTCACAGGGTCTGGGGGTGGTGGCATCTCCCCTAAAGGAAGCGGTCCCTCTGTGGCAAGTGATGAAGTCTCCAGCTTTGCCACAGCTCTCCCAGACAGAAAGACTGCGTCCTTTTCGTCGTTGGAACCCCAGGATCAGGAGGATTTGGAGCCCATGAAGAAGAAAATGAGAGGAGGTTAGTATCTGGTTGTGTGTGTCCTCTGTCCTCTCGTGTGCTCCTGGGGCTTGCAGGGGGCCGCTGCCATGCTCCGTGCTGTGGGGCATTGCTTCCTGCAGGGGCACGTGGACCCTGCCTCAGGTTGATGCCTGTAACACCTCCGGCATTTTCATTCAGAAAACCTGGGCCTGTTTTTTTTTTGCGGTTTGCATAATCCGGATAGAACTGTGGTTTACTACAAGCTGTTCTCTTGGTCTGGAAATAGTGCATTCTGAATTGCAGAATTAATCTCAAAATCCTACTTCCTGGCCAGGTGCAGTAGTTCATATCTGTAATCCTAACACTGGGAGGCCAAGGCAGGAGAATCACTTCAGGTCAGGCGTTGGGGACCAGCCTGGGTGACAGAGCAAGACTTTATCTCTAAAAATAAAAACCAAGCCTGACACTGTGGCTCACGCCTGTAATCCCAGCACTTTGGGAGGCCAAGGTGGACGGATCATCTGAGGTCAGGAGTTCGAGACCAGCCTGGCCAACATGGTGAAACTCCGTCTCTACTAAAAATGCAAAAATTAGCTGGGTGTGGTGGCGCATGCCTGTAATCCCAGCTACTTGGAAGGCTGAGGCAGGAGAATTGCTTGAAGCTGGCAGGTGGAGGTTGCAGTGAGCCAAGACTGTGCCATTGCACTGCAGCTGGGGCAACAAGAGCGCAACTCCATCTCAAAAAAAAGAAAATCAAAAAAGAAAGCCCTCTGTCCTGGTAGGACAATAATTTCTAAAAATGAAGCTTAAATCTTCACATTGAAGATGATTTAGGGAGAAGTCTGCACTTTGAAAGCCAAAGTTAAGATTATTGGAAAACATTTGGGAATGTTATGGTAGAAGGGTTGCTGTATGGCAGTCCAGAGAGCAGCCAGTCGCTGGGGCACTGTGACAGGAATGCTCTAGGAGGGGTCCCCAGGGAAAAAAATTAGGTTATCTGACACATGGAGTTGATCGGTGTGGGGAAGGTGTGGAAAGAGTCAGCAACAGTTACACAGGAAAAATAAGCACAGGAATGAGGAAATTTTAATTCTAGCAAACATGAAAAATTGTGTAAGTCACACAACTTAATCTAGTAAACTACTTGGCTCAGCAGTGAATACTTGCATAAGCATAATAATACAAATACAATATCATGATCTAACGTAATCTGTTAATGTGATGTTGGCAGGGGTGTCTCAGGTCAGAGTTTTTCTCTACCTTATTAGATGTCAGGGATGATGTCTAAAATTGATAAATCAAATGTACCATGATAACTTAGAAACACAAAGGTAAATACCAGAAGAAACAGCTCAAAGACACGAAAATAGTTTTCCTCCGAGGAGGGAAATTGGGTGAGGAGCGGCTGAGGCAGAGGGTGACTGCCTTTGTTTTCTTCTAAATATATTATGTATACATTTTTTAAGAGACAGGATCTTGCTTTGTAAATATATTATGTATACATTTTTTTTAAGAGACAGGATCTTGCTTTGTAAATATATTATGTATACATTTTTTTTAAGAGACAGGATCTTGCTTTGTCACCCAGGCCAGAGCACAGTGGTGCAGTCTCGGCTCACTGCAGCCTCCACCTCCTGGGCTCAGACAGTCCTCCCACCTCAGCCTTCTGAGTAGCTGGGACCACAGGTGCACGCTACCATAGCCAGCTAATTTTTTTTTTCCCATTTTTTAAGAGATGGGGTTTCATTATATTGCCCAGACTGGTCTTGAACTCCTGGGCTCAAGTGATCTGCCCGCCTCAGCCTCCCAAAGTGCTGGGAGGCTTCTTCTAAATACTTGGCTTTTTAAATTGTGTACAGTTTCTTTAAAAATAAAAGTTAATTGATTACCAACATCTGAGCATTATAGAAAAATAAAAACACCAGAAGAGGGTGGGGCGCGGTAGCTCACGCCTGTTACCCCAGTACTTTGGGAGGCTGAGGCGGGTGGATCACGAGGTCAGGAGATCGAGACCATCCTGGCTAACACGGTGAAACCCCGTCTGTACTAAAAATAGAAAAAATTAGCTGTGCGTGGTGGTGGGCACCTGTAGTCCCAGCTACTCAGGAGGCTGAGGAAGGAGAATGGCGTGAACCCGGGAGGCGGAGCTTGCAGTGAGCCAAGATCGCACCACTGCACTCCAGCCTGGGCGACAGAGCGAGACTCCGTCTCAAAAAAAAAGACTGCATGTATTTCCTTCTTGGTTATGACAGTCAGAACACATCCCTTTCTCTTGTAGATGGGGACCTTGACCTGAACCTGCATGTATTTCCTTCTTGGTTACGACAGTCTGAACACATACCTTTCTCCTGTAGACAGGGACCTTGACCTGAACCTGCATGTATTTCCTTCTTGGTTATGACAGAACACATCCCTTTCTCCTGTAGATGGGGACCTTGACCTGAACGGGCAGTTGTTGGTCGCACAACCGCGTAGAAATGCCCAAACCGTCCACGAGGACGTCAGAGCGGCGGCTGGGAAGCCAGACAAGATGGAGGAGACGCTGACATGCATCATCTGCCAGGACCTGCTGCATGACTGCGTGAGGTGCGACCGTGTTCACCCTTGGCTCACGGAACATGGCACTGCAGGTTCTTCGTCCAGTGTGGGGCAGGGCTGGGCATGAAACAAGCCTGCAGGTCCTGTTTGGCCTGGCATCTGCTGAGGTTACCATTTTTTTTCTTTTTTTAGACAAGGTCTGGCTCTGTCACCCAGATAAGAGTGGGTGGAGCTTTCTCAGCCCACTGCAACCTCTCCCTCCCAGGATCAAGTGGTTCTCTGACCTCAGCCTCCTGAGTTGCTGGGACTATAGGTGCACACCACTATGCCCGGCTGACTTTTTTTTTTTTTTTAATGTTCTGATTTTATTGTTATTTATTTTTTATTCCTTTTTTTTTTTTTTTAAAGATGGAGTCTCGCATTTAAAGATGCACCAGGCTGGAGTGCAGTGGCACAGTCTTGGCTCACTACAACCTCAGCCTCCCGGGTTCAGATGATTCTCCTACCTCAGCCTCCTGAGCAGCTGGGACTGCAGGCATGTGCCACCATGCCCAGCTAATTTTTTTGTATTTTTTAGTAGAGACAGGGTTTCACCATGTTGGCCAGGCTGGTCTTGAACTCCTGACTTCAGGTGATCTGCCCACCTTTGCCTTTTTGCCTCCCAAAGTGCTGGGATTATAGGCGTGAGCCACTGCTCCCAGCCACCCCGCTGATTTTTGTGTTTTTTGTAGAGACGGTTTCGCCATGTAGCCCAGGCTGGTTTTTTGTTTTTGTTTTTGTTTTTTGGAGTTAGAATCTCGCTCTGTCACCCAGGCTGGAGTGCAGTGGTGTGATCTTGGCTCACTGCAACCTCCACCTCCTGGGTTCAAGTGATTCTCCTGTCTCAGCCTCCCGAGTAGCTGGGACTACAGACATGCGTCACCACGTCTGGCTAATTTTTTTGTATTTTTAGTAGAGACGGGAGTTTCACCATATTAGTCAGGCTGGTCTCCAACTCCTGAACTCAGGTAATCTGCCCACCTTGGCCTCCCAAAGTGTTGGGATTACAGACGTGAGCCACCGCGCATGGCCACCACTTTCATTTTACTTGTGGCGCCAACAAGGAGGAAACCTGGAACCCAGAGCCGGAGGCTGTAGACCCCACAAGTTTTGGGTGTGTGGATTGTGTGTGACCCAGTGAACTCTACAGACAGATGAAAGGAACTATGCACATTTTAAATGCTCCTTAGCTGGGAAGGTGTATTTAGCATAGAACGAATGCAGGAGCAGCTGAGGAAGGGCCTCCTTGCTTTTCTGTGGGAACTCAAGAGTGACAGCCTTCCAACTTCTGGGCCAGAAACACTTGGTGTCTCCATTGTTTGTGTTCCTGAAGTCATAATCTACTCGCCTCTGTCTCTCCTGAAAACACAGAGGCCATGTGGCCTCTGATTTCTTTTCATTAACCAAGACTGACTTAAAGGGTTTTTAGGTTGAACGACGGCTGGGCCCCTGTAGGCCCTTCCATGGTGGGGCTGCTGCGGACCTTGGCTGAGGGTCGCGGTTGCATTTGTGGGACTGTCTGGACACTGTTCCTCTCGCACTTTCAGTTTGCAGCCCTGCATGCACACGTTCTGCGCGGCTTGCTACTCGGGCTGGATGGAGCGCTCGTCCCTGTGTCCTACCTGCCGCTGTCCCGTGGAGCGGATCTGTAAAAACCACATCCTCAACAACCTTGTGGAAGCATACCTCATCCAGCACCCAGGCAAGTGAGGGCATCCCCACACCAGCACCCAGGCACGTGAGGGCTGTCCCTCCACCAGCAGCCAGGCACGTGAGGGTGGTCCCTCCACCAGCACCCAGGCATGTGAGGGCATCCACCCACCAGCACCCGGGCACGTGAGGGCTGTCCCTCCACCAGCACCCGGGCACGTGAGGGTGGTCCCTCCACCAGCACCCGGGCACATGAGGGCTGTCCCTCCACCAGCACCTGGGCAAGTGAGGGCGGTCCCTCCACCAGCACCCAGGCACGTGAGGGTGGTCCCTCCACCAGCACCTGGGCACGTGAGGGTGGTCCGCCGAGACCCCTCCTTCCGCGGCACTGTGCACACGAGCTCCCAGCAGTGTCAGCTGTGTCTGCCTGTCATGCCTCACTGCTGGCGAATGGCGCTGTGTCCTTTCAATTCTAGACAAGAGTCGCAGTGAAGAAGATGTGCAAAGTATGGATGCCAGGAATAAAATCACTCAAGACATGCTGCAGCCCAAAGTCAGGCGGTCTTTTTCTGATGAAGAAGGGAGTTCAGAGGACCTGCTGGAGCTGTCAGACGTTGACAGTGAGTCCTCAGACATTAGGTAAATCATGCCCCTGGCTCAAAGCAGAGTGTGGGAGCCAGAGGAGCATCAGAACCATGACCAAGAGCTCACTACTGGGTGGACAGCATGGGTCCTGAGTTCTAGTTCTGCCCCTGAGCAACCAAGCTCTTAAATGGCTTGAGCTTGTTTTCTGATATTGGATAGTATTAGCACCTCCCCTGAGAGGCGTGGCAGGGACTGGGTGAACACTTAGTGGGGTAGCCAGGGGGTAGCCAGCAGAGCGTCAGCCGCAGGCGACTGCTGTAGACATTTGCACCCTTGGCTGACACCCTTCCCTTTGCTTCAACTCGTCATGGGTCTGGTATCTCTGGCTGTGACAGAGGGACATCATTCCATATGTTATTTTTTCCCACGTAAGCACATGTATTCTTTGTAGTTGATCTAGTGATTATAAAGTCCTGTAGTATAAATTGCAACGTTTATCATTTGTCAGGATGTTATTACAGAAGAGGCACCATCATCAGGCTGAGACAATCCCAGCCTCAGAGACTTTATTTATCTGCTGACATGTTGAGGTTTCCTAATGCACAAGACCGGGGTCTGAATGTTGGGTTGAGGCCATGATATTTAAAAAGACAATGAACAAAAAAAAAAACAAACCTGAAACTATTATCTTTGTTTCCTTTTGCCAAGTTTAGCATGTGACTGTTAAGCAAAAAGAAGGAAACCAAAACCACTTTAGCATTAAGATTTTGCTGCATCTACCCAGCCATTCATACATGTGTCATAATCGTTAACAAAATGAAATGTAATATACTAACAAATTTTTTTTTTCTTTTTTTTTTTTTTTTGAGATGGAGTGTCGCTCTGCTGCCAGGCTGGAGTGCAATGACATGATCTCAGCTCACTGAAATCACCACCTCCTGGGTTCAAGCGATTCTCCTGCCTCAGCCTCTCAAGTAGCTGGGACTACAGGCGCACGCCGCCACACCCAGCTAATTTTTTTGTATTTTTAGTAGAGATGGGGTTTTACCACGTTGGCCAGGATGGCCTTGATCTCCTGACCTCGTGATCCGCCGGCCTTGACCTCCCAAAGTGCTGGGATTACAGGCGTGAGCCACTGCGCCCTGCCAATGGCACTATCTTGGCTCATTGCAACCTCTGCCTCCCGGGTTCAAGCAATTCCCCTGCCTCAGCCTTTCAAATAGCTGGGATTACAGGCATGCACCACCAAACTTGGCTAATTTTTTTTTCTTTTCTTTTTTTTTTTGAGACAAAGTCTCGCTCTGTCGCCCAGGCTGGAGTGCAGTGGCATGACCTTCGCCCACTGCAGCATTCATCTCCTGGGTTCAAGTGATTCTCCTGCGTTAGCCTCCTGAGGGGCTGGGATTACGGGCATACGCCACGACATCCAGCTAATTTTTGTGTTTTTAGTAAAGGCAGGGTTTTACCGTGTTGGCCAGACTGGTCTCAAAATCCTGACCTCAAGTGATCCATCTGCCTTGGCCTCTCAAAGTGCTGGGATTATAGGTGTGAGCCACCGTGCCTGGCCACTAATTTTGTATTTTTAGTAGAGACAGGGTTTCACCATGTTGGCCAGGCTGGTCTTGAACTCCTGACCTTAGGTGATCAGCCCGCCTCGGCTTCCCAAAGTGCTGGGATTATAGGCATGAGAAACAAATTTATTTTTTGTTTGTTTTTTTGAGATGGAGTTTCGCTCTGTTGCCCAGGCTGGAGTGCAGTGGCTCGATCTTGGCTCACTGCAAGCTCCGCCTCCCGAGTTCACACCATTTTCCTGCCTCAGCCTCCCAAGTAGCTGGGACTACAGGCGCCCGCTACCATGCCCGGCTAATTTTTTGTATTTTTAGTAGAGACGGGGTTTCACCGTGTTGAACTCCTGACCTCGTGATCCGCCCACCTGAGCCTCCCAAAGTGCTGGGATTACAGGCATGAGAAACAAGTATTTTTATGAAGCTGGGATTCGGCTGCACGTACAGCTTGGTAATGTCCCCAGTGTTTGAATTGGGAAACAGTTGCTGCCGTGCATTTCTTACATCCGTATTTGTGCACATGTGCAGTGACGTCGATGTTTAGACGTGAAGCAGTCGAGTCACAGAGTGTGACTGGGAATTGGACCTTGATAGACGTTTGATAAGTTTGTTATCCAGACACCGATCGGAACGGGTGTGCCTAATACACTCTACAAGGTCTGCATGAGGGGCTCTTTTTGCCAGTTTAAAAGGAGAAATAGGTAATCTCATTTTCATTTTCATTTTTTCCTTACGAAAAAATATATGTCTTTTCACTGTGCTTTGTTTTTTATCTGGTCGGGTCTTACCCGTTGGCCTCATCGGCCCCTGGCCTTTGGTGTCAGGCGCAGAAAAGCCTTTCAGATGGAGAGGAGAGCCTCGTGTATTTTTTCCTACAGGTTCTTTTTTTACAGTTGACATTTTTGGCTGCTTGTTTTTGGAAGTACAAGGGAAGTGTAGAAAAGACAAGTGATTCGGGGCTTTGCAGGCGCCTCGTGTGGCTCCCAGTACCTTGTCCACCGCGCTCTGCTTTTAACAGGCCTCCCGAGGAGCACGGGGTGTGCTCGCATGTGCTGGCCCTTGCCCTGCGCTACCGCGCTCTATTTTTAATAGGGGAGAGTAGGCGGCATCCTGAGGAGCACGGGGCGTGCACGCACGTGCTGGCCCTTGCCCTGCCCTACCACGCTCTGCTTTTAACAGGGGAGAGTAGGCGGCGTCCTGAGGAGCACGGGGCGTGTGCGCATGTGCTGGCCCTTGCCCTGTGCTGGTGTTGTCTCGTGGAAGCACACGTCAGTGGGGACCGAGTGACCCCGGGGATGGGGCTGTAAAGCGTGGGGGCTGAGCTGGGGATGCAGAGCGGCGTGTCCTTGCCCTTCGACTCGTTCTGGTCCCTCTCTTCTAACACGGGGGTGCTGGACAGGAAGGGGGCCCAGCCCTTCCCCTCACACCAAGCAGCTGAGCGACGGTGGAGCTGAGCTGTGATGGCTGCGGACCCGCGTTGCACCGGCCCTACCTGAGAGGCTTGGGGCCTGCACACAGCTCGGCCCTGTGCTTCCTTGCAGCCAGCCATACGTTGTGTGCCGGCAGTGTCCTGAGTACAGAAGGCAGGCGGCGCAGCCTCCCCCCTGCCCAGCACCGGAGGGCGAGCCAGGAGTCCCACAGGCCCTAGTGGATGCACCCTCCACGTCCGTCAGCCTGACGACAGGTGAGCCGCGCCGCCCTCAGGCCTCAGCCTTCGCGTGAGTCACTTTGTGGCTGTGCCCGGTGCTGACGTGCACGTGACCGCGCTCTGCCTGCCTCCTCTCTGCACTGCTCTCCCACTTTGGGCCCTGGCCTCAGTGGTCTCCCTGCACTCACAGTTGGTTGCTTTTCATGACTGATTTTGGGTTGGGAAATCAAGACAAGTAACTGTTCATTCGTAGCCCCTCCTGAACACTCCTGGGAATTAACAACTCTGACCTTAATACTTGACCTCTCCCCAGCCGCTGCCTCAGGGCAGCTGATGTCCCCCAGTGGGTTTGCCATACCCAAAGTGATGATCGCATATCTGTCCCTCAAGTAAGAGGCGGGCTTCTCCCCAGCAGTGGCGATGTCGCCAGAAGCTGCTCTGCATCTCCAGAGTTGGCTTAATGCAAAATGTTTTCCCGTCAGGTGCCTTTTTCCAGCAAGGGGCTCCAGGTGCCATCCAAGAAGTCAGAGGAGAGCTGGGCAGGGGGTAGGGAGGCTTCATTTCTCTGCCCTGCTCACTCCAGACTCATAGAATGGGAAGATGGCCCTCAGGGGTCCTGGCTTCCTGGCCACGGGTCGGGGCTGAGCACATCACAAGGCCACTGGCCTGGGATGGATGCAGAGCCACATCCTTGTGCTGCATTCTCAGTGGCTTCCTGTAGAACCCGTGGACGGAACGGACAAAGCAGTGCTTGGCGTTGGTATGGATGCCCGTCCACCAGCCTGGGTTTGCCTCCGCCACTCAGCAGCTCTGTCTGGGTCACTGGACAAGCTCCTTCCTTTGCGTGGTGGGACCAGCACCTCCCTCTGGGGTCCTGGGTCCCTCAGTGGGCACTCAGTGAACCTGGGTGGTGAAATTGCCGTCCTTATGGCCGGCATGTTGACCTCGCAGGGTTTTTCCTGTGTGGGTGGCGAGTGTCCAGGGAACTTGGCTGAGTGGGCTCAGACTTCCTGCTGCCGCATCGATTGGTCTTGTGCACCATGCCTGTCTTTTGTTTATTTGAGAGATGGCTTGTTCTCTCACCTGAGCGGAAATTGAATACACAGCTTGTTTTATTCTATATCATAGGCTCTATGGGCCTGTCCTCTGTCTATAGGAAATAATAGAAAACCTTCAACAGATTGGCCGGGCACGGTGGCTCACGCCTGTAATCCCAGCACTTTGGGAGGCCGAGGCAGGCGGATCACAAGGTCAGGAGATCGAGACCATCCTGGCTAACATGGTGAAACCCCATCTCTACTAAAAATACAAAAAAAAAAAAAAAAAAAAAAAATTAGCCAGGCGTGGTGGCAGGCGCCTGTAGTCCCAGCTACTCTGGAGGCTGAGGCAGGAGAATGGCGTGAACCCGGGAGGCGGAGCTTGCAGTGAGCCGAGATCGCACCACTGCACTCCACCCTGAGTGACAGAGTGAGACTCCGTCTCAAAAAAAAAAAAGAAAACCTGCAACAGATCTTTGAAATCTTGCTCCAGCTGCTAAACCAAAGATCATTTTTGGTTATTGTTAATCCGTTTTGACTCCCCAAGTTTGGGTGGCAGAAGGTCCCTGGTGGTTTAGCAGGGCAGGTCTGTGTCTTCCCCGGCTGTCTCAGGTGCACATCTCCTCGCTGTGCTTCCCGGCGGCCTCTCTAACCTGCTGTCTTTCTGCCCTGGGTCCCACGTGCTCCGGCTGAATGTGTGTGTGCTTCAGCAGTCCAGGATTACGTGTGCCCTCTGCAAGGAAGCCACGCCCTGTGCACCTGCTGCTTCCAGCCCATGCCTGACCGGAGAGCGGAGCGCGAGCAGAACCCGCGTGTCGCCCCTCAGCAGTGTGAGTGCCCGCGCCACCGCACGCAGGCGGGTTCCTATCTTTCCTTCGGGGCTCAGGTTTCAAAGTGGTGTTGGCCTTAGGATAACCTGTGAAGTAAGGATGCCGTTTCTTTTTTTTCATCTGTGTGATCAGTTGTCCCCACGTGACCATATTGAATAATCTATCTTTTCCCACCATCTAGTAACACTGCCCCTTCACAGGCTACATCTCCATCCACCGGGGCCTCGGCTTGGATCTGTGTCCATCCCCTGCCAGCACTGTGGTTGCTTTATAATGTGTCACTGTTAAACCTTCTAGATGAATGTTGATGCTTTAGTATACAACTCTGGCTAGGCACAGTGGCTCACGTCTGTAATCCCAGCACTTTGGGAGGCCAAGGTAGGTGGATCTTCTGTGTCCAGGAGTTTCAGACCAGCCTGGGCAACATGGTGAAACCCCATCTCTACAAAAAATACAAACATTAGCCAGACATGATGTTGTACACCTGTAATCCCAGCTACTCGGGAGGCTGAGGCCAAAGGATGGCTTGAGTCCGAGGGGAGCAGGTTGCAGTGAGCTGAGATCGTGCCACTGTACTCCAGTCTTGGCGACAGAGGGATATCCTGTCTCAAAACACACACATATATATATATATATGTATGCACACACATATAGTTCCTGTTATTAAAAATGGAGCTTGTTCTTTATTTCATGGCTGTTTTAATTTATTCCTGCAGAAATGTCTGTTTGCGTCCTTTGCCTTTTTTTTTATGACTTCCTAATTTGTCAGAGCGCTCCTTATGTGTGAAAGTGTTAGGTGAAGAAAGCCCTAGCCCTGTTGAGCACCACAGTTGGCTCCTGCTACACACACCGGTGCTGCTCTGTGCACTGAGCCCTGTGTGAGCAGCACGCAGGCCCACAGCACTGGTTCTGTCTGGAATGGCTTAAAAATGTTCTGGGCACTCAGGAAACCAAACAGGTTACTTCTGGGGTCTGTACCCTGAGACTGGGCTTGGCAGGGGTGGGGCCTGGCCTACAGCGTCGGGACACATGGCCATGGGACACACCCGGTGACCTGGGTGGTCGCTGCCTCGGGGGTCGTCCACGGCAGGCACTGGCCACTGCTGATGCTGCACGCGGGAGGGCAGGTGAGAAGCCACAGAGAACAGCTTGTCCCGTGTCTAACACACGCGGTGGTCAGCAGATGGCAGCTCGGCCCAGCTTTTCCCCAGGAATCCAAACTCTTCGCTGTAATTTCATGGAGAATGCTTCGTATACGGAGGCATTGGTGAAGTGGCCGTAGGCGTTATAAGACTTAAGGACTCAATCCTGTGAGAATTTTAGCGAGGGTTTACCTAACGTTATATTTTAGGGATTTCCATTGTATAGAATATCAGACAATTAAAAATAATTTCCTTTGGGAGGCTGAGGTGGGTGATCACAAGGTTAGGAGATCGAGACCATCCTGGCTAACCTGGTGAAATCCTGTCTCTACTAAAATTACAAAAAATTAGCCGGGTGTGGTGGCGGGCGCCCGTAGTCCCAGCTACTTGGGAGGCTGAGGCAGGAGAACCGCTTCAACCCAGGAGGCAGAGGTTGCAGTGAGCCGAGATCGCGCCAGTGCACTCCAGCCTGGGTGACAGAGCAAGACTCTGTCTCAAAAAAAAAAAAAAAAAAAAACGTCTACAAAGCCAAGGTGACAACATGGAAAAATACCTAGGTAGAAAAAGGCCACGTAGGCTGGGCACAGGGGCTCACGCCTGTAATCCCAGCACTTTGGGAGGCCAAGGCAGGCGGATGACCTGAGATCAGGAGTTTGAGACCAGCCTGACCAACACGGTGAGACCCCATCTCTACTAAAAATGCAAAAATAGGCCAGTTATGGTGGGTGCCTGTAATCCCAGCTACTGGGGAGGCTGAGGCAGGAGAATCGCTTGAACCCAGGAGGCGGAGGTTGCAGTGAGCCGAGATTGCTCCACTGTACTCCAGCCTGGGCGACAGAGCAAGACTCTGTCTCAAAAAAAAAAAAAAAAAAAAAGCCACCTAAATATGTGCAGTTGGGGGCAAGCATGTTGCATGTTCAGAGCTAGAATGAAGCCCATCGAAGCTGTGTTAGGGTGATGGAGCAGGTGAGATTTCTTTCTTTTGTGGCTCTCACTATTTTCCTGGGATGAGGAGGTGGTGTTCAGTGTAAGAAACGATATGGATCTGGGGCCGGGTGCAGTGCCTCATGCCTGTAATCCCAGCACTTTGAGAGGCTGAGGTGGGAAGATCACTTGAAGCCAGGAGTTTGAAACCATCCTGGGCAACATGGTGAGACCCTGTCTCTACAAAAATAAAAAATAAATTAGCTGGGCATGGTGGTGTGCACCTGTAGTCCTAGCTACTCGGGAGGCTGAGGTGGGTGGATCCCTTGAACCCAGGAGGCGGAGGTTGCAGTGAGCTCTGATTGTTCCCCTGTGCTCCAGCTTGGACAACAGAGCGAGACTCCATCTCTGAAAAATAAAAAACCAGAAAATGTGAGCCTGGCCTTTTTTCAGGGTTACAACTTCTCGTCATCACAGTCCATCACAACCTGGGTGACGTTAGCTGGATGTGGCCCCGCCCCGATTTCCATGAGACTCCTCCTGAACAATGTTTCCAAGGAGTTGAGCTCCTGAGCCTGGTGCTGATGAATTGTATTGGAGACAGTCCTCAGCGCTGAGTGTGTGTAACGAGTGTCCTCTCTCCACAGGTGCGGTCTGCCTGCAGCCTTTCTGCCACTTGTACTGGGGCTGCACCCGGACCGGCTGCTTCGGCTGCCTGGCCCCGTTCTGTGGTAATACCGGCTCTTCAGACCCCAGTTGCTTTGACCTTTGCATGTTCTCTTGGTGAACTTGAGGGCAGGGGATGGTGGGGTCCATAGCCTGATGTTTATAGGGATGAGGCCACTGTTGGTCATCAAATGATACCTATTCCTGGCTGAACTGCAGAGGCGTGTCAAATTCGTGTTAGCTCAAAATCAAGCCTTAACAGAAGGATTAGGGGAGATACTCCCAGGACAGAATCCTTGCTGCGGGGTTCTGCTGTCACGATACCAGACCAGGTGCTGGGGAGACGTGGAGAGCTGATCTTTTTAAGGAGGGAGTGGAATGGAAATCATTTCTACTTGTCCTCTGTTTAAAATTGAGTTTTATCATTGAACTTCTTATTGTTTCTAGAATCTGTAATGAAAAGAAATATGTTTATCCTCAGTGTCGGGCAGACAGTGCTTTCCTGCGACATCATTATAAACAGGTAACATTGCCCCTTCATCTCGGCAGAGCTCAACCTGGGTGACAAGTGTCTGGACGGCGTGCTGAACAACAACAGCTACGAGTCAGACATCCTGAAGGTACCGACTCGCTGCGGGCTGGGGAGCCGGGAGCCACATTTTCTCCCTAGTGCAGCCAGCTGGTTCTCTGCATTCTATTGGTCTTTATCTGTTTTTCCTGACCCGCTGTGGGCTGGGGAGCCAGGAGCCATGTTTCCTCACTAGTGCAGCCAGCTAGTTCTCTGCGTTCCATTGGTGTTTATCTGTTTTTCCTGCATTTTCTCACTAGTGCAGCCAGCTGGTTCTCTGCATGCCATTGGTGGTTGTTTTTTCCGTATTCCAAAAATAGGTATTTCCTTCTTGTGCCTCCTGCCACGAATCCGTAGGAGCCGCTTCCCGCAGCTCTTGTTCCCGCAGCTCTTGTTCCCGTAGCTCTCGGAGAGGGCTTCTTGAAGGTGCCGCCCTTTAGCAAGACCAGGGCCTTTTCTCTGGTCCCTTTCTCTTCTGGCCATTTGCCTTCCCACGTCTAGGAAGCTACCTTGGTCTCTAGGATTTATATATGTTTAACGTGCGCATCCACCCTCTTGCCAAGCACTTTGCTGACAGCACACACAATGGTGGGGCCTTGAGGCTTGCCACAGACACACCTGGCAGGCGCCTGCTCAGCCCCAGACTCTGCTTTGATGCCCACAGAAGGAGCTCAACAGCTCCTGTGTGTTTGAAGGGCACAGAGAACAGATGCCAAGTCCTCAGCTTTTCTTGTCCAACAGCCTGCACTCGTTGCCGGGCTGTGTGCACTGTGGCCAGGCTTTCGTGTCTTATTCACACCTGGGCTGTGTAGGTCTTGGCAGAACTTTTGAGAGCCTCTGGTAACTCTTACACTGGAACCTTTTGGGACTTCCAGGAGGCTCTTGGACAAGACTTCTCGTGCCGCGGGCTGTGAATGTGCAACCCTCCGCAAATGCCACTCACGAGGGTCTGAGCTTTGGCTTTCCGCACCTTCAGATGCCTTTTATGAAATGTTTTCTCTCTCGTTTATTTCAGTGTTTCTTCCTCTAAACGGATATTTCTTATTCCTCTTTTTTTTGCGTCACAGAATTACCTGGCAACCAGAGGTTTGACATGGAAAAACATGTTGACCGAGAGTCTCGTGGCTCTCCAGCGGGGAGTGTTTCTGCTGTCTGGTGAGTTCTTCTGTTACCTCCTGCTCTAGGGCGCATGTGCCTGTCTGCTCTCCCAGTGACAACTCCGACCTTCACCCACCCTGGAAGAGAGGAAAAAGATCCTGATGCTTTCAGGTTGTTTTTGTTTGTTTGTTTTTTGAGATGGAGTCTCGCTCTTGTTGCCCAGACTGGAGTGCAGTGGCATGATCTCAGCTCACTGCCACCTCTGCCTCCTGGGTTCAAGTGATTCTCTTGCATCAACCTCCTGAGTAGCTGGGATTACAGGCATGTGCCACCACACCCAGCTTATTTTGTATTTTTAGTAAAGATGGGGTTTCTCCATGTTGGCCAGCCTGGTCTTGAACTTCTGACTTCAGGTGATCCACCTGCCTCACCCTCCCAAAGTGCTGGAATTACAGGTGTGAGCCACTGTGCCTGGCCTTCAGGTTGTTTTTTGAAAGTTGAGCATGGGCCGGGTGCGGTGGCTCACGCCTGTAATCCCAGCACTTTGGGAGGCTGAGGTGGGCGGATCATGAGGTCAAGAGATCGAGACCATCCTGGCTAACACGGTAAAACCCTGTCTCTACTAAAAAAAGAAAAATACAAAAAATTAGCCAGGCATGGTGGTGGGTGCCTGTAGTCCCAGCTACTGGGGAGGCTGAGGAAGGAGAATGGCGTGAACCCGGGAGGCGGAGCTTGCAGTGAGCCAAGATTACGCCACTGCACTCCAGCCTGGGCGACAGAGCGAGACTCTGTCTCAAAAAAAAAAAAAAAAAAAGAAAGTTGAGCATGAACCTGCATGACATATTTCAGCAGCTTCTATCCTTGTAGGGGAGGGTGGGTGTGGCCGACTGCCACTACTGCTACTTGAGACCCTCACTACAGCAGTTACTACTGTTACTGCTTGAGACCGTCATTAAAAGACTGAACAAAGGGACGAACGTAGAAATGAAAACAAAAAGACGAAACTGTTTTAAGGAAAGGCAACATGGGGAAGAAGACGAGAGCTCCCTGCTTCTAGTGAGCAAAGGCCGCCCCTGAGCTTCTACAGCCCTTCATATTTATTAGGTAACAAGAACACGGAGGATGTAACAATTGGTCAGCTGCTTAATTGATCACAGGTTCATATTGTTACTGACAGGCTTCAATTATGCCTAATCATAAGAAACATTTGTGTGGCCTCCAACAGGTGGGGCCAGCTTGGAGGGTCTCTACCACTTGTCTATCCAGACGTCCTGGGGTCAGTTGTCCTGGGACCCTCAGGGACCTGGTGTATCTCTTGCTTGATGTGTCAGTCACTTGGTGAGGGTCATTCCTTTCCAGGGGAGCACACGATGCCTTGTGGAGTGTGATAATTTATCACTAAGGGAGGCTGTAGAAATATATATACGAGACAGGTTCTTGCTCTGTCGCCCAGGCTGGAGTGCAGGGGTGCGATCACAGCTCACTGCAGCCTCGACCTCCTGGGCTCAAGAGATCCCCTCACCTCAGCCTCCCAAGTAGCTGGGACCACAAGCGTGTGCTACCATGCCTGGCTAATCTTAGTTTTTTTGTTTTTTTTTTTTTTGAGATGGAGTCTTGCTGTGTCACCCGGGCTGGAGTGCAATGGCACAGTCTCAGCTCACTGCAAGCTCCGCCTCCCAGGTTCAACGATTCTCCTGCCTCAGCCTCCTGAGTAGCTGGGATTACAGGCGCCCGCCAACATGCCCAGCTAATTTTTTTTTTGTATTTTTAGTAGAGGCAAGGTTTCACCATATTGGTCAGGCTGGTCTCGAACTCCTGACCTTGTGATCTGCCTGCCTCGGCCTCCCAAAGTGCTGGGATTACAGGCGTGAGCCACCGTGCCCGGCCGATACCTTTGTTAATTAAGGGTATAGCACATTTTCATTTGTATTGCAAATGTTTCCACTATAGTAGTAGTTCACTTTAGTTGTATTTATTTTCATTTTGATGTTTAAATTGTAGATAGCTAAATGTACAAATCCTTTCCTCTGTGCAATTTGGTTTTCAAGACATACTTAGAAATAGCTAATTTTCCCATTTTCTTCTTGTTTTTTGGGAGTTTTAATATTTAAATTTTATATCCACGTGGGGCCGGGCACAGAGGTTCACGCCTGTAATCCCAGCATTTTGGGAGGCTGAGGCAGGTGGATCATCTGAGGACAGGAGTTCGAGACCAGCCTGGCCAACAAAAAAGTATAAACATCAGCCGGGCACAGTGGCACACACCTGTAGTCCTAGCTACTCGGGAGGCTGAGACAGGAGAATCAGTTGAACGCAGGAGGTGGAAGTTGCAGTGAGCTGAGGCCACGCCACTGCACTCTAGCCTGGGTGACAGAGCAAGACTTGGTCTCAAAAAATAAATAAAATAAATGTTATATCCATGTGGGATTGTTTTGCTGTAAGAAAATAAATTGGTGGCCGGGCGCAGTGGCTCACGCCTGTAATCCCAGCACTTTGGGAGGCCGAGGCGGGCGGATCACGAGGTCAGGAGATCGAGACCATCCTGGCTAACACGGTGAAACCCTGTCTCTACTAAAAATACAAAAAATTAGCCGGGCGAGGTGGCGGGCGCCTGTAGTCCCAGCTATTGAGGAGGCTGAGGCAGGAGAATGGCGTGAGCCCGGGAGGCGGAGCTTGCAGTGAGCTGAGATCATGCCATTGCACTCCAGCCTGGGCGACAGAGTGAGACTCCGTCTCAAAAAAAATAAAAATAAAAATAAATTGGTATCTAGATTGGCTTTGTTCTTATTTTCCTAATGTGTCGCCCGTTATCTTCACCCCATTTATGGTCAGTGCGTTAGTCTCCCGCTGCTGTGAAGTCTGTGCACTGCTGTTGGGAAGATGGCGTTGCTGGGTAACTGGCTGTGTTTCTTCCAGATTACAGAGTCACGGGAGACACCATTCTGTGTTACTGCTGTGGCCTGCGCAGCTTCCGCGAGCTGACCTATCAGTATCGGCAGAACATTCCTGCTTCCGAGTTGCCAGGTAAGGAGCCCCCGACCCACTCATGGCTCTAGTTCTGTCTGGGTTGGCTTCTTGGCTTCTGCCTCTCTCTTTTTTTTTTTTTTTTTTTTTGAGACAGTTTCGCTGTTTTCGCCCGGGCTGGAGTGCAGTGGCGCAATCTCAACTCACTGCAACCTCTGCCTCCTGAGTTCCAGCAATTCTTCTGCCTTAGCCTCCTGAGTAGCTGGGATTACAGGCACCCGCCACCACGCCGGGCTAATTTTTTGTATTTTAGTAGAGTTGTGGTTTCTCTATGTTGGCCAGGCTGGTCTCGAACTCTTGACCTCAGCCTCCCAAAGTGCTGGGATTGCAGGCATGAGCCACCACGCCCAGCCAGCACTCTCTTCTTAACAGACACCCTGTTTGCACTTTGCTCTGTGTTCTAAGCAGAATTTGGCCTCAGTCAGGCGCTGGCAGGACAGACAGGCCATACAGGGCTGTGGTTGTCTTAGGCCCTGGGTCTATTTGCAGTTACTCATGAGTGTAACGTGGGTTTCTAAAACAGATTCGTAAAGACATCCAGTAGTCAACTGGGGTAATTTTATTTCCTCAATTGGATTTTTATTTTTTAATTTTTATTTATTTTATTTATTTTTGAGACAGATTCTTACTCTGTCGCCCAGGCTGAAGTGCAGTGGTGTGATCTTGGCTCACTGCAACCTCCCTCTTCCAGGTTCAAGCGATTCTCCTGCCTCAGCCTCCCAAGTAGCTGGGATTACAGGCACCCGCCACCACACCTGGCAAATTTTTTGTATTTTCAGTAGAGACAGGGTTTCCCCATGTTGGTCAGGCTGGTCTCGAACTCCTGACCTCAGTTGATCCACCTGCCTCTGCCTCCCAAAGTGCTGGGGTTACAGGCATGAACCACCGCACCTGACCCTCAGTTGGGTTTTTAGTTAAACATGTGTTTCCTTTCCTGAAATCTCAGAACGGTCCGAGGAAACTAGTTATGGAGGGACCAGAGGCCGTGCGTTTCTGCCGCAGCGTCTGTCTTTGGGTCTCTGCTGGGATTCAGGTAGCTGAGTGGGTGCGTGCGATACATCTAATAGATGCGTAACCCTTCTCTTTTTCCAGTGGCCGTAACATCCCGTCCTGACTGCTACTGGGGCCGTAACTGCCGCACTCAGGTGAAAGCTCACCATGCCATGTGAGTGCAGCTGGGGGCACAGGCGTCAGCTGCAGGGTGATGAATGAGTTAACCGCCTGCTTATAAATGGGCTGATATGGTCATTATGCTTCTCTCAGGTTGCATCCTTTAGGAACCGGTATCTTCATTTAGAAATCCTGCTCTTCCTTTATTCCTTCGTTTCATGCAGTTTTATCTCCATCTTCCACCTCTGTGTCTTCCTGGCTGGAGTTGCTTTATCTGTCGTCTGAGGCATCCGGGGCACACCCCATCGTTTCAGGCTTAGCCGTTTCTAAGTCGAAGGCTGCAGTCACTGAGGGCCTCAGGCCCCCCTCACAAAGCGCTGCACTGCTGGGTTCTCGTCCTTACCGTGAGCAGGCATTTGTGATTGCCGTCACATTGTCACCCTCACGTGGTGTCTTTTCCGTGCTCCGTAAAGGAGGTTCACAGCGCCATCTGCATTGCCCTGGGAGGCGTAGGTCAGGAGGCATCTCTTAGGTTAGGTGATCACGTAAATCACTCCTGTGGCCCAAGGAGTTCAGATTAAAGTGATGGAGACAGTGCCCTCAGGACGAGATGTTGTGTGGACTCAGAGAAAGGCGACTCCCTCACAGGGATTTTGTGGAATAAAAACCTTGCTTTGTGTTTGAGCACAAACAGCACATGGAAGAGATCATGTTGTTACAAAAAGAGATTTCACTGTTGACTGGCAGACAGTTTTCAGTAGAAATGTGCAGCCATGTTGGTCCTCCTTGCCCACGGTCTGTGGAGAGGGAAGGTGGCCACAGGCCATCCAGCTTGGTGTGTCTGCCTCAGCCCTGTCAGCAGATGCCACGGGGATGCCTGAGGAGGAGCAGCTTTTATTCTCTTCTCTAAAAAAATTATCTAAGATGTTTGCACTTCTTTTTTTTTTTTTTTTTTTTTGAGATGGAGTCTCTCTCTGTCTGCCAGGCTGGAGTATAGAGGTGTGATCTCAGCTGATTGCAACCCCGCCTCCCAGGTTCAAGCAATTCTTCTGCCTCACCCTCCCAAGTAGCTGGGACTACAGGCGCTCGCCACCACGTCAGGCTAATTATTTTTGTATTTTTAGTAGAGACGGGGTTTCACCGTGTTGGCCAGGCTGGTCTCGAACTCCTGACCTCAAGTGATCTGCCCGCCTCGGCCTCCCAAAGTGCTAGATTACAGACATTAGCCACTGTGCGTGGCCAGATGTTTGCACTTCTCTTTCAAAATTTTAAAAGGGATAAAGAAGTTTACCTTTGGGGGTTAGTTTCTTTGATTTTGTGAGAAGCACACACACTCTTTCTCAGATAGCTCTTTCTGTGTATGGTTTCAGAATGGGTTTATTTGAATGCCTTTCCGATGCTCTCTTGTGTAATTTATTTGATTGCCTCTCCAATGCTCTCTTGTGTAATTTGGCCATTTTCTCCCTGCAGGAAATTCAATCATATCTGTGAACAGACAAGGTTCAAAAACTAAGCATCCAGAGGCCCCGAGCAGCTTTCAGCACTGGAGGTGAAGAGAGCGTGTTTTTAAAATACAGAGATAAACACGTCAAGGTGTTTTCACAGCCCCCTGAGGGAAGGGACGCAGGGTCTCCGACAGGTGCTCTGGGGTGACTCTTCTGTGGAGCTTTACCCTCCGAGTGAGACCCTTCCCAGAGCCCCGGGGGCCGCAGCCCGCCCTCCTGGTGAGCGCTGGGCGGGGCTCATGGTGGCATCAGCAGCAGAGACGAAGCCTTTCCGTAACCTGCGGCCGTCCTGCCAAGAGGGGCAGTTTTGCTCTTTTGTACGTTTTCTGTAACTACAGTTAAAGCAGAAGTCTGTTTTCAGGAAAAGTTTCAAGGGAGAAAGGGGCGAGTTTATCAAAAACATTGTTTCAGGAGAAGGGAGCATAAGTTTACAGCCTACAGGATGTACACAATATTCTGCTGTTGGGAAAACCACAGCATTTTATATATTTTTTATTTTAATAGGTTTGGTGCTTATCTTCTAATAACATTTAAATGTCACAAACTGTAGCACAAATAATATAATTTATAATTTACAAATTGACTAAAATTGGGTATAGTATGGTATTTGAAAGAATAAGCATATGCTTCTGTTTATTAAAAAAAGAAACCTTCCAATGTCCAAAACTGCTAACCCTCGACATGGCCGCCAAGTTAGTCGCTCCTTGCTAACCAGTGAGTGACCGCGGCCCCAAGCCTGGGGCTGGACGCAGGTCCCAGGACGTGCTGCTCCCTTGTGTGAGTGACCACAGCCCCGAGCCCGGGGCTGGACGCAGGTCCCAGGACGCACTGCTCCCTCATGCTGCCTGGGCCCTTCCTCCAAGACCCTACAGAACCTGAGGGGCACCTTGGCTTCCGCCTGTGCTAGGTTTGCCATGTCATCTGGAATAATACTTGAAATTTTGATTTTTGAAAAAAAAAAGTTTATCTTTTGTTGAAATCACCTGTTATCCTTGTTTGCAAACATAACTTTTTTGCTTCTTCTCAGGAATACGGTTTTCAACTATTGTCTTGCTCTTGATAGAAACTGAGAAGCAGCACTCTGTATTTGTGGAGGAAAGTCCTCTCTTTTGCATATTCTAATAAATGAGCCGCGTTTGCTCCTCCGCTCTTGTGTTGGGCTCGTGTCTGGGGCTGCCTCACTTCCCCATGCGAGGGAGGCAGGCCCCATGCAGAGTGAGCTCCGAGTGCCTAACTGCTAGTGATGGTCAGTCTGTCACCTGCTGTCCCTCAGTGACTCCTGAGAAACCTGCTCAGGTCTCTTCATTCCGCCAATGCTGGGAAGCCACAACCTGTTCATCCAGTGTGGAGGCTTTGTCTTCAGCTGAGCACCAGAAGCCGCAATGCAGAGACCCTGAGTTTGTGCAAGGGCGGGGCTGAGAGGGGAAGTCCCGTGTTAGTGCAGGGATGAGGCCAAGAGGGGAGGTCCCAAGTTTGTGCAGAGGGGAGGTCCCGAGTTTGTGTAGGGGTGAGGCTGAGCGGGGAGGTCCCGAGTTAGTGCAGGGGCGAGGCTGAGGGGGAGGTCTCGAGTTAGTGCAGGGGCGAGGCTGAGAGGGGAGGTCCAGAGTTTGTGCAGGGGCGTGGCTGAGAGGGGAGGTCCCTAGTTAGTGCAGGGGTGAGGCCGGGGGTGGGGGGGGTCCCAAGTTTGTGCATGGATGAGGCCAAGAGGGGAGTTTGCAAGTTTGTGCAGGGGTGAGGCCAAGAGGGGAAGTCTTGAGTTGGTGCAGGGGTGAGGCTGAGAGGGGCGGTCCTGAGTTTGTGCAGAGGCGAGGCTGAGAGGGGAGGTCCCTAAGTGCAGGGGTGAGGCGGGGGGGGGGGGGTCCCAAGTTTGTGCAGGGGTGAGGCCGAGAGGGGAGGTGCTGAGTTTGTGCAGAGGCAAGGCTGAGAGGGGAGGTCCCTAGTTAATGCAGGGGTGAGGCCGAGAGGGGAGGTCCCAAGTTTTTGCGGGGGCGAGGCCAAGAGGGGAGGTCCCAAGTTTGTGCGGGGGCGAGGCCAAGAGGGGAGGGCCTGAGTTATTGCAGGGATGAGGCCAAGGGGGAGTTCCTGAGTTTGTGCAGAGGCGAGGCTGAGAGGGGAGGTTGCCAGTTTGTGCAGGGGCGAGGCTGAGAGGGGAGGCCGGCATTCGCCCATGAAGTGGGCTGGGGCTACCCTGCATCTGTCTCTTAGAAGAGATTGGTTGATACTCGCTCTTCCCCTTCCCATCTCCAAAAAGTAGAAACAAGAACACTCGCCCTGTAGAGGATGTAGGGCTTTCCTCAAGACTAGCTGCACCTGTCCAGGAAGGGCAGGGCAGCTCAGAGAGCCTCAGGGCTCCAGGTGTCCTAGGGACTCACTCCTGCTTCCTTAGTCCTTCAGAGAAGTCCAACTCCTGGCCCACTGTGAAGGGGATTTCTACCTGGAGCAGTCGGAACAGCTTGGGTTTGGCTGTGATGTGAGGGAGGAGGCCTTGGGACCAGGGCAGTTATCCTCCCAGCGTGGTAAGGAGCCGTGTTTTATGGAGGCAGGGAGATCAGGGCAGTTACTCCTCGGGTGTGGTAAGGAGCTGTGTTTTATGGAAGCAGGTGGCCGTGAACTCATTCCGTCTTTTCATGAGCTTCTGTACTTCCTCGTCCTCAAGACCCAGCCATCCCACCCAGCAAAACTGACCGGCTGTGGTGGTTTTGGAGCCCTGCTGGCCTTGTGGGGTGGCTGCGTGGGTCGTCCACAGGCTTTCTGGAGGACAGCCTGGCGCCGCTGCAAATCCTACTGCTTCTTCCTGGCTCCTTGGCCCAGCCTTGGAACAAACCCAGGGCAGGGCTGCAGCTGCCCGCTGGCCCCACGGACCGTCTCCCCACGCGCTCCTCACCTGCGGCTCCCTCTGTGCTCCCTGGTGCCCCTCAGACGCAGGGGTCAGCCCTGCCCACCCCTCCATGTGCTGCCCAGGCTCCAAGCCAGGAAAGGGGGCCTCAGGTTCTAGGTGAACCCGTCCACCCCAGTGAGGCCTCCCTGGGATGGCCTCTGTCATGGCTTCTGACTGCAGCCAGGAAGTCTGGGCAGATTGGCTTAAAACAGACAGAGGGATTCAGGCCAACCCTCCTCCCTAGGCCAGCTACAAAGGCTGTTTTAAATCTGCTTTAAGTCATCTTAATGACCTCAGGGCCAGCAGGATGGGAGTGGTCGGGCCCAGGTGTGAGAGCCAGGGGTCCAGGGGCTGCTCCCAGCACCCCACGGCCTTCACCCCAGGGGTGTGGCCAAGGCAGAGAGGCAGCTGAGTTTGGAAGGGGCTTCCGCCAGCGAGGGGTTCCTGGTGACAGCCCCTCAGCTTCGGGCCGGCAGCCTGGAGAGAGTGGAGCAATGCTGGCCCTGAGGCAGCTGCAGCCTGCTCCCTAAAGAGGCCCCAGAGTCACTCAGGGCCACTAGGTCGCTGGGAGCCCTGCACTGGGAAGGGAAGGAAAGCATGAGAACGGAGGGGATTTAGGAAAGTAGATCCTCCCTCCAGCCTGGCTTGATGCGGAAACCAGAACGCTGTCCCCGGGGCCGTGCCCACCCTCTGCCTCTGCGTGGGCTCCGTTTTGGCATGCATGTTAGCTCCTGCGCCTTCTGAGGGCGGCTGCAGCCGTGTAGAGAAGCCGGGTCTTGCCTCCCTGAGGACGGAGGGCCGCATGCACAGCACAGCCTAGTCCTGCAGATCCGCGCGCTGACCGGCAGCAGGAGGGAGCCAGGTGATCTTCGGGGGAGCCACCTCCTGGAACGCCTAGTGCTGGTAACTGGTAGACAGCCATTATTCAAGCATCCTCTACACTTAGAATTAAGTTACACTGAAAACAAAGGTGATGAGTGGTCAGGACGCACCACTTTCTAGTTAGTTTCTCACACCTGCCTGTTACCTGCAGGCCCGAGGGTGTGTGCTTCTGTGGCCTGTGTGGGACGGCGCCCCGTCCAGCCTTACCCACGCAGCTCAGTTGGCCTGGTTGGAATGGGCCCTGGGAGGAGTGTTTGCACTGTGGAAATTGGTAAATGCTTCAAATCAGGGTGGTTTTTAATTTTGCTTTTGTCTTCTTCTGGAGAGAAGGTTGTTAAACACCAGCACAGTGCTGCACCAGGCAGCCAACATATAATCATGAGAAATAAGTAGTTGTTTAAGCCACTGCATTTGGGGTGGTTTGTTACATAGTAATGAATAATGAATATCGTAGCCCTTGAAAGCCCAGCATGTATGACCCCTGCCTCCACCCCTCAGAAAACCTCTTCTCCCTACCTGCTCCTCCTGGAGCCCCTCAGGTGTTCCTCTGCTTCTCCACTGAACCAGCTAATTCTCACAACCAGCCCCTTAGGCGCCGGCCCCTCTCTCTGCAGCCTCTCCTCATTCAGCTCCTGCAGGGTTGCCCCCACCCCGCCAGCCAGTCTAGTTTCCCCCCAGCATCTGTCACTATCGGAAAGGAAACATCTGTTTACCGTTTGTCTCCCCCACTCAAAAAAATAGAGCAGGGATCTTGCCTGTCTGCCCACTGTTGTTTATTTGTCTGAAATGTTTGGCAATCACTGGGTGACCAGTTGGCTGCTGAACGGGTTGAAGGTCTGATGAGCTGATGAGCTGTCCCCTGGGCTTGAAATCTTTCCCGCGGCACAAACAGGCGCCCCTTCCTCTGTCGCTCACTTTTCATGGTTGTCTCCTTCTGAGGCGGTGAGTCTAGACGGTGGGGTCTTACAGTTCCTCACACAGAGCAGACACTTGGTCGTGTGTGTTTGTGGAAGGAATGGACTCAGGAGAGAATGTTGAAAGCCAGTCAGACCAGGAGTGAGGGCCGTGCACTGTGCTGGGAGCCTGGCATTGTGAGAGCCGTGCGCTGTGCTGGGAGCATGCATTTGTGAGCCACGCCTCGCCCAGTGGTGGCCTTGCATAGTGAGGGCCATGCGCTGTGCTGGGAGCCTGGCATTGTGAGGGCCGTGCGCTGTGCTGGGAGCCTGGCATTGTGAGGGCCGTGCGCTGTGCTGGGAGCCTGGCATTGTGAGTGCTGTATGCTGTGCTGGGAGCCTGCGTTTGTGAGCCCTGCCCCGCCCAGTGGTGGCCTTGAATGTGGGTCCACTTGGGCCGCTGGATCAAAACGCCGCAGAACAGGCGGCTTAAACAACAGAAAGTATTTTCTCACAGTTCTCGGGCCTGGAACTCTTGAGATCAGGGTGTCAGCGGGGCCAGTTCCTCTTTGGTCTGTCTCGCTGGCTCGTGGGCAGCATCTCCTTGCGTCCTCACATCATCTTCTCTTCATGCGTGTTTGTGCCCTAATCTCTTCTTGCGAGGACACCAGTCCTATTGGATTAGGGCCCACCCCAGTGGCCTCATTTTATCTTAATCACCTCTTTAAAGACCACACCTACTAAAACTGGAACGATATAGAGAAGATTAGCATGGCCCATGTGCAGGCATGACACGCAAATTCATGACGTGTTCCATGTCTGCAGATACAGTCACTTCTGAGGTCCTGGGATTTAGGGCTTGAACATATTGTAACACTCTGCCATCAAACCTTGCACGCCACGGGGTTTTATGAAAATTGGGTGGTTTTGTTTGTTGTTGTTTGGCAAACCCCACATGCTGGATACCATTGACACCCCGTGATGGGCTGAGCCATGTCCCCGTCCCACCACCACAGATATCCGTATCCGATCACTTGAGCCTGTGATGATGTTACCTTGCACAGTAAAAGGGGCTTTGCAGATATGGTGGAATTAAGGACCTTGAGATGAGGGGAGGATCCTGGATTAGCTTGTGGTCCCTCTGTGCAACGGAAGCAAGAGGCCGGGCGCGGTGTCTCACGCCTGTAATCCCAGCACTTTGGGAGGCCGAGGCGGGCAGATCACGAGATCAGGAGATCGAGACCATCCTGGCTAACATGGTGAAACCCCGTCTCTCCTAAAAAATACAAAAAAATGAGCCGGGCGTGGTGGTGGGTGCCTGTAGTCCCAGCTACTCGGGAGGCTGAGGCAGGAGAATGGCTTGAACCCGGGAGGCGGAGCTCGCAGTGAGCCAAGATCACGCCACTGCACTCCAGCCTGGGCGACAGAGCGAGACTCCATCTCAAAAAAAAAAAAAAAAAAAAAAGGCAAGCAAGAAGTCTAAGGCAGGAAGAGGAGGCTTGGTGACAGCAGAGGCCAGAGGGATGGTGACAGAGCAGAGGCCAGGGGCTTGGTGACAGCAGAGGCCAGGGGCTTGGTGACAGAGAAGAGGCGGGAGGGATGTGCTTTGCAGAGGGAGCAAGGGCCTCCAGCCAGGAGAGGAGGGCAGGCTGACAAAGCAGAAAAGAAAACAGATCTCCCTGCAGGGCCTCCAGAAGGAACCAGCCCTGCCTGCCCCTTCATTTTGGACTTCCGAGCTGCGGAACTGCAAGAGAATAAATCTAGTTTAAGCAGCAAAGTTGGTGGTAACTTCTTAGAGCAGTCACAGGAAGCTCACCACCCCCCACACACTCATCCCGTTTGGTTTTTGTTTTCAGGAAGGTCCAGTCTGTCTCAGAGGTTCTGTGGTTGGAGGTGGAGTGTGGGGCATGGCTGACCACCCAACACCCGCTTCACCATCTTCCCTTCTCCCCAGCACGTTCCTTCACCCTGTAGCTCTAGGTCTCTCCGCAGCACGTTCCTTCACCCTGTAGCTCTAGGTCTCTCCCCAGCACGTTCCTTCACCCTGTAGCTCTAGGTCTCTCCCCAGCACGTTCCTTCACCCTGTAGCTCTAGGTCTCTCCGCAGCACGTTCCTTCACCCTGTAGCTCTAGGTCTCTCCCCAGCATGTTCCTTCACCCTGTAGCTCTAGATCTCTGTGGCAGACACTCAGCTCTAACTGCTGACCTGATGGCTCCACTTGGTGTTCAAACATCCGAGATTCATGTTGTCAAAGAGAGCTGTTTCCAGCAGGGACCCCAAGCCCACCACGTACGCCCCGCAGACCTGCCCTCTCCACTGTCAGAAGATGGCATGGCCTCCCTGTGGCTCAGGCCAAACCCCAGGAGTCGTCCCTGCTGGCTGTCCTCAGTGCCCCAGGCTTCTCTTCAGGGGCTTCTTGCGGCTCTGATTGTTGCCCCCTCATCTCACTGCTCTTCTCCCAGATCTGTGCGTGCCTCGGTTCTCCTTGTCACAAAAGTTCACCTCAAATATTACTTCCTCAAAGGTGCCTTTGAGTACTCACTCTCCTTGCCTTTCCCTTTCCTGGGACACTGTTCCCACCAGTACATGCATGATTCCTTTTCTTTCTTTTCCTTTTTTTTTCTTTTTTTTTTTGAGACAGGGTCTTGCTCTGTTGTCCGGGCTGGAGGGCAGTGGTGCAATCTCAGCTCACTGCAGCCTCCACCTCCTGGGCTCAGATGATCCTCCACCTCAGCCTCCTGAGTAGCTGGGACTACAGGTGCACACCACCACGCCCAGCTAATTTTCCTATTTTTAGTAGAGAACAGGGTTTCACCATGTTGCCCAGGCTGGTCTTGAACTCCTGAGTTCAAGCGATCTGCCCGCCTCTACCACCCACAGTGCTGGGATTCCAGGCGTAAGCTGCCATGCCCAGCAACTCCCTTTCTTACTTTGTTGGCTCACATTCTCCTGAGAGGTCCTCCCTCAACCATCGGCCTGAAATAGCAGCGAGCCTCCCCAGGGTTGCCTCTGTCTCTTCTTGACTCTTCCTGTCACCTTCTGTGCTTGTTGTCTGGTCCCCACTAGAATATACGTTCTGTAAGAGCAGGGATTGGGACAGTGCCTAGAATAGTACTTGCAGGCAGTAGGCCGCGATAAATATGAGTGACGGCCCCATGCAGATGGTAGCCCTTCCCGCTCGAACGCTCCACCCAGTTTTATTTTCTTTTCATCAGTTACTGCCCTCTGAAGGTATTGCACACAAACATGAAACTGGACCAAAGCAGGGACCCCCCGCACACAGAATAGTGCTGGGCTCACGTAAGGCACCTCAGCGGGTCCATCGGCTGATGCATGGACAGACAAAATGGGTGTATCCGGACACTGGAATATCGTGCAGCGAGGAAACGTGCTGAGTGTGGATGGACCTTAAACACACCATGCAAGTGAAAAGGCGTCACAGAAGGCCACATACGATATGATCCCATTTCTATGAAATGTCCAGAAGAGGCACATTCATAAAGACAGAAGGTGGCTGAGTGGTTGTTGGGCTGGGTGGAGGGGCTAGGGAGTGAATGCAAGAAGGATTCCTCTGAGGTAATCGAAGTATCCGGAAACTGGGTTGGAGTGATGGGTGCACAGCTCTGCACATTTACTACAGTCGCTGAACTGCACACCCAACACGGGTATATTTTATTGCATATAAATTGTATTTTAATAAAGCTGTTAAGAATTTTACTTAGATTAGCATTTTTCCCACACTGTGCCATCAACTTAGTATATAATTAGATTCATTGTTTCTAACTGTATTTAAATTTAATGTTTGTCACATTTTGCTTGCTAAAGTTTTAAAATTTTAAATTACTGTGGGTACATAAAAGGTGTATATATTTATGGGGTACCTTGATATTTTAATACAGACGTACAATGTATAATGATCAACTCCCAGTAACTGGGGTATCCATCACCTCAAGCCTGTATCATTTCTTTGTTAGGAACATTCCAGTTCCACTCTTTTTGTTATTTAAAAATATACAGTACACTGTTATTAACTATATTCACCCTACTGTGCTATGGAATACTAGATCTTATGCTAATTAAATGTTTTCCCTATTTCTCCCATTGGCTACACCTTAGGATAGTGGAATATGAAAACCAGGAAACTGAGCTTGGTGTTTTGTTCATTCTGTCATTTTATCACATGAGGACATTCACGTAACCATGGTCACAAAATACAGAACAGTTCCGTCATCACAAAAATCTCTCTCCATCTACCCCTTTTTAATCATCCGACCCCCACCACCACTCTATAATGCTGTCATTTGGTGATATAAGTGGACACATCGTACAGTTCATGCAGTGTAGACCTTTGGAGATGTTTTCCTCCCTGGGTGTAATGCCTTGGAGCTTCGTCCACGTTATTGCACACATCAGTGGTCAGCTCCTTTTTATTGCTGAGTAGTGTCCATGGCATGGGTGGTCCACGGTTTGTTTCACCACGTCAGAGTGGCGTGGGTGGTCCACGGTTTGTTTCACCACGTCAAAGAGTGGCGTGGGTGGTCCACGGTTTGTTTCACCACGTCAGAGTGGCGTGGGTGGTCCACGGTTTGTTTCACCATGTCAGAGTGGCGTGGGTGGTCCACAGTTTGTTTCACCACGTCAGAGTGGCGTGGGTGGTCCACGGTTTGTTTCACCACGTCAGAGTGGCATGGGGGGGTCCACAGTTTGTTTCACCACGTCAGAGGACATTTTGGTTGTTTCCGGTTTGGGGTCAGTAATGTACAGGCTTTTGTATAGACATAAGTTTATTTTTCTGAGTTCAATGTCTAGGAGTGCAGTTGCTGGGTCATAAAATTGTTTACTTTTTAAAGAAACTGCCCAACTATATTCCAGAGTGGGTGCACTATTGCTGTTCCCATCAGCAATGTATAAGAGATTAGTTACTCCAGACTACCTTATTCCCAGCATTTCATATTGCCACTGCTGTGTGTTATTTCAGCTGTTCTAATAGGCGTATACTAACATCCCAAGGCAGTCTTTTTTTTTGAGACAGAGTCTCGCTATGTCACCCAGGCTGGAGTGCAATGGTGTGATCCCAGCTCACTGCAGCCTCCACCTCCCAGGTTCAAGTGATTCTTCTGCCTTAGCCTCCCAAGTAGTTGGTATTACAGGTACCTGCCACCATGCCCAGCTAATTTTTGTATTTTTAGTAAAAACAGGATTTCACCATGTTAGGCTGGTCTCGAACTCCTGACCTCAGGTGATCCACCTGCTTCGGCCTCTCAAAGTGCTGGAATTACAGGCATGAGCCACCGCGCCTGGCCTCAAGATAGTCTTAATGTGCGTTTCTGTAATGGCTAGTGATGCTGAACCTGGTCACAAGCTTATTTGCCACTCATATATCCTTTTAGTGAAATGTCTTTTCATGTTTTTTGCTTGTCTTCTGTTTGTGTGTGTGTGGGTTTTTTTTTTTTTTTTTTTTGAGATGGAGCCTCATTCTATCACCCAGGTTGGAGTGCAGTGACACAATCTCAGCTCACTGCAACCTCCGCCTCCCAGGTTCAAGCAATTCTTGTGCCTCAGCCACCCAAATAGCTGGCATTACAGGCGTGCGCCACCACGCCTGGCTAACTTTTGAATTTTTAGTAGAGACAGGGTTTCTCCATGTTGGCCAGGCTGGTCTCAAACTCCTGGCCTCAAGTGATTTGCCCCCTCAGCCTCCCAAAGTGCTGAGATTACAGGCATGAGCGATTGTGCCCAGAATAATTGTATTTTTTTTTACTGTCAAGTTTTGAGAGTTCTTTATATATTCTAGCTACTAGTCCTTCAAACGTGGTTTGAAAATATTTTCTCACAGTCTGTAACTCATCTTTTCATCCTCTTAATGTGGTCTTTCTCACAAGGTTTGTTTGTTTGTTTGTTTTGAGATGGAGTCTCGCTCTGTCGCCCAGGCCGGAGTGCGGTGGCACGATCTCGGCTCACTGCAACCTCTGCCTCCCAGGTTCAAGTGGTCCCCCTGCAACCTCTGCCTCCCAGGTTCAAGTGATCCCCCTGCCTCAGCCTCCCAAGTAGTGTTCAAGGTTCAAGCAATTCTTGTGCCTCAGCCACCCAAATAGCTGGCATTACAGGCATGTGCCACCACGCCTGGCTAATTTTTTTGTATTTTTCATAGAGACAGGGTTTCACCATGTTGGCCAGGATTGTCTCGATCTCTTGACCTTGTGATCCACCTGCCTCGGCCTCTCAAGATGCTGGAATTACAGGCGTGAGCCACCGCGCCCAGCTTTTTTTTTTTTGAGACGGAGTCTTGCTCTGTTGCCCAGGCTGGAGTGCAGTGGCACGATCTCGGCTCACTGCAACCTCTGCCTCCTGGATTCAAGCGATTCTTCTCCTTCAGCCTCCTGAGTAGCTGGGATTACAGGCACATGCCACCACGCCCAGCTAATTATTATATTTTTAGTAGAGATGGGTTTTACCATTTGGCCTTGTTGGTCTCAAACTCCTGACCTCAGGTAATCCATCCACCTTGGCCTCCCAAAGTGTTGGGATTACAGGCGTGAGCCACCGCGTCCGGGGAAAAGTTTCTAATTTTTTCATGAAGTTTACTCTATCAGCTTCTTTTGTGAATTGTACTTTTTTGGTCAGATCTAAGAACTCTCTTCCTCAAGCTCTAGATGTGAGAAATTCTGTTTTCTTCTAAAAGTTGTATGGTTTCATTCATACATTTTACGCCTCAGTCTGTGATCATTTTGTGTTAGAATTTGCATTTGCAGATAACATGATGGCCCATGTAAAAAATACAAGGATTTTATAACAACAACCGCAAAACACCAAATGAACCCTCAAACTAATGAGTTCAGCGAGGTCTCAGGATAAGAAAATCAACATAGAATTCATCACATTTGTGTAGACCAACAGTGAACACGTGGAAAACGTCAAAAACGCAGTGTCACAGTTTGACGTGAAATACTATAAACTTAAAAGGTGCAGAATCTGTATGCTGAAATTACAAAATGCTGGTGGAAGAAAGCAAACGACCTAAATAAATGGAGGGGCCACCATGGATGCAGAGGAAGGACCGAGTCAGCGATGCCCGTGCTCCCCAAACGATCTGCAGCAGTTCCCATGAAAATCCCAGAAAGGTTCGTAGACAGAAGCGTATTCCAAAATCCGCAAAGATGAGCGCAACATCACAGAGGACCCCGAGGCGCCCTCCAGGCCATTTCCTTCCTGACAGCCGGAAGAGCGGCCTGGCGGATGAGGGAAGGTGGAAAGCCGTTCCCCAGGGGCCTGCGGCCCGCGCCGTCCAGCTTTGCCTTTTTTAAAGGGGAAGCAAATAGGGTCCAAAGCAGCGTCGCCTTTGAACTGGCACCTGAAGCGCGAAGGGCGCCGGCCGGGTAGAGGTGCGGGGTTGGGGCGGGGACCCGACTAGGGCGGGCGGGGAAGTCACGCCCACACCGAGTTCGGCCGCGCCCATGCCGAGCCCCGGCCACGCCACTTCCGCCGGAAGCTCGGTTGTTCAGCCTCCTGAAAGAGTTGGTCCTGCAATTCCGGAAGTTGCGTTTCTACTAGGGAAAGGTCCGCAAACTCTTAAGGTCACTTTCTGAAGGCGGCCTCATCACAGTCGGAGGTGAGCCCGATCCGGACCCTGTGGGCAGAGCGTCCCGGCCCTAGGGTGGCCGCTGGCAGAAGAGGAGGACGTTCTCTGTTCCGGAACGAAAGTAGCGCGTGCAGGCTGTTTCCGGGGACCCGAGGCCGTTGCACCGCTCGCCCCGCCCCTCGCACGGCCACGTCTCCGCCGGAGCATCCGGGCCGGGCAGCCTCCGGGGCTGCCACAGCAGCAGGGTGAGGGGCTCGGAGGCCGCGACGCCTCGGGGCTCGGGCTCCCGCTCCCGCAGTGCGTGGGCGGGGGAGGCTGGAGGGGCGGCGGCGGAGGCCGGGCGTGGGGCGGCGGGGCCTGGGCGCGTCCCTGCGGCGTTGCGGGACGGCCGCGTTCCAGTCACCCCCTCCTCGCTGTGGTGGCCTCGGGCCTGGGCGCCCGCCTTCAGCTGCGGCGGAGCTGGCTCTGTAAATGCCGGTGCCCGCGAGCCCTCCTGAATGCTTGTCTGCGCCTGACGAGCGCGGCCTGTCCCGAAGCTGTCCACTGCCACCACTCGGGCAGTGCTTGCTTTAGTCTGGCCCTTTGCAGCTGACAGGCGTGACTTGGTGTCGGGTGGTTCGTGGGAAGTCGGGGTTTCAGGAATCCGTGTACTTCCTTGTTTGTCTTTGTCGCTGTCTGACTTGACTCCATTCCAGGTGCCCAGAGCGAGTGGGGCCGGGCGTTGTCACGGGTATGAACCCGACGCATGTCAGTCGTGTGGCGGGTCCTGGTTATTGTGGGTCTGGGTCCCTGCCCCCGCCGAGCCCACCTAGGACAGGGACCCCCAGGGTCGCCAGCGAGAGGGTACCGGGCGGTGGTTGGGTGGGGTCCGCTACTCTTAGTTGTGTGGGAGCCTGGGGGGCGGGCGACTTCTGTGCTAAGGCCTCTGACGAGAAGCAAGCCAGGCAAAATTGTGAGAAAAGCGCGTCTCAGGCAGAAAGTTTGAAGACCCTGAGGGCGGAGGAAGGTTGGCGTTTGCAGGCGGAGGATGTGGCTAGAGTGTAATGGCAAAGGGGGAAGGCGATGGAGGTAAGGATGTTGGTGTAGGCAGGTGCTGGATTCGTTAAGAGGTTGGAGTTTATCGTCACTGGGCAAGTGTAAGCCATTTACAGGTGACTCATGGATTTTTTTTTTTTTTTTTTTTAAGAGACTGGATATGTTGCTGTATTGCCCAGGCTGGTGTGGAACTCCTGGCCTCAAGCGATCCTCCCACCCCAGCCTCCCAAAGTGCAGGGGTTACAGGTGTGAGCAGCCACACCCGTCGTCTTGGATTATTTTGAATTGTCTTTTAAACGACATCAATATAGCCCTTTATAGCCCTTTAATAGCTTTCCAGGCAGTATACCTTAAATGGCAAGAAGGAAATAAATCATCTGACATCACTCAGATTGAAGAGGAGCTTTTTTTTCTCCCGATTGCCTTAAGAAGTAGTAGCATACTTTCCCAAGTGAGAATGCCTTCAGTTGGCTTTTAGCGATTTTGACAAGCAACAACTAAAGGGAAAATCGTGATAATTACTGTCATTTTATTGAGGACACGGGACAGACTCTGTGCCTTGTTATATTTAATCCTGGCAAAATTTTGCATTCATTTTCTCGTTGTTTTACTGGTGAGGAAACAGGCTAAATGTGATTAAGAAATCTTTAGCCCAGGATTTCACAGCTAAGTGGTGGAGGGTCAGGAGCTGAGGCCGGAGTCCCAACTTCCAAGCCTGCCCTTCACGTCTCTGCAGTGACATGAGGCTTGCTTTTGGTTTCCACTTTGTGTATAGATCTCTGTTTACTTTTGGATACTAGTGTGGCCTCCACCAGGTACTCTCTTCCTGAGGAAATCGTGTTTGGTTTTTGGCTGTGCTCTGTTGTTTCTAATACCCGATAGGAACAGGTGAAACGGGGTGGTGTAGATGGAGCCGTGAATGTTTGTATACAGAATTTAGGTGTGGGAGAAGCAGAAAGTCCTGTAGGTGCCTGAGGTGGTGGTTTCTCAGTATGAAGTCCCTTGATGTTACCCAGCTGTGAACCTACGGTTGTGTGTACCTTTTGAAGTTCTAAGTGACAGCTTTGTCCCGTCTCTTCCCTCTAGAGACGTAGGAGTGCAAGTGATCGTAAGTGAGACTGATTAGACTGGCCTCTTTATTTAAAAAATAAAATCACAAAATAGAGTCATGTTTGTAATAACAGCTTTCTGTGATGCACCGGCAACTGTCTGCTCCTCCTCGCTGCCCGGAAATGGGCTTTTGGCAGTAGTCTGAGGTAATGAGGCCGTGACGACTGAGTCATTCCAAATTTTAACTAAAAATCAAGCAAGACTGAGAATCGACCGAGACTGCAAGCTTATTGCCCTACAGGGAGAAGTATCACTGTCACCAGACTCCAGGCAGTTAGTGAATTCTCTCTCTGGTCCGGCTTTAGGAGGAGCTGCCTGTAAAGAGGGGCCGTCTTTGTGAGTTACAGTCACCGTTATGGGGTCTCCGTTCTGGAGAGGTGGGATTAAGTGAGCAGAATCTGTGATTGCACTGGACTCGGCTTGGTGCAGTTGGCTGTCACCATGTTGGCGTGCCCTCTCGGTGGAACCTGAGCGTCTTTGGCTATGTTCCTTCTTGGTCAGTGTAAGGCCCAGGCGTTGTCACTGTGGGCCTCTGCAGCAGTTCTCCTCTGCATGTTCCGCCTGTAATGGCTGAGTCGAGTCCTGCTGGTCATCCCATCCTTCCTTCTGTTCAGGTGGTGGTGCCTGTCTGGGCCGTGGCCGTGATGCTGCTCTTCCGGTTTCTTTTTTTTTTTTTTTGGGGGGGGTGGGGATGAGAAAATAACTTTATTTCATTGTGGGGAGCGGGCTGATGTCCAGCCTCAGAACTTCTGGAACTGCTTCTTGGTGCCGGCAGCCTTGGTGACCTGGAGCACGTTGAAGCGCACTGTCTTGCTCAGAGGCCGGCAAGGCCGGCACTCGCCCACTGTGATGATGTCACCGATCTGGACGTCCCTGAAGCAGGGGGACAGGTATACAGACATGTTCTTGTGGCGCTTCTCGAAGCGGTTGTACTTGCGGATGTAGTGCAGGTAGTCTCAGCAGATGGCAGTGGTTCTCTGCATCTTCATCTTGGTCACCATGCCAGAGAGGAGCCGCCCTCAAATGGAGACATTACCAGTGAAGGGGCATTTCTTGTCAATGTAGGTGCCCTCAATAGCCTCTTTGGGTGTCTCGAAGCCCAGACCGATGTTCTTGTAGTACCGCAGGAGCTTCTCCTTGCCAGTTTCTCTCAGCAGGACCCTCTTCTTGTTTTGAAAGATGGTCGGCATGATCAGTCTGAATGTCCGCCATCTTCCCGGCCGCCTGAAAAAAGGTGCTCTTCCAGTTTCTAACTCCCTGGACTCCCTCATTGGAACTGAAGCTCACAGATGTTTCAGCTGGAATAGTTTAGACTTTTCTGTATTTCAAAAGGCAGTGTTGATGTCCAAGGATTCAAATACTTGATCATTTTGTTTTGGAACCATTAGCTTTGTAGCTGAGGAATGTACTCAGCAGAACTGAAGATTTAATTCGGCAAATTAAACCCGCGCTGGCACTTTAGGAGTTGGGAGTGTTCAAGGTGGGGGGAGGCAGACGGGAAATGAGTCTCTGTCTTCAAGGATCTCGCCGTATAATGGGCACACACAGTGGCAGACATGACTTGCTGTGGTGGAGGCCACGTGAGGTACAGTGATGGCAGAGGGGGTAGACAAGACACTTTACCTGCGGGGCCAGGAGGGACTGCACGCGTAGGCACACACGGTCGTTTCCTTTACCCGAGGGGCCAGGAGGGACCGCACGCGTAGGCACACACGGTCGTTTCCTTTACCCGCGGGGCCAGGAGGGACCGCACGCGTAGGCACACACGGTCGTTTCCTTTACCCGCGGGGCCAGGAGGGACCGCACGCGTAGGCACACACGGTCGTTTCCTTTACCTGCGGGGCCAGGAGGGACTGCACGCGTAGGCCCACACAGTCATTTCCATATCATCACCCCGCCCCCGCAAGGCAGAAGCAAAGACATCACAAAGCAAAACGCAAGTTTTCTTTTGCTAGAAAATTTTCAAGAGGACCAGATGTACAGGGTACCAGTATTCAGTGGCGCAGTCGAGTCCACATTCCACCGCGTGTAGCCCTCCTTGCCAGTTTGTAATTCATCTGTCAAAGGGGCAAGCCTGTGATAAGCAGCCATCATTTTGCTGATACTCCTCCCCTTGTTTTGTGGGTGTCTTCTCCATTCCCGGGTGGGCGTCTTCTCCATTCCTGGGTGGGCGTGGCCGGCTGACCCCCAGCTCTCCTGGGGTGTGCCTGGAATTGTAGCTGAGGGGCAGGCTTGGTGGAGATCGCAGTGTTTTTCCTGGAAAGTGATTTTCAGAGGGTTCTGTGCTGTGTGTAAGGACAGGTGTGTAGCTCAGATCCTTGCCCAGGCTCAAAGGCCTATTTATCACCCACCCACCCGGAAAATCCAGGGATGAAAGATGTTGCTAGATGATCATAGACACAAAAATGAGATTGAGAATTCGTTGCACACAGGATTAGCTTTTGACCAGCCTCAGTAACTTCCTTCACTTCTGTGCTTCAGACATTGCTTTAATCTTTAAATATTTTTTTTGTGCCAGGCACCCTGAGTCAAGACATCTAGAATCCTTTGTTTACAGTAGTTTCTTGATTAGCTATGCTGGATTTATAGTTACTAATGTTAGGACACATTTCTATTCACAGTGCTTTCTGGTTACAAACCCTTAATGCTAGTTTTACACTAATAGCATACGTAACCTTTTAATATTCTGAACAACACTGTTATGAACTCATAACTGTCTCTGGCCTGTAGGATGTAAGGTGGCAGAGAGGAATGGTGGATTATTATAGTTATGAGCAGATACTCACAGGTCTGCACGCCCTTCAGTGAGTCATTGGCTGTGTCAGTGGACTGGGTTACGCCCACCACCTATGGGTTTCCTCTTTTACGGGTGACCAGTCTAGATGGCAGATAGAGTAAAAACCCCTAGAAAGACAGGCACATCCTGCTGCGGGGTCAGTGGCACACGTGCTCCCGAGGACCAGCCACGTGGGCTTCTCTTTTTTTTTTGTTTTTTTGTTTTTTGAGATGGAGTTTTGTGCTTGTCTCCCAGGCTGGAGTGCAGTGGCACAATTTTGGCTCACTGCAACCTCTGTCTCCCAGGTTCAAGCGATGTTCCTGCCTTAGCCTCCTGAGTAGCTGGGATTACAGGCAAGCACTGCCATGCCTGGCTAATTTTTGTATTTTTAGTAGAGACGAGGTTTCACCTTGTTGGCCAGGCTGGTCTTGAAATTCCGACCTCAAGTGATCCACCCACCTTGACCCCCCAAAGTTATGGGATTACAGGCATAAGCCACCACACGCAGCCCCTTTTTTTTTTTAGATGGAGTTTCCACTCTAGTTGCCCAGGTTGGAGTGCAATGGTGTGGTCTTGGTTCACTGCAACCTCCGCCTCCCAGGTTCAAGTGATTCTCCTGCCTCAGGCTCCCAAGTAGCTGGGATTACAGGCGCCTGCCACCACGCCTGGCTAGTTTTTTGTATTTTTAGTAGAGATGGGGTTTCACCATGTTAGCCAGGCTGGTCTCAAACTCCTAACCTCAGGTGATCCGCCCGCTTGGCCTCCCAAAGTGCTGGGATTACAAGCGTGAGCGACTGCGCCTGGCCCCATGTGGGCTTCTTGTCTATACCTTCTTTGTGGGATTTGTAAGCTAGAGGCGAAGATTATGTAATGTTTATCATGAAAAATGTTAGACACAGAACATAATGTAGGTTAATATGAAACTGATTTTAAAGGAATAAGTGCAACATTTCTGTAGAATGAATGGAAGCTCATGCTAGTGTCTTACCTGTTGATAAAGAAATGAGTTAATAATATCACCAGCACATTTCAGGGTGGATAATCACTTGCCAAATGTTGGGCAAAGTTTTGCTCCCCTGAATGTAGCCCAGCAGGGCAGGCTGAGAGAGCTAACCCAGCTAGAGGTAAAGACAGGAACGGGCCCTGCTGTGAGATGCCCTCTCTGTGCCCCTACTCCAAGGCAGCTGCCTTTCTGGTGCCCTTGTACACCCTGTATACAGTTACCACATCCCATGGCACCTGCTTTTTAAAGTTTTGTTTCTCTGGATCTGAGCTGTCCAACCTGAAGGGGTGGGGCTGCCGGCAGGAGCCGTGGCCTTGGGCAGAGTCACTCACTGGCTGAGAGGGGGGCCTGTGAGTCTGGTATTGTAATTTTTAAATTGTTTTTGAGATGGGGTCTCGCTCTGTCATCCAGGCTGCAGTGCAGTGGTGCGATCTCAGCTCACTGCAACCTCCGCCTCCCGGTTTCAAGTGACTCTCCTGCCTCAGCCTCCTGAGTAGCTGGAATTACAGGTGTTCACCACCACACCCGGCTATTTTTGTATTTTTAGTAGAGGTGGGGGTTTCACCATGTTGGCCAGGCTGGTCTTGAACTCCTGACCTCAGGTGATCTGCCTGCCTTGGCCTCCCAAAGTGCTGGGATTACAGGGGTGAGCCACCGCGCCTGGCCCAGATTAATTTCAAATAACATTTAAAGCTCAATTGCCCTGTGTGACAGCTACTCCACAGATTCAGAGCTGCGCTATCCCAGCAGAATGTTCTTTAGTTGGCACCGATACAGACATTAAGCTCCTTCAGGAAAGGGCCCAGTGTGGCTGGGTCAGCATTTTAGCCTCAAAACTTAGGATGTTTTGGGTGCTCCAGGATTATTTGCTGAATGAAAAAGTTTGTATTTGTTTCTTGTACGTATGCAAATTGGGAACCAAATGCTAATTTTGTAATTGATACTTGAAATCTGACAAGTTTCATAATATATTTTGTCTCTTTCTCTCCTGTCAGGTATCATGATGTTAGCTGGTTTGACATCAAGCCATTTGTGAGTCATTAGATCTTCTCCTGAAAATGGGAGACACAGTAGGGCCCCTCCCAGGAGCTCTTGGCTGTTGCTGATGGCAGAAACCAAGCTTGTCCAAGGTTCACTTGTAGCCCCACAGCATCAGCTCAGCTGGTGTCGTCCTGACCATGGACGGCGCGTCGGCCGAGCAAGATGGCCTCCAGGAGGACAGATCCCACAGTGGCCCCTCGGCTCTCCCGGAGGCCACCCTGAAGCCCCCGGGCCCACTGGTGCCACCTGACCAGCAGGATCCACTGGTGCCACGTGACCAACAGGACAAAGCTCAGTGTAAGTTGTCAGGTTCCTCTGTGTGCTGGTCACAGGAGGACCTGGTGTTGAGGGAGGACATGGCATTGAGGGAGGATGTGGCGTTGAGACCACTGTGAGCTTTTCATTTAATTCAAAGTATGTTTTTTGTTTTTGTTTTTTTTTTGAGACGGAGTCTCGCTCTTTCACCCAGGCCAGACTGCAGTGGTGCGATCTCGGCTCACTGCCAGCTCCGCCTCCTGGGTTCATGCCATTCTCCTGCTTCAGCCTCCTGAGTAGCTGGGATTACAGGCACCCGCCACAGTGCCTGGCTGATTTTTTGTGTTTTTAGTAGAGATGGGGTTTCACCGTGTTAGCCAAGATGGTCTCGATCTCCTGACCTCGTGATCCGCCCGCCTCGCCTCCCAAAGTGCTGGGATTACAGGCGTGAGCCACCGTGCCCGGCCCAAAGTATGTTTTAGTAACTGAATGATGCCACCTTTAGATGAGGTGCATTCCTGCTAAACAGAACTCCATTAAACACATGTGGGGCAGCAGCAGTGTTTCCCTGAAGGGATCTATGGGTCTTTGTCGTGTTCCCTGCCTAGAATTCTACCTTTTTTTTTTTTTTTTTGAGATGGAGTTTTGCTCTTGTTGCCCAGGCTGGAGTGCAATGGTGAGATCTCGTTTCACCACAACCTCCACCTCCCAGGTTCAAGCAATTCTTCTGCCTCAGCCTCCCAAGTAGCTGGGATTACAGGCATCTGCCACCATGCCCAGCTATTTTTTGTATTTTTAGTAGAGATGAGGTTTTTCCATGTTGGTCAGGCTGGCCGTGAACTCCCAACCTCAGGTGATCCGCCCACCTTGGCATCCCAAAATGCTGAGATAACAGGCGTGATCCTCTGTGCCCAGCCCTTTTTTTTTTTTTTTTTTTTTTTTTTTTTTTTTGAGACAGCGTCCTGTTCTGTCGCCCAGGCTGGAGTGCAGTGGCACCATCTCAGCTCACTGCAACCTCCGCCTCCTGGGTTCAAGCAATTCTCCTGCTTCAGCCTCCCGAGTAGCTGGGACTACAGGCACCTGCCACTACGCCCAGCTATTTTTTGTATTTTTAGTAGAGACGGGGTTTCACCATGTTAGCCAGGCTGGTCTCAAACTCCTGATCTCAAATGATCCACCCACCTCAGCCCCTCAAAGTGCTGGGATTACAGGAGTGAGCCACCGTGCCTGGCCGAATTCTCCTTTTTTGATTGGTCAGTTGCCGAATTTGTAATAGCTAGGATTCAAAAGTCATCCAGTAGAGATCTAAGGATTACTGAGCACATTGTTATGTTAGCCCCCTGGGTTATGCATGTGTCAGAGGGAAAGGGTGACTTAGTTATTCACTCAGTTCTCATGCCTCTTCCTGGCCAGGAGGTTCAATACATTAAAACTGTAGACTATAGATGTGCTAATTTACTAGCAGAAATCACAGTTTAATTCCTGTAAAATGATACTCAGCACTTAGGATGGCTTTGCTGGTGCTTGCTACGTCAGCATCAGGGGAGGCAGATAACAATGTAGAGGCCCAAGACCAAGAGTTCTGAGACCCACAGCCATGGAACCTGCTCTTAGATCTGCTGCTCGGGAGCAATGTGCCCTCGAGCAAGATGCTTGATTAATCTCAGCCTCCACCCTTTTTTCTATTTTAAAAATTTTATTACCGTTTTTAGAGTCAGGGTGTTGCTCCATTGAGTAGGCTGAAGTGCAGTGGTGTAATCATAGCTCACGGCAGCCATGAACTCCTGGGCTTAAGCAATCCTCCTGCCTTGGTCTCTGGGGTAGCAGTGACTATAGATGCATGTCAGCATGCCTGGCTGATTTTTTTTTTTTTTTTTGGGATAGAGTTTTGCTCTTGTTGCCCAGGCTGCAGTGTAATGGTGTGATCTCGGCTCATCGCAACCTCCGCCTCCCGGGTTCAAGCAATTCTTCTGCCTCAGCCTCCTGAGTAGCTGGGATTACAGGCATGTGCCACCACGCCCGGCTAATTTTGTATTTTTAGTGGAGATGGAGTTTCCATGTTGATCAGGCTGGTCTCCAACTCCCAATCTCTGGTGATCCCCCCGCCTTGGCCTCCCAAAGTGCTGGGATTACAGGCGTGAGACACCGCGCCCGGTTGCCTGGCTCGTTTTAAAAACTTTTTGTAGAAACAGTCTTGCTGTTGCCCAGGCTGGTCTTGAATTCCTGGCCTCGAGTTATCCTTCCACCTCAGCCTCCCAAAGTGGTGGGATTACAGGTGAGAGCCACTGCACCTGGCCAACCTCTTTTGTTGTTGTTGTTTTTTGTTTTTTTGAGAGAGTCTTGCTCTGTCACCAAGGCTGGAGTGCAGTGGCGCGATCTTGGCTCACTGCAACCTCCACCTCCCGAGTTCAAGCGATTCTTCTGCCTTAGACTCCCAAGTAGCTGGGATTATAGACGTGTGCCACCACGCCTGGCTAATTTTTGTCTTTTTAGTAGAGATGGGGTTTCACCATGTTGGCCAGGCTGGTCTTGAACTCCTGACCTCAAATGATCCACCTGGGTCAGCCTCCAAAGTGTTGAGATGACAGGCGTGAGCCACCGCACATGGCCAAGAAACCCATTTTTAATTTGTTTGAGCAAAAAGCAAATTTACTGTCCTGCGTGCACGTGGGATCCGAGGAATGTGACCCGTGTGAGAGGCAGAGGTGTTGCCTCGAGAGCCACCGGAACCAGGGCCAGGACCCCCTGAGGACCCTCCCTCCCCCCTCACATGTCTTGGTTCTTTGACTGTGAACTGGCCCACCCACCAGTCAGCAGTTAGGGGGCAGGGAAAAGACTGAAAATCACTTCATTGAAAGAAATCTCTCTCTATTCCATTTGATGAGGAGATATGTTTTAGTTTGTGTTGTGGGTAATTTGTATGTAATCATGTTAGTGGGTGAACTGAGGTAACACGTGGGTATAGAATTGTCACCGGTTCAACCCAGACCTTTACCCAGCGGGCTGTCGTCAAGCAGAAGCACAGTTCTGGGCTGTCTCTGCTTCACGGGTGGTGTGATGACATCATCCACCTCTTTGCCTTAGGGTCCTCGCCTTGGAGGATAAGCTTAGGCTTTCAAATGACTCCAAAATCAGCCTTTGTAAATGTGAGGCTGTGACTCTGATTAACACTGCTGTTACCAGTGCCTGCTAGAAAGATTGTCAGCTGTGTTTTAAGTGTTTGTGGTTTTTGCTTGTTTTAAACTGGCGACTTTCGTAAGATTTCTTACTGGTTTTACTTAAATGGAAAGAAAACATTGGCTGGGTGCGGTGGCTCACGCTTGTAATCCCAGCACTCTGGGAGGCCGAGGCGGGTGAGTGGGGAGGAGTTTGAGACCAGGAGTTTGAGACCAGACTGGCCAACATGGTGAAACCCCATCTCTACGAAAAAGACCAAAAATTAGCCAGGCGTGATGGTGGTCGCCTGTAATCCCAGCTACTTGGGAGGCTGAAGCAGGAGAATCGCTTGAGTCTGGTGAGTGGAGCGTGCAGTGAGCTGACCTTGTGCGACTGCACTGGAGGCTGGGGCAGGAGAATCGCTTGAATCCGGTGGGTGGAGGTTGCAATGAGCCGAGATTGTGCGACTGAGCTCCAGCCTGGGCAGCAGAGTGAGACTCCGTCTCAAAAAAAAAGAAGAGGAAATGTTACTGTCGTTACTACATAAACTCTACAGCCAAGAGTGTGGAGGTGTGGAGGGTGAGTTCACCTTAGAGCATGGAGGTGTGGAGGGCGGGTTCACCTTAGAGCGTGGAGGTGTGGAGGGCGGGTTCACCTTAGAGCGTGGAGGTGGGGAGGGCGGGTTCACGTCAGAGTGTGGTGGTGGGGAGGGCGGGTTCACCTTACAGGGAGGACGTGGACACCAGAGGGGCTGTGGGCCTTATCCTGGCCACCCCACCTGTGGGACGGGGCCCGTGGGCTGCTCCTCTCAGAGTGAAGTCTTTGTGGGATGAGAAAGTGCTGTGCTCATGGTCTGGATCCTCTTCTCTCCTACTCCAGCTGCGTGTCTGAAAAGTGACGTCACCTTGTTGGTAAAGCCATGGTGGTCCAGCCTGCTCTGTCTTTCCAGGTGCCGAGGTAAACAGAGCTTCCACGGAAGGAGAAAGCCCGGATGGACCTGGCCAGGGAGGCCTCTGTCAGAACGGGCCAACGCCACCCTTCCCAGACCCTCCGTCGTCTCTCAATCCCACCACAAGCCCAGTGGGCCCTGATGCCTCTCCAGGTGTGGCTGGTTTCCATGACAACCTAAGGAAGTCTCAGGGAACTAGTGCTGAGGGCAGTGTTAGAAAAGAAGCTTTGCAGTCTCTCAGACTCAGTCTTCCTATGCAAGAAACGCAACTGTGTAAGCATCCGTTACCCCACTTTTCCCACCCTCCACGTCCGCGTCGCTCAGCCCCTTGGGAGCAGGTGCCCTGCGCACTCGCTGTCTGAGCCGTTGTGTGCCTGTGCCTGCTATGTGCCATCCGAGTCCCACGTGGGGCCGTGTGTTTAGCAAGGAGAGCTTCAAGTTAGAGAGTGAAGATGCAGGTGGAGTCAAGGCTCTGCTACGGTCTGACTGGCAGCAGTGCTGACGCTTTTGCATTAAAGGCCAGCCTGCATGTCCTGTGTCACCCAGGTGCTTGGTAAGCAGTCCGTGGGCATCCAGTCTGTTGTTTTTTTTTTTTGAGACAGAGTCTTGCTCTTTCGCCCAGGCTGGACTGCAGTGGCGCTATCTCGGCTCACTGCAAGCTCCGCCTCCTGGGTTCATGCCATTCGCCTGCCTCAGCCTCCCGAGTAGCTGGGACTACAGGCGCCCGCCACCAGAGCTGGCTAATTTTTTGTATTTTTAGTAGAGACAGGGTTTCACTGTGTTAGCCAAGATGGTCTTGATCTCCTGACCTCATGATCCTCCCCCCTCGGCCTCCCAAAGTGTCGGGATTGCAGGCATGAGCCACCGCGCCCGGCCTGTTTTGTTTTTTAATTAGAGTCAAGATCTTGCTCTGTCGCCCAGGCTGCAGTCCAGTGGCAGTCAGAGCTCACTGTAGCCTCTGCCTCCCAGGTTCAAGGGATCTTCCTGCCTCTGCCGTCAAGTAGCTGGGACCACAGGTGCATGCCACCTTACCTGGCTAATTTTAATTTTTTTTTTTTTTTATAGAAACGGGGTCTCACCATGTTTCCCAGGCTGGTCTTGAACTCCTGGGCTCAAGTGATCGTCATACCTCGGCCACCCAAAATGCTGGGGTTATAGGCGTGAGCCACTGTGCCTGGCCTGCAGTATATTTTTAAAACTTTCTTAAAACTAAATAACAACAACAAAAAAAAACTCCCACATTAACTGAAATCAAACTGCATTTCACATGTGTTTATTTGAAACAATTCTGAAAACTCGCTGCCAGCATTTAAGTTGAGAAGTAGCATGTAAAAAAGTCTAGATTCCTGATTTTTTTTCAACTTAGTTTATTTACTTTTGGGGTGCTGAAGTTACAGATGTGTGAGCTCTGGCCCAGGTGCCTGTGGCAGCAGTGCTGGGTCTGCGGGCACACCTTTGCGGGATGCCCCTGGTCACCTGTTCCTGCTGGCGCCTGGCCCTGAGCCTATCTCCTGCATCAGTGTTCGGTTGAAACCCTGCTTGTTTTGCCGACTTATATAAATATCTGCCTGGTGGCCATAGGCCTGAATTTGCCACTTACGGTCTAGCCATCTGGACCACTTTGCCTTGTGAAAAGGACTAGAGATCTTTTCAGTGATCAAATGTATAAACTAACAATGGTACATTTACAGTGAAATTCTTGGTGACTGCTCAGATGTTAGGGATTATTTAGGACAGTAGCTGCTCATTTCAGCATCCATGTGTAAGGAGGGTGCCATGGGTAAAGCGTTGCTGTGTGATTACGCTTTCCTACTCTGGTCGGCACCCAGGCCGTCGGGCCATGTCTGCTGATGGCTTAGGAAGGACGAGGCCACACACTCAGCCCTGAGAAGTGGAGCCCTGGGTTTGTAACTATAACACGTTGGCACATACCATGCAACCCTTTTATCACCCAAAATGAAAGGTCTGGGTTTTAGATATTTTAAATTCTGGTTTTGGCTAAAAAGTTGTAAATTTTCACCTCCTGTCCCAGAGCGTGACCTCGGATTGGAGTCTTGTCTGTCTGGAAACTGAGGTAACCCGCCCCCAGCCCTGGAGGGCGGAGCCTGTGCAGCATTTACTCTGCAGTGAGGCCTGGCGCCAGGCTTCAGCCATTTGAGTACCGCCAGAGCCTTATCGAAATGTGACTTGTTACTGCAGGAGCTGAGATGAGCTGTGCATCAAAGCGGACCCCAAATGTAACTGAGCAAAGAAATGTACTCGGGGTCTCGTGACCCCACGACGGCTGAGCTCTTGTGGCTGGGTACTGCCTGTAACTCCATGGTACCGGCTTTTCACATGCTCCTCCCAACGGGGTCACGAGAACCTGCTGTGAAGCCAGGGCAAGTTACAGCGTGGTGAGAGCTGAGCCTGCCTCAGAGTGCTCGGCATGGCTCCAGCTTTGAACCCAGTTCTTTCTGTTGTTAAAAGGCACTTGCTGCCGGGCACAGTGGCTCACGCCCGTAATCCCAGCACTTTGAGAGGCCGAGGCGGGCGGATCACCTCAGGTCGGGAGTTGGAGACCAGCCTGACCAACATGGAGAAACCCTGTCTCTACTAAAAATACAAAAGTAGTCAGGCGTGGTGTTGCACGCCTGTAATCCCACCTACTCAGGAGGCTGAGGCAGGAGAATCGCTTGAACCCAGGAGGCAGAAGTTGCGGTGAGCCGAGATCGCACCATTGCACTCCAGCCTGGGCAACAAGAATGAAACTCCATCTCAAAAAAAAAAAAAGGCCAGGCGCAGTGGCTTACGCCTGTAATCCCACCACTTTGGGAGGCCAAGGCGGGTGGATCATGCGGTCAGGAGATCGAGACCATCCTGGCTAACATGGTGAAACCCCGTCTCTACTAAAAATACAAAAAATTAGCCAGGCGTGGTGGCAGGTGCCTGTAGTCCCAGCTACTTGGGAGGCTGAGGCAGGAGAATGGTGTGAACCTGGGAGGCGGAGGTTGCAGTGAGCCGAGATCATGCCACTGCACTCCATCCTGGGCAACAGAGTGAGACTCCATCTCAAAAAAAAAAAGAAGGCACTTGCTGCTGTTTCCTGTTTTACCAGGGGAATGCCCCAGGCGGGGTGTACTCATCATGGGATCACAGACTCAGTGCCTGGCCACTGTGTCTCCTGTGAGGTAGATCCCGCCTGTGGTCAGTGTCCGGGGCTCACAGTTCTCTCTTGATCTAGAAATTGTCCTTCCAAACAAGATGGCTGTGCATTGTTTAGGTGTAAAATATATGGGTAATTAAGTACAAAATGACCAAGTTCTTGTGCCTGATTGTTCTGCGTCCTGGTATTTTATGAGTTTCCAAATTGCCATTTTCCCACTGCAGGCTCTACAGATTCTCCCCTGCCCCTGGAGAAGGAGGAGCAGGTCCGACTTCAGGCTCGGAAGTGGCTGGAAGAGCAGCTCAAACAGTACAGGGTGAAGCGCCAGCAGGAGAGGGTGAGTCTCCCTCTCCCGAACAAGCTCATGGAAAGCTTCCTGTGCCAGAGACAACTGTTGGTCCCACATAACCCGGGGACCTGCCATTGGCTTCTCTGAGCTGCCATGGGCTCGGGCCTTCTTTTGCAACAAGCACATTTTATTTCTAAATCTGCCAGTTGAAAAGCAAAGAAAGCAAACACAGGTGACCTCAGAGATACTGTGGGTTCAGTTCTGGACCACCACAAAAATGTAAACATTGCAATAAAGCAAGTCCTACAGTATTTTTGGTTTCCTAGTGCATAAAGAAGTTATGTGTATACGCTACTGTAGTTTACTAAGTGTGCAGTAGCACTGTGTCTAAATAAAAATGATGTACCCACATTAATTTGACAATGCTTTATTACTAAAAAGTGCTAACGATCATCTGAGCCTTCAGCAAGTCGTAATCTCTTTGCTGTTGGAGCATCTTGCCTCAAGTTTGATGGCTGCTGACTGATCAGGGTGGTGGTTGCTGAAGGTTGGGCTGTGGTAATTTCTTAAAACTGCACTAAAGTTTACCATATCTTACAAAAGATGTCTCTGTGACATGCAGTGCTATTTGATGGCATTTTACCCATTCAAGTTTTATCCTGAGATTGCAGCAATTCAATCACGTCTTCAGGCTCCACCTCTAATACTAGTTCTCTTGCTGTTTCCACCACATCTGCAGTCAAGTTCTCCACAGAAGTATTGAATCCCTCAAAGTTGTCTATGAGGGTGGAAATCAGTTTCTTCCACACTCCTGTTAATGTTAATATTTTGACCCCCTCAACCCATGAATCATGAATCTTGAATGTTTTTAATGGCATCTAGAATGGTGAGTCCTTTCCAGAAGGTTTTCAGTTTACTTTGCCCAGATCCATGAGAGGAATCACTATGACTATGGCAGTTGTACCCTTACAAAAGGTATTTCTTAAGTAATAAGACTTGAAAGTCAAAAGTAGTCCTTGATCCATGGGCTGCAGAAGGGATGTTGTGTCCGCAGGCAGGAAAGCAACATTCACCTCCTTGTACATCTCCCATCAGAGCTCTTAGGTGATCTGGCGTATTGTCAATGAGCAGTTAAAAAAAAAAAAAAAAAAAAAATATATATATATATATATATATATATATATGTATGTATTTTGAGACAGAATCTCGCTTTGTCACCCAAGCAGGTGTGTAGTGGTGCAATCTTGGCCCACTGCAATCTCTGTCTCCCGAGTTCAAGCGATTCTCCAGCCTCAGCCTCCTGAGTAACTGGGATTAAAAGCGCGTGCCACCACGCCCGGCTACTTTTATTTATTTATTTATTTTTTTATTTTTTTTGAGAGACGGAATCTCACTCTGTTGCCCAGGCTGGAGCGATCTCGGTTCACTGCAACCTCCACCTCCCAGGTTCCAGTGATTCTCTGCCTCAGCCTCCTGAGTAGCTGGGACTACAGGCACCCACCACCGCACCCAGCCTGTGTCATGTTTCAAAAGGATCTCTTCAGTAGAAGAAGATCAATAAAATCACCAGTGTGTTCTTATACCTTTAAGGTTATGTTTTTAAATACTTTAATCTGGCTGGGTGCAGTGGCTCTCACACCTATAATCCCAGCACTATGGGAGGGCGGGGCGGGCGGATTGCTTGAGGTCAGGAGTTTGAGACCAGCCTGGCCAACATGGAGAAACCCCGTCTCTACTAAAAATACAAAAAATTAGCCGGATGTGGTGGCACACCCCTGTAGTCCTAGCTACTCAGGAGGCTGAGACAGGAGAATCACTTGAACCCAGGAGGCAGAGGTTGCAGTGAGCCAAGATCACACCACTGCACTCCAGCCTGGGTCTATCTTAAAATAAATAAATAAATAAAAACGCAAGTATGAAAAATCAAGAGTTATCCTAGCAGTCATAAGATTAGTGGGAAATATAACATTTATAACAACAAAAAGGATAAACTGAGAAGTAAGTTAGAAGGGCCGCAGAGGGCCTGGGTTCTAGATGGGGGTGGGGTAGCTGCTCTGTTGAGGGGCATGCATGTAGGGTCCAGCTCCACAGGATCGGTGGGTTTTCTCCCCGTGTGCGGAGATGAGAGAGTGTAGAAATAAAGACACAAGACAAAGAGATAAAAGACAGCTGGGCCTGGGGGACCATTACCACCAAGACGTGGAGACCGGTAGTGGCCCCGAATGTCTGGCTGCGCTGTTATTTATTGGATACAAAGCAAAAGGGGCAGGGTAAAGAGTGTGAGTCATCTCCAATGATAGGTAAGGTCACGTGGGTCACGTGTCCACTGGACAGGGGGCCCTCCCCTGCCTGGCAGCTGAGGCAGAGAGAGAGAGAGAGGGAGAGAGAGAGACAGCCTACGCCATTATTTCTGCATATCAGAGACTTTTAGTACTTTCACTAATTTTGCTACTGTTATCTAAAAGGCAGAGCCAGGTGTACAGGATGGAACATGAAGGCAGACTAGGAGCGTGACCACTGAAGCACAGCATCACAGGGAGGTGGTTAGGCCTCCGGATAACTGCGGGTGTGCCTGACTGATGTCAGGCCCTCCACAAGAGGTGGAGGAGTAGAGTCTTCTCTAAACTTCCCCGGGGAAAGGGAGACTCCCTTTCCCGCTCTGCTAAGTAGCGGGTGTTGTTCTTTGACACTGACGCTACCGCTAGACCACGGTCCGCCTGGCAACGGGCATCTTCCCAGACACTGGCGTCACCGCTAGACCCAGGAGCCCTCTGGTAGCCCTGTCCGGGCATAACAGAAGGCTCGCACTCTTGTCTTCTGGTCACTCCTCACTATGTCTCCTCAGCTCCTGTCTCTGTATGGCCTGGCTTTTCCTAGGTTATGATTATAGGGCGAGGATTATTATAATATTGGAATAAAGAGTAATTGCTACAAACTAATGATTAATGATATTCGTATATAATCATGTCTATGATCTAGATCTAGTATAACTATTCTTATTTTATATATTTTGTTACACTGGAACAGCTCGTGCCCTCGGTCTCTTGCCTCGGCATCTGGGTGGCTTGCTGCCCACACGTGCAAGCGGATGTGGGCAGACGGAGGAAATTATGGATTTAAGGTGGTTCTAGTTCAACAGAATGTTCTTCCTTTTTGAAGAAATTTTTTTTTAATTTTTGTTTTTTGGAGACAGGGTCTCACTCTGTCACCCAGGCTGGAGTGCAGTGGCATGATCTCGGCTCATTACAACCTCCGCCTCCTGGGTTCAAGCGATTCTCCTGCCTCATCCTCCCAAGTAGCTGAGATTACAGGTGGCTCATTTTTTTGTATTTTTAGTAGAGACGGGGGTTTCAACATGTTGGCCAGCCTGGTCTTGAACTCCAGACCTCAAATGATCTGCCCGCCTCAGCCTCCCAAAGTACTGGGATTACAGGTGTGAGCCACTGCGCCCGGCCTTGAAGAAAATTTCTGTTTATCCAAAAAAATAAAATAAACTGGACAATAGCCAGGAAAGTTCTGTTGAGGAAGTCTGATGAGGAGGTACTTGCTGGGATGTGTTTTAAACGTTTTGAGGTCACGGTCACTGAAGAGTGTGCTTTAGACCAGAGGTGGTCATGCTGGTCAGTAGAGTGGGGCCTTGCAGCAGTGAGACCACCACGGATCAGAGGCCTGGCCGCACCCTGTGTGGTGAGGGCCTGGGGAGGTGGTGCTCTCTGGTTGTCAGCGGAGGGAGTAGTGATCGGTGCCACCTTTCTGAATGGCAATTTTAAGAATGCTGCTTGTGGATTTTAAATGTAATTGTCGTACTTTTGTTTTCTTCTCAGTCCAGTCAACCTGCAACCAAAACGAGACTTTTTAGCACGCTTGATCCTGAGCTCATGTTAAACCCAGAAAACTTACCAAGGGCCAGTACCCTGGCTATGACAAAAGAATATTCCTTCCTGCGCACCAGTGTCCCTCGGGGGCCTAAGGTGGGCAGCCTGGGGCTTCCAGCACATCCTAGGGAGAAAAAAAGTTCCAAATCAAGCAAAATCCGGTCTCTGGCCGATTACAGAACTGAAGATTCAAATGCGGGGAATTCCGGGGGAAATGTCCCGGCTCCCGATTCTACCAAGGGTTCCCTGAAGCAGAACAGAAGCAGCGCGGCGTCCGTTGTGTCTGAGATCAGCCTGTCCCCCAACACTGACGACCGTCTGGAGAACACCTCCCTGGCTGGAGACAGCGTGTCTGAGGTGGATGGAAATGACAGTGACAGCTCATCGTACAGCAGCGCCTCCACCCGAGGGACCTATGGCCTCCTGTCGAAGACGGTGGGCACGCAGGACACCCCCTATATGGTCAACGGCCAGGAGATTCCTGCGGATACCCTGGGCCAGTTCCCCTCGATTAAGGACGTCCTCCAGGCCGCAGCCGCTGAGCACCAAGACCAGGGGCAGGAGGTCAACGGGGAGGTGCGGAGTCGGAGAGACAGCATCTGCAGCAGGTGGTGGGGACAGCAGAGGTGGGCGGGGCGGGTGGAGGTGGGTGGGGCCAACAGAGGGGCGTGTGGGGCGGTAGCAGAGGTGGGTGGGGCCGACAGAGGGGGCAGGGTGGGCAGAGGGCCTGGCCTGAGACGTTGCTTCCAGGGCCCACGGCTCTCCGCACTGGAACAGGCGATACATAGCTTTTCTTCCTGATTCTATCCTTGGTCTTGACATGAACATTTAATTCATAACAAGTCTGCTGCTTTTTAGGCAGTAGAATTAGATCAGCAATGGTCTGTGTTATTAAAATATCCAGTCTCCCGTTTACATAGACTTGTCACTAAGCTGCACGACGCTTGCATGTCTCATGTTTCCGGAACAGTTCCCACTGCGTGAGGTGCCGACTGTTGGCAGGAATGTTCATCCGTGCATTCATGCAAGCCTTAGCTCTCTACTTAAATCTCTTACTTAATTTTAAAAAATTGGGAGAGAGCAGCAGGGGTGTGTGGAATTCGGAGAATGTGGAGGAGTGTGAAGGAAAATAAGGATGGTTTGCACAGGCCTGACCCGTGCCTTTGTCCCCAGCGCGTCCTTGGAGAGCTCTGCAGCAGAAACACAGGAGGAGATGCTGCAGGTGCTAAAAGAGAAAATGCGACTCGAAGGACAGCTGGAAGCCTTGTCACTGGAGGCGAGTCAGGTAACGGACGTTCGACTGACATCTTAGTGTGCGGCGAAGTCAGAAGGCATGTGTGGCTCCTCTCTTGGGTGTGAGGTTTCACAGATGTGGTTGGGAATCAGCTGCCGCAGCATGTGTGGCAGCCAAGCGTTCTGCATCTTTACATTTTTTGTATACTTCTCAGCCTTAGAAAGAGGTGTGAGTTTTCTGCCTCATTGTGCATGGGTGCGTTTCTCCCTGCGTCTCTACCAGAATATTTCCTAGATGTTAGGTGTCTCACAGTCCATAAGAGTCAAATTCTCTTGGTGGGTTGCAGCTTTTTCTGGCATGGTGAACCTTTTTTCTTTGTAGTGATTTCTGCTTTTTCTGATACTAGTTTTGCTGCATCCAAGAAAGCTGCACACGCTTGGTTAGCATGTGCCAGAAATATCATTCTCCATCCCTTATTTCAGCTCTCCTTTGTCATTTTGTTGTGTGTACTTTATCCATAGTGAAGAGTTAGGTATTTATCTTCTGTCGACAGTTGAGTAAATCTGTTCAGTGGGGTTCAGCTGTCCGCTTCTGGCGTGGGAGCGTGAGAATGCATCCAGGCCCTGAGGTGACACAGCTGAGGGAGCCTCCTGCAGCGAGCGAGGCTGCAGAGCAGGGCCGGAGCTGCTCACAGTGCCAGGAGCTTGCCTTTCTAAATGCACGCCTCATGTCGAAGATGGTTTTCTCATACAACATGGCCTTTGGACACAAACCAACCAGTTTGTGACACCTAAAGCTGTGTCTACAGAAGAGGTGATTTCGGCTGTTTTGAGGCTAATTCTGGTTGTATGGTCGTCACTTCTCCAGTGTTACAATATGAGCCTCCCACCGTCGGATGCATTTCCCCTCCTCTGTGTAGCCACTCTCTCGAACGGTGGCTTGCTGTCAGTGCACTTTGTCTTCTTATCCTCCTGGGATCACTGGTCCTTCGGTTGCATCCACACCAAGATTGTGAGGGTTGTTTCAGGTGTGGTGGTTGCTGCCCCTTGCTCTAGGGTCTCCTGGAGTTTGTGGAGTTCCTTGATTGCTTTGGGTGTTTGTTGTCTTGGTGATGTGTGAACTGGATCCCTGCCCCTGTAGGCCTTAGCGTGGGGGCAGGTGGTGGGGCAGTTTCCTCTGGTGATTCTCTGCTGCTCCTGACAGCACTGCCGTGGCCACTCAGGACTGTGCTGTGTCCCGTGGCTCTGGCTGGAGCCGCACTTAGGAGGCAGCCACCTTTCCCTGCCTGCGTTTTTTGCCCATTTCCCCCCAGATACGAATCCGCTTTTAATCTCTCGGGTCCCTCTACACGTCTGGCATTCTGTGTGTGTGCGCATACGTGTGCACCCATGTACATGTCTGGTGTTTTGAACACGTTTCCAGTGTCCTCGCAGGAGACGGGTGCTTCCCCAGCCCTGCCCTAGCGCTGCCCTGTGCAGGTGCAGTTGGGCCCAAAACCAGTGCAGGCTCCGTGTGCGTCCTGGGCCTGTTTGGAAAGTCGCCTTTTTCTGGGATGGCTGTGCTGGGAGAGCACCTGGGGGTCTCGGGCCAGGGTCCCCTGTCAGGCCCTGGGAGAGCACCTGGGGGTCTCAGGGTCCCCTGTCAGGCCCCGGGAGAGCAGCTGGGGGTCTTGGGGTCCCCTGTCAGGCCCTGGGAGAGCACCTGGGGGTCTCGGGGTCCCCTGTCAGGCCCTGACTGACTCGCCAGTTGTGTTCCTGTTAATACACTGGACGGAAGTGACTCGTTTTCTGAAAGTCACTGTTGTTGTTGGGATCTTTTCAGGCACTTAAAGAGAAGGCTGAGCTGCAGGCCCAGCTGGCCGCCCTCAGCACGAAGCTGCAGGCACAGGTGGAGTGCAGCCACAGCAGCCAGCAGCGGCAGGATTCGCTGAGCTCAGAGGTGGACACCTTGAAGCAGTCGTGCTGGGACCTGGAGCGAGCCATGACCGACCTGCAGAACATGCTGGAGGCAAAAAATGCCAGCCTGGCGTCGTCCAACAATGACTTGCAGGTGGCCGAGGAGCAGTACCAGAGGCTTATGGCCAAGGTAGAGGACATGCAGAGGAGCATGCTCAGCAAGGACAACACAGGTGAGGCTGGCCCTGGCCCTCCCCTCCCCCTCCCTGTCTGGTCCCTGCTGCTCCCTCCTCCCTCCTCGACTGGTCCCCACTACGCCCTCCTCCCTGGTGCTGACAGCTCTGTTGGCATGTGACTGTGACTGTGCCTGTGAGGGTTGCATTGGTTTATAAATTACACATAAGGAGGCTGTTTTTCTAAAGGAAATACAAGTTTTAGTTGAACTTGTGGAATTGTGTACATTTTGCGTGCACATCCAGAGGAATGAATTAGGTCTTGGAGATTGACCTTAGACCCTGGAGTATCTGCAGTGATCATTTCCACGCATCATGCCTCAAAAGTCCAGTGTTATTTGGGAGTGTAGAGCTGCCCACTTATTCCACAGAATTGCAGATTCCATTTAAAATATCCAAGAACAGCTCCTTGACTGTCCGTCTGGCAACCTCTTCTCCCTGAATGCAGTGCGTCAGTCCAGCTGCCTCCCTATAGGGCTCGCCCAGAGAGTACAAGTAGGGCAGTGGATCGCGGAAGCCACGGCGGGCTTCCATGTGGCTTGGCAGCACGCCTTTCGCCCCCTCAGTCCCCGCCCGGGCCAGTCCCAGAGCCCACACTCCAGTGCCCAGCAGGCACGGAGAAGACTCTGGTTGGCCTGCTCAGAGCAAGCATGAACAGGAGTGGGAAGGAGAGGGCAAAGGAGGGTGGGAAGATTGAAGACAAAGCCCGAGGGGTGTAGAGTGACCCGGGTCCAGAGTCCTCCTAGGGAGGCCGCTTGGTGGGCTCATCTCTCAGGACTTGGGATCGCCTGAGCGAGGGGGCCCTGGTGCAGCTGCCGTGAGGGCTGACTCCACGTGCGCCGGTCCGCCCATGAGGCTATGAGACTGGGTCTCGGATCTGATGACACAGAGGAAGATGACAAGCTGGCGTCACAGAGGCTGCATTCTAACTAGGAAAGAGAAAGCCGGCCGAGAGGCAGTAATACTCTTGTAATCGCTTTAATATTTTAGTCCTTGAGCATTTCGTGATACCCAATCCCTTAGGAAAAACCATGAAACCCAAAAAGTTCTCAACACTAAAGTAGTTTTGGGGCCCTGTGGGTTGCCGCGCTTCACTTGACCAGTGATCGAGGGGCGGCAAAACCAACCTGAACTTTGGTGAGGCCGCCCAGTCCTGACTGGTGGGTTTAAGTTGGAATTAGCCACACAGATACCCTTGCTGTTTGTTGATGGCTGGTAGACATCGTTGGGTCGAAGACAGAGCCTCGGCGTCCATGACAATTTTCACAGATTTCCTAAGTGTGAATTTGCCGACTTGATTAAATTTGTTTGAACCCCAAACTCAGTATTCATGGACACGTGTGGAGCAGCAGAGTACGTGAGTCATCCTAGGTGCCTGCTGAGGAGGACAGGATGCTCTGCCTGCCTTTGTGCTCAGCCCGGGCCCAGGCAGGAGTTCTTTCCAGGGCCGTGTTTACATGTTTGTGCTTTTGGGGGTAACTTTGCAGTTAAAGATGGCCCCAAACACTGTCTAGTGTTTTTTGTTGTTGTCGTTGTTTTGTTTTGTTTTTGAGACGGAGTTTCACTCTTGTTGCCGAGGCTGGAGTGCAATGGCGCGATCTTGGCTCACCGCAACCTCCGCCTCCCAGGTTCAAGCGATTCTCCTGCCTCAGCCTCCCTAGTAGCTGGTATTACAGGCGTCTGCCACCACGCCCAGCTAATTTTGTATTTTTATTAGAGACAGGGTTTCTCCATGTTGGCCAGGCTGGTCTCGAACTCCCGACCTCAGGTGATCCGCCCGCCTCAGCCTCCCAAAGTGCTGGGATTACAGGCGTGAGCCACTGTGCCCGGCCAACACTGTCTAGTGTTTTTAAACACAGAGAGGATGTGAGGTATTTCATGGAGAAGATGTACTTCATTTTTTTCTTTTGGTTTATTTTTTTCAATTCATCCTGTTTCTATTTTTTTAAATTTTATTTTTGTTTTTAAAAATTCATTTGTCTTTGAGATGGGTTGCTTTGTTGCCCAGGCTGGAGTGCAGCAGTGCAGTTGTGGCTCACTGCAGCCTCAAACTCCTGGGCTCATGGGATCCGCCCGCCTCAGCCTCCCAAGTGGCTGGGACCACAGGTGCATGCCACTCCGCCTGGCTAATTTTTTTTTTTTGGTGGGGGGGATCTCGCTGTGTTGCCCAGGCTGGTCTGGATCTCCTGGGCGTGCACCCCTGTGCCCCCTGCACCCCCATGCCCCCTTCACCCCCATGCCCCCTTCACCCCCATGCCCTGCCACTGTTATTTCCTAGAGAATCTTTGCTCAGGCTTGTTGGCTGAGTTGCTGTTGGCCGTGAGCTCAGTGTGAATGAATCAACGCTATGTATTGAATCGGTGTCGCAAATGGAAACACTAAGCAGAGTTTATGTGTTGATGAGCTGGTGAAGATGCTGTGAGCAGAGGCCTGCAGGAACCTCACCCTGCATTTCTGCCAGGAGCAGCATCTCTCAGCGCCCACTAATGCTGTGTTCACGGCGACTTCACGGAGTCAGCTACGGGGAATAACCGGAACTGACTCATTCTTGGTCTCCCTTGAGAGTCCCGCCTTGTGTCCTGCACGCGCGGAGCTGCGGACTCCACCGTTGGCCATCGCTGGCCTGAGCCGCTGTGCTTGCCCCATTTCAGTGCACGACCTGCGACAGCAGATGACAGCCTTGCAGAGCCAGCTTCAGCAGGTGCAGCTGGAGCGGGCAACGCTGACCAGCAAGCTGAAGGCGTCGCAGGCGGAGATCTCGTCCCTGCAAAGTGTCCGGCAGTGGTACCAGCAGCAGCTCGCCCTGGCACAGGAGGCCCGCGTCAGGCTGCAGGGTGAGATGGCCCACATCCAGGTATGGTCCCCATCTACCTTCCAGGGCAGGTCACGCTTCTTATCTTGGTGTAGAACAGTGCTTTTTCCGAAGATTTTTCTGTTTTTAGAGTTCACGGACATGTTTTTGTTTTTAACCTGCTGTCTAGCCCACCCCGTGTCTCATGTAGGACGTGTCCTATGCAGGACGTGTCCCATGGGCCCCCCCATGACCTTCTGACATGGGAGTCCCACAGCAGCCTCTGCCAGCATTTTCAGTTCCAAAGCCTCTCTTGCTGGGCACGGTGGCACATGCCTGTGAGTCCCCATCTGCCTGGGTCTTGGGACCCTCCCACCTCAGCTTCCCCACTCTGCTGTGATGTCTCACAGGCATGGGTTCTCTTCCCCGGAAGTGGGGTTCTCTTCTTGGTTGGAGCTTTGCCTTTCCCTGCTGCCTGAGCCCTCAGTGATACACAGGGACCACGTCTTCCCAGCAGGCCTTGCATTTTCTACATCCTGAGCCCTCAGTGATACACGGGGACCACGTCTTCCCAGCAGGCCTTGCATTTTCTACGTCCTGTCGGAAAACACTTTCCTCTCCCATCCACTCGTTAGCGGGCACAGCCCATGTCCAGCTTGGTCCCACATGTGTGGGAGCGTGTGTCCGTCCAGGCCTCCGCCTCGGCCCACAGCAACTGCTTCGTGTGCGGGAGACGCCCGGACCGACAGGCGAATGGTTCGAGTGCACCTCGATCCGAGTCTCAGCACCTAGGCTAATTGGGATGACTTCAGAGATGCTGAAGAGTACCTTTGGTCAGCCTCAGTCTTTTTGTTTTTGGATTTTTTCGAGACTGTGTCTCACTCCGTCACCCAAGCTGGAGAGCAGTGGTGCGATCTCAGCTCACTGCAGCCTTAACCTCTCAGACAAGCGATTCTCCTACCTCAGCCTCTTAACTAGCTGAGATCACAGGCATGTGCCACCATGCCCGGCTAAGTTTTGTATTTTTTGTAGAGACAGGGTTTTGCCATGTTGCCCAGGCTGGCCTCGAACTCCTGGGCTCAAGTGATGCCTGCCTCAGCCTCCCAAAGTGTTGGGATTACAGGCGTGAGCCACCACACCTGGCCTGTTATTTTTTTTAATTAGCTGTGGAATTTTTTTTTCCCCAGATAAAATACTATAATTTTATTAAAATTTTATTTCTCAAGAGGGGAATGTGAAATACTAATTCTACCAAATGTTCCTTTTACATCTAGAGTTACAGATATACACAATAGAAGTTTTCTTCAATTTGTGTTACTTTTTTGTTTGTTGTGAGATGGAGTCTTGCTCTGTCTCCCAGGCTGGAGTACAGTGGTGTGATCTCGGCTCACTGCAATCTCTGTCTCCTGGGTTCAAGTGATTCTCCTGCCTCAGCCTCCCGAGTAGCTGGAATTACAGGCACCCGCCACCCTGCCCAGCTAATTTTTGTGTTTTTAGTAGAGACGGGGTTTCACCATATTGGCCAAGCTCGTCTCGAACTCCTGACCTTGTGATCCGCCTTCCTCAGCCTCCCAAAGTGCTGGGATTACAGGCGTGAGCCACCACACTCGACCTATTACATATTTTTTAAGCCAAAGAACAATATGGAAAAGCATTTGTTCTACTTACAACATAACTTGGAAACAAATCAGTATACAAATTAATACACTTTTTTAAAGCTGCAGTGTATTTATATGAGGTAGTATTTAAAGACGTAGGCCAAGCCAGGTGTATTTTAGAAGTATAGTTTGGGCCAGGTGCAGTAGCTCATGCCTGTAATCCCAGCACTTCGGGAGGCGGAGGTGGGCCAGTCACTTGAGGCCAGGAGTTCAAGACCAGCCTGGCTAACATGGCGAAACCCCATCTCTACTAAAAATGCAAAAGTTAGCCAGGTGTGGTGGTGAGTGGCTGTAGTCCCAGCTACTTGGGAGGCTGAGGCATGAGACGTGCTTGAATCCAGGATGCAGAGGTTGTAGTGAGCCGAGATTGCGCCACTGCACTCCACACTTCAGCCTGGGCAACAGAGCCAGACTTTGTCTCAAAAAAAAACCAACAACCAGGAAGTGTGGTGGTATAGCCTGGACAACAAAAAGAGAGGAAGCTTCAAAGCAATGGTGGCTCCAGAGCCCTATCTGCTTCTTTTTCGGAGACAGGGTCTTGCCCTGTCACCCAGGCTGCTGGAATTCAGTGTTACCATCATAGCTCCCTGCAGCCTTGACCTCTTGGGCTCAAACAGTCCTCCTGCCTCAGCCCCCCAAGTAGCTGGGACGTAGGTGAACACCATCACACCTGGCTAATCGTTCAAAACTTTTATGTAAGAACAGGGTCTCGCTATGTTGCCTCAACAGGTTTTGAACTCCTGGGCTCAAGCGATCCTCCCGCCTCAGCCTCCCAGCGTGCTGGGATTACAGGATGAATCACTGCCAGGGCCTCACTGCTTTTTCCAAATACCTTTGGAACCCAGGTTCAGCATTCCTTAATCAGAGTTTTTAATACATTTTTTTGGTCCCAAATGTATCCCTTCATTCCCAGTAACGCTCAGGAGGGAGGAGAATTCCAGGCTTTCATGGTCTCAAAACACAGTCCCAGCAAAGGCTGTCTTCCCTGGCTCCGTGCACCTTCTCCTGAGGTCCTGGAGCCTGTGGCTTCTGTCATGTCTCACACTGTGCACTCCAGGAAGCAGCATGGAGCTAGGGGCGACGCGGGCAGGTCCAGCCGCAGGCCCCAGGCTGTCCTCACACCTCCTTTTCAGTGCTACTTCCCTTGGCTGACGCCGTCCTCCTCAGGGCCATGGTACTGGGCTTTTTCACGAGACGCTTGGCCAGGGTGGGCCTGAGCACCTGGGGGTCTGGGCCGGGCCCTAGCTGGGCTGTAAAGGCTGCATCCCTGGAATGGCACCTGTCGGGTGTCTGGCTGAGGGCAGGCCCTGGTGTGTGTCTGGCTGGATTTGGTCAGTTAAGATAAGGCTCCTCACCTACAGGGGCTCAGAGATGCCTTGTCAGTGGGGACTTTGGGTAGGTCCTGCTACAAACCGCAGTCTGATGAGCTACAAACAGCATGATGAGCACTGGCTGATGGCCCACCCGCCCTCCCACTCAGGCACACAGAGCCCAGACAGCACATATTTTGAGGTGGGAAGACGTGTGGTGGGTAGTGGGGCTTGCGTAGGAGACACTGAGGGGGCAGCCAGTGACCCTCACCCTGGGGCCTCCAGGGACAGGCTGGTCTGCATTTCTTGCTTGAAATTGAGCAACTTTTTACCTTGTGGGTTTTTTTTTTAAGGTTGGACAGATGACCCAGGCAGGTCTCCTGGAGCACCTGAAACTCGAGAATGTGTCCCTGTCCCAGCAGCTGACGGAAACTCAGCACAGGTCCATGAAGGAGAAGGGACGCATTGCGGCACAGCTGCAGGGCATTGAGGTGAGGCTGTGGCCAGGGCCATGCAGAGTTAGGAGAACACACACAGACACAGACATAGATCCCGTGTGGTTTTTCTTACATGTTCTATCTCTCTGTGTGTATCTCTTAAACATTCTCATGGATGGCCTGCAGTGACTGCTCGTGAAGTCTTTGGGACCGCCCCTCATCCCTCACCTGTGGGGGAGCTTAGCATGGATGGCCTGCAGTGACCACTTGTTAAGGCTTTGGGGACCCCCCCCAGCCCTCATCCCCCACCTGTGGGGGCTTAGTGCAGTGAGCACTTGCGGCTCTTTTCCTGCAAGCCCCGCCTCGGGCCTGGGACCCCGGCCATCAGTCATTGCCAGTCAGGGATGGCGCTGGGTACAGAGTGGGTAAGGAGGAAGGGGGCCAGTGCGTTTGTGCCTGACAGCGTGTCGAAGCCTAGCGATGAGAGGATTTTCTTTGCTTTCTGAGCACTCAGCCTGCGTTGCCATTTAACTCTCCAGCAACCACATGCTGTTGAGGTCATGGCCGCTGCCTGCACAGCCATCTCCAGAGGACAGAAATGCAGCAGCCTTGATAGCTGTTCTCCTTTAGCTGTGGGGCCCTGGACAATTTCTTACCTCTCTGAGCCTCATCTTTTTTTTTTTTTTTTTTGAGGTGGAATTTTGCTCTTGTCACCCAGGCAGGAGTGCAGTGGTGCGATCTCGGCTCACTGCAACCTCCGCCTACCAAGTTCAAGCGATTCTCCTGCCTCAGCCTCCCGAGTAGCTGGGATTACAGGTGCTTGTCACCACACCCCGCTAATTTTTTGTATTTTTAGTAGAGACGGGGTCTTGCCATGTTGGCCAGGCCAGTCTCAAACTCCTGACCTCAGGTGATCCGCCTGCCTCGCCTCCCAAAGTGCTGGGATTACAGGTGTGAGCCTCATCTTTATAAAATGGGGTAGTGTCACCTACTCGATAGCCTTGTGGAAGAATTAAAGAAGAAATGGTGTAAAACCCCAAGGCAGTGTATGGAGGGAGGTTCTGTGCTGGATGCTGCTGGGCTGGTCTCGTTGCTGACCTTTCCAGTCGTGCAGGGAGCTCTCTGCAGCCTCATGCGGTTTGTTTCTTGTCTCCTGCGACTGCTCCCACCGCTCTGTGGCATTAGCTGGGCCGCCCAGCTGGGATGACAAGAATCGCGTTGCGTCAGCCATAGTGCTTCAAGGGCTTAGTAGAGAAGAACTGAAAAGAATTTCAAGTTAGGAATTTGTGTTTTCCCTAAGAAGTGCACCCTGATGTGAGGGCTCATCCACAGCCAGAATGCAGGCTGTGTTCGCTGTGGGGGCCTCTGGTCTCTTACCCACCCCCCCGCCCCAGTAGCACCAAGCACCGCTCTTGTGAGAGCATGTCTGGGTCTCACTCCTGAAAGGAGGCACCTGTCGCCACACGAGAAAGTCGGGGAGGCTCTGCTCACCAGTGGGTCCGAGTCCTTCACACGGGGTTGCTGGCCTGGGCTGGGCCTGGCCTCAGTCTCCTGGTTGGTGGGTGGCCCAGCTGCCCACCCTGGGCCCTCAGTCTGCAGTTGGTAGACAGGATGAGGACGTGGATGGGGCCCATGCCAGGGCGGTGAGTTTCTCTGCAGAGCACGGGGCCACCGGCTGCTGTTCACTATTAAGGTTTCCTGCCTTTTTAAAAACGTGTTGTTTCCTGGGCTCAGGCTGACATGTTGGATCAGGAAGCAGCCTTCATGCAGATTCAGGAGGCAAAGACGATGGTGGAGGAGGACCTCCAGAGGAGGCTGGAAGAGTTTGAAGGCGAGAGGGAGCGGCTGCAGAGGATGGCGGACTCGGCGGCATCCCTGGAGCAGCAGCTGGAGCAGGTAAGTCCCTGCAGCCCTTCAGGCTGGACCCAGGCCCCAGGTGATCCCGAGCAGCCAGGACTGCACACTAGGAAACCGGACGGTCCTCTGCTGTGGGGCCACGTCTGCTCAGGAGGGAGTTGGGCTGTCGGTCAGACGCTGCTGCTGCTGCAGACCTGACCCTGTGTTCGCCCTGCTGGTTCTTCTACACCAGGATTGTGCATGAAAAAAAGACCTCCATAGTGTCCATCAAAATTACTTGAAACCCGAACAAGAAAAGGGCATACATTCTCAGAGTAGGGTCAGGCGCAGCCATGTGGGCTTCATTCCTTCTCCAGGTGAAGTTGAGTTTGCTCCAGCGAGACCAGCAGCTTGAGGCTTTGCAGCAGGAGCACCTGGACCTGATGAAACAGCTCACCTTGACTCAGGAGGCTCTGCAGAGCAGGGAGCAGTCCCTCGATGCCCTGCAGACACACTACGACGAGCTGCAGGCCAGGCTGGGGGAGCTGCAGGGCGAGGCTGCCTCCAGGGAGGACACGATCTGCCTCCTGCAGAACGAGAAGATCATCTTGGAGGCGGCTCTGCAGGCGGCCAAGAGTGGCAAGGAGGAGCTTGACAGAGGAGCAAGACGCTTGGAAGAAGGTACCGAGGAAACGTCGGAAACTTTAGAGAAGTTAAGAGAAGAATTAGCCATCAAATCTGGCCAGGTAATGCATTCTGCTGTGTTTTGTTTTGAATCAGAACTCTCCGTGCAGGAATGATGCTGATTATTTGCTTCTTTCTTTTTTTCTTTTTTTTTTAAAACAGTCTCACTGTGTTGCCCAGGCTGGAGTGCAGTGGGATGATCTCCGCTCACTGCAACCTCCACCTCCCAGGTTCAGGCGATTCTTGTGCCTCAGCCTCCTGAGTAGCTGGGATTACAGGCATGCGCCCCCATGCCTGGCTTATTTTTGTATTTTTAGTAGAGACGGGGTTTCGCCATGTTGGCCAGGCTAGTCTCAAACTTCTAACCTCAAGTGATCCACCCGCTTCGGCCTCCCACATTGCTGGGATTACAGGCTGAGCCACCGTGCCTGGCTAATTTTTGTATTTCTAGTAGAGACAGGGTTTTGCCATGTTGGCCAGGCTAGTCTCGAACTCCTAACTTCAAGTGATTCGCCCGCCTCAGTCTCCCACAGTGCTGGGATTACAGGCCTGAGCCACTGTGCCCGGTTAATTTTTGTATTTGTAGTAGAGACAGGGTTTTGCCATGTTGGCCAGGCTAGTCTCGAACTCCTGACCTCAAGTGATCCGCCTGCCTCCACTTTCCACAGTGCTCGGATAACAGGCATGAGCCACCGAGCCCGACCCTTTTTTTTTTTTTTTTTTTTTTGAGATGGAGTCTCACTCTGTTGCCAGGCTGGAGTGCAGTGCCGCAATCTCGGCTCACTGCAACCTCTGCCTCCGGGGTTCAAGTGATTCTCCTGCCTCAGTCTCCCAAGTAGCTGGGACTACATGTGCGTGCCACCACACCCAGCTAATTTTTGTATTTTTAGTAGAGACGGGGTTTCACCATGTTGGCCAGGATGGTCTGGATCTCTTGACCTCACAATCTGCTCACCTCAGCCTCCCGAAGTGTTGGGATTACAGGGGTGAGCCACCACGACCGGCCTATTCTGTCTTTAAATCCCGCTCTATAAGGATCAAGGGCAAGAGGAAATCATGAGCCTGTTTTCCCTCCTTTCTGAAGGAAGCTGTCCCTACAAACACTGACCTGTACTAAGTGATTTTCTAGTAAAGAGGCACTCGGACAGGTCATTGCTATTTACAGTGTTGAGGGAGTAAATTTAGAGGAATTGTCCAAATTCTGTGGATGAATTTAAACTTGATTTTACTGACCATTAGTTCAGTAAGAAACAGCTGATACCTGGAAGACTCAGAGAGAGACTTTCATGGAGCTAGGTGTTATTTCTTATATTGGAATTTTACCTGCGTTGTCATTACTGGCAGTTATTTAATCCAAGTTAACCCCTGGGTTGGGCTGTTTTCCCCAGGACAGATGAAGGTGGTGGTAGCGGTGACCTTGTCTCGGAAGCTGCCTTCCCAGCTCTGAAGTCTGTTTTCCACCTGGGAACCACAGTCAGCCGACTGGGAGACGGACTGGCCGCCTGGGCCTGCCTGGTGTTGGCCACGCTGCCTGGCCTTGGCGGAATGTGCACACGCCCCCGGCCATCTTTTTTTTTTTTTTTTTTTAATAGATACGGGGTTTTGCCATGTTGCCCAGGCTGGTCTCAAACTCTTAGGCTCGAGTGAACTGCCCGCCTCAGCCTCCCGAAGTGCTGGGATTACAGGCGTGAGCCACTGCGTTCTCTAGGCATCTTGACACAGCAGTATCCACGTGGGGGCTGAGGTTTCTCTGACCATGGCTCCCTGTTTGCTGAGTTCCAAGTCTGTTGCCCGCTGTGGGAGCTGCTGTGGGACCAGGGGCAGGTGACGTGAGGATCATCGGAAGGGATGAATGATGCGCGTGGAACAACCAGCACTTTGATCCTTCGCAGGAGGGCTCCTGAGGGACCGCCCTCCATATTGTAGGGAAAAAGGCTCATTCTTCGGTCATGCTCTAGTGATAACTAGGATTTGCATGCAGTGTGTTCTATATTCAGACAGAAAACCTAGGTCCTAAACAAGCTCTTCCCTATTTCTGGAGTCGGCCGCCCCATGTGTGTGTGCGTTGAGAGTTGTTTGCTGAGGTAGAGAAGTGTTTCACAAACACACGTGTTCCTGAGTCCTCCGGGACCGTCCAAGTGCAGATCCTGTGGGGTGGGTCTGTGTGGAGCCCTCCGAGTGCAGGTCCTGTGGGGTGGGTCTGTGTGGAGCCCTCCAAGTGCAGATCCTGTGGGGTGGGTCTGTGTGGGGCCCAAGGCTCTGCATTTCTCACAAGCTCTTGGGCTGAATGGGCTGGGCTCCAACAGACTTTGCAGGACAAGGACCAGAGCCTGGGGTCAGCACCCTCAGCCTGTGGGTGCAGCCCAACACTGGGTTCTGTAAACTGTCCCTGGAACAGCCCTGCTTGCTCGCCTGTGCAATGCCTGGAGCTGCGCCTGTGCTGCAAGAGCATTGCTGAGCAGCTGTGACTGACGTGCAGCCTGTGAGCTGCAGTCGTTTCCCATCAGGCATCTCCAAGAAAGGCTTGCTGAGCCCTGGGCTGGAGTGTCCCCTGACCTCATCCCCCTCCCACCTTCCTGCCCCTCATGGTGCCTTCATGCTGTCAGTGGTGAGAAGGGAGAGCCCAGGCCTTAGGAACCACCAGTTCCTGTCAGAACACAAATGCTTCTTCCTATAACATCTGTGCAGACGTGTGCCCTCCTGGAGCCATCAGTGTAATGTCTGTGTAGTTGCATCCCCCTCCTGGAGCCCTCAGTGTAACATCTGTGTAGATGTGTCCCCCTGCTGTAGCCTTCAGTGTAATATTCATGCACATGCATTCCCCTCTTGGAGCCCTCAGTGTAACATCTGTGCAGACACATTCCCCTCCTATAGTCCTCAGTGTAACAACTCTGCAGATGTGTCCTTTCCTGGAGCCCTCAGTGTAACATCTCTGCAGATGTGTCCCCTTCTGGAACCCTCAGTGTAACATCTCTGCAGATGTGGCCCCTTCTGGAGCCCTCAGTGTAACATCTCTGCAGATGTGTCCTTTCCTGGAGCCCTCAGTGTAACATCTGTGAGGATGTGTCCCCTCCTGGAGCTCTCTGTAACATTTATGCAGATGTGTTCCCCTCCTGGAGCCTTCAGTGTAACATGCGTGCAGACACATTTCTCTCCAGGAGCCCTCAGTGTAATGTCTGTGCACATGTACCCCATAGGTGGAACACCTGCAGCAGGAGACTGCCACTCTGAAAAAGCAAACGCAAAAAATAAAGGAACAGTTTCTTCAACAAAAGGTAAAAATGTGTTGTTGACTTCTTCACTTGAAACAAGCGTATGAACAGAGTTTTCTGTGGTTTAATTGCTTAGCAATTCCAATGTCACTGAAGTTGAGAAGAAGGTAACATCTTGAGTTCTCTTTAACTTTTTTTTTTTTTTTTTTTGAGACGGAGTCTCTCTCTGTCAGCCAGGCTGGAGTGCAGTGACGTGATCTCGGCTCACTGCAAGCTCTGCCTCCCGGGTTCAAGCTATTCTGCCTCAGCCTGCCGAGTAGCTGGGACTACAGGCGCCCTCCACCAAATTTTTTGTATTTTGTATTTTGAGACGGAGTTTCTCCATGTTAGCCAGGATGGTCTCAATCTCCTGACCTCAGGTGATCCACCTGTCTTGGCCTCCCAAAGTGCTGGGATTACAGGTGTGAGTCACCACGCCCGGCCCTCTTTAACTTTTTTTAAAGGCATTTAATCTGCAAAGTCAAGACATACTTCCACAGCGGGGTGGGAGTCTTGGCCTTCAGATCTCCAGGGGCGGCTGTCACTGGAGTGCCTGTCAGCATACCCTGTTGTGCTCACTCCAGGGAGCTGTGTGTTGTGCAGTGTTGTTAACACACAGGTTGGGTTTGCCATTTAAAATGTCTTTGAAAAATGCACATGGAGTTCCAGCATTGAAACAAATTTTGGTTACCCAAAAAGACATGGAATATAAATTTTGTGTCAGTGAAGCCAGTACCTCCTGTTGGATTTTATGGGATCTGAGCAATGGTGACCCCTGAAGCTGTATCGTGAGTGCTGCTGTGTTTTATTTCTGAGCGAGGGCGACCCCTGAAGCAGCGTTGTGAGCGCTGCTGTGTTTTATTTTTTTTGAGACAGAGTCTGGCTGTGTCGCCCAGGCTGGAGTGCAGTAGTGCTGTCTCCGCTCATTGCAACCTCCAACTGCCAGGTTCAAGTGATTCTCATGCCTCAGCCTCCTGAGTAGCTGGGACTACAAGCATGCACCACCATGCCTGGCTAGTTTTTTGTATTTTTAGTAGAGACAGGGTTTTCACCTTGTTGGCCAGGCTGGTTTTGAACTCCTGACCTCAGGTGATCAGCCAGCTCGGGCTCCCAGAGTGCTGGGATTACACGTGTGAGACACCACGCCCGGCCTGCTGTATTTTATTTCTGAGCAAGGGCGGCCCCTGAAGCAGTGTGGTGAGTCATGCTTTGCTTTTTTACTGAGCCACAAGCAAGGGGATTACCTGTTGGAAGCAAAGCAGTGCAACTGAAGTCAGGAGAGAGCCAGACTCCTTGGAATAGAGGAGACGTCTACGAGGCCGGTGTGACTGCCTTGTGCACCACACAGACTCTTGTTAAGGCAGTGATGTCACCTGTGGATAAACAATGGTGTGTCTCAGTCGATGGAGTCTTAGATTTGATGAAATGTATCTTTACCTCAAAAAAGTTATGCCCCCGATAAGTGGTAAACATTTTTGTTGAAGCCAACTTGACCCCCAGGAACGCCCCCGCCCCACGCCTGGCCGCCCAGCGTCCGCTCACAGCTTCCGTCTTTGGCAGGTGATGGTGGAGGCCTACCGGCGCGACGCCACCTCCAAAGACCAGCTCATCAGTGAGCTGAAAGCCACCAGGAAGAGGCTGGACTCGGAGCTGAAGGAGCTGCGGCAGGAGCTGATGCAAGTGCACGGGGAGAAGCGGGCCGCAGAGGCGGAGCTCTCGCGCCTGCACAGAGAGGCAGCCCAGGTCCGTCAGCAGATGGCGGACCTTGAAGGGCATCTCCAGTCGGCGCAGAAGGAGCGAGACGAGATGGAAACACACTTGCAGGTCTGTCCGTGTCGGGTTGACTCACTTGATGGGGAGGATTCGGCCAAAGTGCTTGGGGAGGGGGCCTGTGTCTGGGGCGGGACCTGTGTCTGGGGGGGGTCCTGTGTCGGGGCGGGGCCTGTGTCTGGGGCGGGGTGGGGCCAAGGTGGGAGAGGCTTTTGGAAGAACAGCTGGGAACAAGGCCCACCTGGAGCATAGGTCCCAGAGGGGCAGTCCGGTGAGGCCTGGTAAGTCCAGGTGGCGATGGTGCATGAAGGGAGGGAGTGAGGAGGCCCCGTGAGGCACCCAGCTTCTGCCCATTGCCATGGGCTCCCGGGATCTAGTGTGTGAGAGGACAGCGGCTGTCATGCAGAAAGCAAGGGTGAGTGTTTTGTGGAGACCCCACGTCAGGGCAGGGTGTCGGGGCCCGGAGACCCTGGGAGTCCCTCGTGGCTGAGTGTGGAGCTGGGACTGACCAGAGCTAGTCATGTTCCTGTGGAAGCTGAGCCTGGGCTGGCTTCTGCATGCAGTGGGTGTCCGGGATGCTGGTGACAGTCTCTCGGCTGCAGGTAGCAGAGCAGGTGAGGGGTGAGGGGTGTGGGACGGAGGCCGCAGTCCAGGATCCTGTCGAGACATCCCGGCTGAGGAACTGGGAGGTGAGACGAGAAATCAGGAGAGCAAGAGTAAATTTGGGGAGAGTCGTCTGATGGCATGTTAGACCAAGTGCTACGTTTTGCTTATGATGTTTCTGAAGTTGCCGGAGAGGACCGAGCCAAGTTCCCAGCAGGCAGATTGGTCAGCATGTCTGGCTCATTCGGAGCCAGGCTGAGGCCTGTGAGTAGGCGGTGTGGCCGGCGCCATCAGTGTCGGAAAGTGGGGGCTGATGGATTAGCGCTGGTGCCGGGGCGGGGAGGTGGGCCAAGGGGAGGGCCGGCTCCTTGGGCTATAGGAGGCTTGGAGGACTCAGCAGTGCGGGCAGAGCACATTCGGACCCCACAGCTGCAGGCCTGGGCTGGTTGTTGGGGACTCGCCTCGCACACAGGAGCTGGGGAAAGGCTGCGAGGGCAGGAGCAGGTCGGGGACGCAGCCCTCAGTGTTCACAGTTGATCCTGAGGAGGGCATCTGGGGGCATCCAGGGAAGGGTCCTGGGGTCTCTGGGGAGGGGTCCTGGGGTCTCCGGGGAGGGGTCCTGGGGACTCCATGGAGGGGTCCCAGGGGTTCTGGGGAGGGGTCCCGGGGTCTCAGGAAGGGTCTGGGGGTCTCCGGGGAGGGGTCCTGGGGTCTCTGGGGAGGGGTCCTGGGGTCTCCGTGGAGGGGTCCTGGGGTCTCCAGGGAAGGGTCCCAGGGGTTCTGGGGAGGGGTCCCGGGGTCTCAGGAAGGGTCCTGGGGGCTCTGGGGAGGGGTCCTGGGGTTTCCAAGGAGGGGTCTGGATCCTTGAGGAGGGATCCTGGAGGCCTTGGTGAGGGTTCCTGGGGCCCTGGGGAGGAGTCCTGGGTCCTGGGGGTTTGGAGAAGAGGTCCTGGGTCCACAGGCTTTGCTGTGAACCAGTCATGTCCTGTTGTGCCTCTGATGCTCTGGACAGTATTTGGAAATGCTTGTTGGCTTCAGTAATGAGTGGTTTGTGGCCGGGTGCAGTGGCTCATGCGTGTAATCCCAGCACTTTGGGAGGCCGAGGTAGGTGGATCACAAGGTTAGGAGTTCAAGACTAGCCTGGCCAATATGGTGAAACCCTGTCTCTACTAAAAATACAAAAATTAGCCGGGCGTGGTGGCAGGCACCTGTAGTCCCAGCCACTCGGGAGGCTGAGGCAGGAGAATCACCTGAACCTGGGAAGCGGAGGTTGCAGTGAGCTGAGATCGCACCCCTGCACTCCAGCCTGGGTGACAGAGTGAGACTCCATCTCAAAAAAAAAAAAAAGAGTGGTTTGTAAGAAGGCAGACGTCTCTCTCAGGATTTTTCTCAAGGCCCAAGTCCTCCAGGGTGAGCCTGAGCAGTGCCTTTGGTGGGGGTGATGGGCTGGAGCCAGGGAGGAGAGACAGGCTGGGGGTGGCAGTGCCGCTCCTCACGCCCTCCTTCCCTTCCGAAGTCGTTGCAGTTCGATAAGGAGCAGATGGTCGCGGTCACAGAGGCCAATGAGGCGCTGAAGAAACAAATCGAAGAGTTGCAGCAAGAAGCCCGGAAGTAAGTCTGCGTGTGCCGGCGGGAGGTGAGGGGGCCGGGGGGAGGCGAACCAGAATGCCAGACGGTCACGTCGGGATAATTCAGCTTCCTCCTGTGTCTCCCTCATGACACCCCAGGGCCATCACGGAACAGAAGCAGAAGATGAGGCGGCTGGGCTCAGACTTGACCAGCGCCCAGAAGGAGATGAAGACCAAACATAAGGCCTACGAGAACGCTGTGGGCATCCTCAGCCGCCGCCTGCAGGAGGCCCTCGCGGCCAAGGAGGCTGTGGACGCGGAGCTGGGCCAGCTCCGAGCCCAGGGCGGCAGCAGTGACAGCAGCCTGGCTCTACATGTAGGTAACGCCGGGCCATCCCCGGCCAGGGTCACCAGCCCCTCAGTGCAGGGAAGGGGTCTCCATCAGCAGTTGCCCCCTAAAGCCTAGCGGGGCCGAGCTCGCGTGGGAGGTGGCAACTCTCTAAACTCCTGCTCAGCTTCAAGGTTGCCAGGAACCCACAGTGACTGAGCATCGCCTCGCGTCTCCCTCATGAACCCCGCACGGCCTGTGGCCTGTGGCGTTCACCTGATTTTCCTCAAGAAACCTCCTTGGCTCAGAGAAGTTCAGCTGCTCCCTTGGGGTAGAGGGAGAGCCTGCCCTGGTCCGCTCACACTCCAGCTGCCTCTGCGCCTCCTTGCATCTCAGGAGGAAAAGCAGCCTCCGCACTCACTGAGAAGCAGGAGTGAGGGCGTGGAGTCAGCGATTGGCAGGGTTCAGGGAGCGTTTAGAGGTAGCCACGCTGCAGTGGCCCAGAACAAGCGGGTGCCCTTTCTGGAGGGCTCTGAGCGGGGCCTTCTGTGGAGGCCGTGGCCCTCTGTGCTCTCTCACCTTTCGTGGTAGGCATAACATTCTACCTGAGCGAGTTCATCCACATTTTATTTATTATTCTCCAATTCACATCCTTGCACCGACAACTTTAGTATTTCTTCTTACATGTGGTTTGTTTTTATCTCCTGTCCACTTAAGAATTTATGGGTAGGAAGAGACTGTATCATAACGTGGGATTTTCTTGTCCAATTAAATAAACTCGGCCGGGCACGGTGGCTCACACCTGTAATCCCAGCGCTTTGGGAGGCCGAGGCGGGAGGATCGCTTGAGCACAGGAGTTTGAGACCAGCCTGGGCAACATAATGAGACTCTATATGTACAAATAACACAAAAATACTACCTGGGCTTGGTGGCACGGGCCTGTGGTCCCAGATGCTTGAGACACTGAGGTGGGAGGACCGCCTCAGCCTGGGAGGGGAGGCTGAAACTGCAGTGAGCCGTGATTTTGCTGCTGCGCTCCAGCCGGGGAGTTAGAGAGAGAGACTGTGTCTAAAATTAAATAAATAAATCAAGTGCTCCCTCTCACCTGGTTGCTTTGTAAAATGTTGGGGAGATTGATTCAGTTGCCATTTTCTTTGGGCTAAGAGCTGGGGTGGGGAGGTTGCAAAGGCTGAGCAAAGCCGGCTTCTTGCTGCGCTGTTGCAGCTGAGGAATAGCACAGCCGGGAGCCAATGTCTTGTGTCCGTCTGGGCTTCACCCCTCGCAAGTGGTGACTTTTGGCAAATTTCTCACCTTTTTGATCCTCAGCGAAATGAGGCCAAATTGAGGTGAATGAGAACCTTCTCATGTGAGGGTTAAGTTAGGTGGTACTGGAACGTGCTTGGCAAGGGCCTGGTACCATTGAGGCAGCAAGTGGGCGGGATGTGAGAGCACGCCTGTGCCTGTGTGTATCCGTGCATGTGTGAGGTGTGAGCATGTGTTTGTGTGGCATGTGGAGTGTGTGTGTGCGTGGTGTGTGGGATGTGAGCACATGTGTGCATGCAGTGTGGGGTGTGAGCACATATGTGCAGTTGTGTGGGGTATGAACGTGTGCGTGCAGTGTGAGGTGTGAGCACATGTGCATATGTGGTGTGGGGTATGAACACGTGTAGGGTGTGAGCATGTGCGTGTGGGGTGTGAGCACATGTGTATGTGTGTGGTATGTGGGATGTGAACATGTGCAAGTGGTGTGTGGTATGAACACGTGTAGGGTGTGAGCATGTGCGTGTGGGGTGTGAGCACATGTGTATGTGTGTGGTATGTGGGATGTGAACATGTGCACGTGGTGTGTGTTACATGAGCATGTGTGTGTGGTATGTGGGATGTGAACATGTGCACGTGGTGTGTGTTACATGAGCATGTGTGTGTGTGGTATGTGGGATGTGAACATGTGCACGTGGTGTGTGTTACATGAGCATGTGTGTGTGTGGTGTGTGTGTGTGGTGCGTGAGCATGTGTGTGGTGTTTATTACACCTGGTGCTGCTTGCTTGCCACAGATGGTGATTTATAGCCATTATCTGCAGGTCAGATTTTCTTCTGTGTTTTTGAAGCATTGAACTGAAGAGATGATTTTGTTTGTCCCAGCTATCCCCGTGTGTCATCGTGTGCATGCTGTGGTCGGTTAATTCAACTTCTTTAACAAAAAGGAAGGTTGTGAGACTGTCAGACAGCTGGTGTCTGGTGTGTGCAGCCACACAGCCTCCTGCCTGCCGGCACCACGGGAAGTGAGGGGGGTCAGGGCCTGTCCCACGACCAAGCGCCCGTTCCGTCTTGGCCCTTAGGGAAGGATCCAGGCCCTGGAGGCGGAGCTGCAGGCTGTCAGTCATAGCAAGACGCTGCTGGAAAAGGAACTGCAGGAGGTCATCGCGCTGACCAGCCAGGAGCTGGAAGAGTCCCGGGAGAAGGTGCTGGAGCTGGAGGACGAGGTGAGGCCTGGCCATCTGCTGTGGTGGCAGCGTGGGGCAGGTCACGTGAGCCCTGGGCATGCTGCCACGCGTGAGGCCCGAAGAACAAAACTTCACCGTGTGCCCAGCGTTGCTACTTTTGGTGTTGCCACCTTCTGACCGTCGGCCTCTCTGTGGTGGGGCAGGCCCTGATTCCAGCCCTCTGGGGAGGATCACTGTACAGCCTCTTTCATGGAATGGTTACAGAATTCATAGTGGAACCCTTCTCAGTTCAAATGCTTTGGTTGCAAATAAGAAACCCAACTTCGCCAGGCGAGTGGCTCACGCCTGTAATCCCAGCACTCTGGGAGGCTGAGGTGGGTGGATCACAAGGTTAGGAGCTCAAGACCAGACCAGCCTGGCCGACATGGTGAAACCCTGTCTCTACTAAAAATACAAAAATTAGCCGGGTGTGGTGGCGGGTGCTTGTAGTCCCAGCTACTTGGGCGGCCGAGGCAGGTGAACCGCTTGAACCCAGGAGCGGAGGTTGCAGTGAGCCAAGATCGCGCCACTGCACTCCAGGCTGGGCGACAGAGTGAGACTCCGTCTCAAAAAAAAAAAAACAAAACTCAGATATCTCAGGTTCAGAGACAGTTCTCGCTTCAGCGGTGCTGGTGGCAGCTCAGTGTCCTGGCCCCCCTGCCTCCCCAGCCCCTCTGGTTCCCGGCTCCCCTCCCTCCCCAGCCCCTCCCTGTGGAGCTCCGTCACAGTAGGGATGCCTGTTCCACTCTCTGGCTGTGTCCTGTCCTGAAGTGGTTTTGCTCATGCCCACCCTGCTGGTGGCCTAGCCGGGGCTCAGTGCCTGGACAGACTTCTCCAGAAGCCCATGGCCCCAGGAGAAGGCTGGGCTCTTGGCCATGGGGAGGAATGAGAGGGGCCTGGGGAAGCAACTGACCACGACAGCCTTCAGATCATGAAGGAAGCACAGTCCTGTGGTGTCCATCGCTGGTCCGTGTGGTGTCCATTGCAGGGTCGTGTGGTGTCCATCGCTGGTTGTGTGGTGTCCATTGTTCTGTTATTGTTTTTGTTGTCTTGAGACAGTCTCACTCTGTCATTCAGGCGGGAGTGCACGATCTTGGCTCACCACAGCCTCCGCTTCCCAGGTTCCAGTGATTCTCCCACCTCATTCTCCTGAGTAGCTGGAACTACAGGTGCTCGCCACCACACCTGGATAATTTCTGTAGTTTTGGTAGAGACAGGGTTTCATCATGTTGGCTAGGCTGGTCTCAAACCCCTGACCTCCCAAAGTGCTGGGATTACAGGCGTGAGTCACCGTGCCCAGCCCATTGCTGTGTTTTAGTTTTCGATGTTTCTTTTCTTTTTTTCTTTTTTTTGAGACGGAGTCTCGCTGTGTTGCCTAGGCTGGAGTGCAGGGGCACGATCTCAGCTCACTGCAACCTCCACCTCCTGGGTTCAAGCGATTCTCCTGCCTCGGCCTCCTGAGTAGCTGGGACTAGAGGCATGTGCCACAACAGTGGCTAATTTTTGTATTTTCAGTAGGGACAGGGTTTCACCATGTTGGCCAGGCTGGTCTCAAACTCCTGACCTCAGGTGATCCCCCTGCCTCGGCCTCCCAACGTGCTGGGATTACAGGCATGAGCCTCCACGCCTGGCCCAAGTTTTCTCTGTTTCTTGTTGAAAACTCACCTGTTTCTGGGGTATGTGAACTCCACTCACCAGTGCGGGTAATTTCACAGTGACGTTGGTATGTTTCAGCTTCAAGAATCCAGAGGCTTTAGGAAGAAGATAAAACGCCTCGAGGAGTCAAACAAGAAGTTGGCTCTTGAATTAGAGCACGAGAAAGGGAAGCTTACGGGCCTTGGACAGTCCAACGCAGCTCTGCGAGAACACAACAGCATCCTAGAAACAGCTTTGGCCAAGAGGGAGGCAGACCTAGTCCAGTTGAACCTTCAGGTATTCAAACTCGTCAAACTCACGCCAGCAGCAGTGTGAGAGTTGCTGGAGCTGCGTGCACTCCAAGAATCTCACCCAGATTCAGTCACCTGTGCCGACCCCTAGCCCACCTGGCCTGCAGCCGAGAGAACAGGCTCAGGGGTCCGGGTGACCACAGCCCTGGGTCCCCAGCAGTTGGTGCAGGGCTGGGCTCTCTGAGGTGAGGCGGGAGCCCCTGCGTGTGCTCAGTTCACCTGTTTAGTTGAGGGGCAGACCTGCTTAGTCGGGGGGTAGACCTGCTTAGTTGGGGGGCAGACCTGCTTAGTCGGGGGGCAGACCTGCTTAGTTGAGGGGTAGACCTTCCATGCGGGTGTGGCTGAGTTCCATTCCCAGACGGTGACATTGTTTGTGGGGGGCACTTAACAAGAGGTTCACACAGTTCAGAACTGGGACTTGAACCCTCACCTGGTTCTCACTCAGCTACTTAGTCTCCACAGCCTCTGGATTGAGGACCAGGCTGGGCATTTCAGGGAAATCCTGGGGGCCAGATCGAGCTGTTGGTGTTGACTATCCCATCTTAGTTCCATATTTTGCCCTAGTTCCCACCACTTCTGTTCTTTTTGTACCCCGGCTGCAGCCCCTGATTTGTATGTAGTTTTTGAGTTCCCAGCCACCATGTTCCATTTTTTTGTTGTTGTTGTTGTTGTTGTTAGTAATATGGAGTCTCACTCTGTCTCTCAGGCTGGAGTGCAGTGGTGCAATCTTGGCTCCCTGCCTCCCGAGTTCAAGCGATTCTCCTGCCTCGGCCTCCGGTATAGCTGGGACTACAGGCGTGCACCACTGCGCCCAGCTAATTTTTTGTATTTTTAGTAGAGACGAGGTTTCACTCTGTTAGCCAGGATGGTCTTGATTTTCTGACCGTCATCCACCTGCCTCGGCCTCCCAAAGTGCTGGGATTACAGGCGTGAGCCACCGCGCCCGGCCCATTCTTTTTTTTTTTGAGACAGGGTCTGGCTCTTGCCTGGAGTGGAGGGCAGTGCGGTGGTACCATCATAGCTCACTGCATCCTCAACCTCCTGGGCTCCAGCGATCCTCCTGCCCCGGCCTCTGGAGCCGTGGGGCCCACAGGCGTGCCACGTTCTTGAGTGCGGCCCTGTGATCATGCTCCCGCAACCTAGGATTCTGTTTTTGTCATAGATTCTTCAGAAGTGGAGTTTCCTTTACCTCCCTGGTGTGTGCCTGCGCCTGTGATGTGACATGTGTCACGTTGCCTGCTGTAGCAGCCTTGTGTGTTTGTAATTTTGACGTCCTTCCTTATCTGTCCTCCTGCAATCTGATCTAGGTGCAGGCAGTTTTGCAGCGCAAAGAAGAGGAGGATCGCCAGATGAAGCATCTTGTCCAGGCCCTGCAGGCCTCACTAGAGAAGGAGAAGGAGAAGGTGAACAGCCTCAAGGAGCAGGTGCGTGCCACCTTCCGGCTCACAGGGCGTTCCAGAGGACGCTCCAGTGCCTAAAAATCCATGCAGGGTCCTTCACACACCAGCCTCCTTCCAGCAGTTACACAGCAAAGGTGCGTTGCAGTTGTTGGTGACGGAGGCCGCAGAGCACCTGTTCTGGTCCTTAGAAGGTGGCGTTAGATTAAATGGCGGTGCAGCTGTGAGGGCCTGGGGCCAATGAGCTCCGCTTGCATGTGTATTTATATTGTGCTGGGAATGGTGTCCTGTATGTCGTGTTGCATTGCGAAAGCAAACTTGAGAATAGCATAGGATCCCATTTGTGTTCGGCAGATAAGAGGGGTGGTTCTGTGGACCCTTCTCTGTGTAGAGAGCTGTCTTGCCGTGGCTGGCCCCTGCCCTGCTTCAGGTGTTCACTGACACATTGGTCAAGTCGCCAGCAGAGGCCCATCCTGACCCCCAGGTGCCCTGTCTGGGCCCTGCTCCTCCATTAGAACGCTGCTTCTTGCTGGCTACCTCCGCCACACCTGGCACAGAGCAGCTACTCCTAGCACGCTTGCCGTGTGTGTGCACGTGGGGGGTGTGTGTGCACATGTGTGCCTGGAGGTGTGGTGTGTGTGCACGTGGGGGGCTGTGCATGCAAGGGTTGTGATGTCTCCACACACGTGTGTGCCCAGGGTGTGTGTGTGCGCACGTGGGGGGCTGTGCGTGCAAGGGTTGTGATGTCTGTACACACGTGTGTGCCTGGGGTGTGGTGTGTGTGTATGTGCGCGGAGGGGCGTGTCTGTGCAAGGGCTGGGGTGTGGTGTGTGTGTATGTGCGCGGGCGGGGGGGGGTGTCCGTGCAAGGGCTGTGGTGTGTGTGCCTGGGGTGTGGTGTGTGTGCATGCATTTGATGTTCATGTATATGTAGAAAATTTCTAGGAGGAACACAAGAAATAACTGGTTGTCTCTAGAGAAAGGCAGGAAAGAACATCACTTTTCCTTTAAATCCCATTTGAATTGAACTTGTAAAAAAATAATTGCTTCACAATTCAAACTTTTTGGCCTAACAGTGAAGCTTCTGTTGTTCCTATGACCTGGCTTTGCCACAGCCTTTAAGAACTTTTCTATGATAATGTAATTGAGATAAAAAGAAAAAGATTCTTGATTTTTTTAAGAGGTGAAACAATAAAGTTTCTTTATAAATAGAATTAATTTTAAGATGTGGCAGGTGGCCGGGCACGGTGGCTCACGCCTGTAATCCCAGCACTTCGGGAGGCTGAGGCAGGCGGATCACCTGAGGTTGGGAGTTCAAGACCAGGCTGACCAACATGGAGAAACCCTGTCTCTACTATGAATACAAAATTAGCCTGGCATGGTGGCACATGCCTGAAGTCCTAGCTACTCGGGAGGCTGAGGCAGGAGAATCGCTTGAACCCAGGAGGCGGAGGTTGTGGTGAGCCAAGATCATACCATTGCACTCCAGCTTGGGCAATAAGAGGGAAACTCTGTCTCAAAAAAAAAAAAAATGTGGCAGGAATATTTTAATAGGAGCAGTTAACAGCTTTCTCTTGGCCCCACAGGCCTCATCCACCCGGCCGTTTAACCCTTGCCTGGCGCCTGCTGCAGGGCCGTGGTTCAGGCTGGCTCACACGGCGCCCCAGCTCTCCAGCTTTTGCTCCACGGTTAGGGTTCACTGAATGTTTTTCGGTTTTTTTTTTTGTTTTTTTTTTTTAGATGGAGTCTCACTCTGTCGCCAGGCTGGAGTGCAGTGGTGCGATCTTGGTTCACTGTAACCTCCGCCTCCTGGGTTCAAGTGATTCTCCTGCCTCAGCCTCCCCAGTAGCTGGAACTACAGGCGTGCACCACCACACCTGGCTAATTTTTTGTATTTTAGTAGAGATGGGGTTTCACCATATTAGCCAGGATGGTCTCGATCTCCTGACCTGATGACCTGCCCGCCTTGGCCTTCCAGTTAATTTTATTCTTACTTTTTAAATGTATTTATTTATTTTATTTTATTATTTTTATTTATTTATTTTTTATTATTTTATTTTTTTTGAGATTTTGAGATGGCGTCTCGCTTTGTCGCCCAGGCCGGAGCGCAGTGGTGCGATCTCGGCTCACTGCAAGCTCCACCTCCCGGGTTCACACCATTCTCCTGCCTCAGCCTCCTGAGTAGCTGGGACTACAGGCACCCGCCACCACGCCCGGCTAATTTTTTGTATTTTTAGTAGAGACGGGGTTTCCCCGTGTTAGCCAGGATGGTCTCGATCTCCTGACCTCGTGATCCACCCGCCTCGGCCTCCCACAGTGCTGGGATTACAGGCATTAGCCACCGCGCCCGGCCTATGGTCTCAATCTCCTGACCTTGTGATCCGCCCGCCTCGGCCTCCCACAGTGCTAGGATTACAGGCATGAGCCTCCGCACCTGGCCTATTTGTTTCATTTTTGAGACCAGGTCTCACTCTGTCACCCCGGCTGGAGTGCAGTGGCGCGATCACAGCTCCCTGCAGCCTGGAACTCCTGAGCTCAAGTGATCCTTCCACCTCAGCCTCCTGAGTACCTGGAACCACCATGCCCTGCTAATTTTTTTATTTTTTGTGGAGACAGGGTCTTGCTATGTTGTCCAGGCTGTGAATACACTGGAAGAACACTATAAAAACTATTTAGACCGAGAAATCTCGAATAAATGTGTTCATTCAACAGATAGCAGCAGCCACATAAGTGTGCACTTGCTGCGTGCCGAGCTCCAGGTCAGGTGGTTTCATCTTTACAAGGAACTTGACAGGCCTGTGGAGAAGCACACGCTGGCAGCCAGGACGTGCACGGGGCTGGGAGTGGATTCACCTCCTGCGCCCGGCATGTCGTAAAGCTGTGGGTATCACGCAGGGCATGGACAACGTGGCTTCCTTCCTCCTAGGTGGCCGCTGCCAAGGTGGAAGCCGGGCATAACCGCCGCCACTTCAAGGCGGCCTCCTTGGAGCTGAGTGAGGTGAAGAAGGAGCTGCAGGCCAAGGAACACCTGGTGCAGAAGCTGCAGGCTGAGGCCGATGACCTTCAGTGAGTGCCTGAGCCCCGCCAGCCCTCAAACATGGCTGTCCTGGCAATGGGCGGGGTCTAATTCACACCTTCAGCACAGCGAGGGTCATCTATATTTTGCAAATTGCCAAGTACTTGAGTGAATCATAGGAGTAGAAGGCACCCAGCCTCTGTCCCCAGAAGCCTGAGCCTCACTCACTGCCCCGTGTCCTCCCCCAAGAGAGAAAGCGCCCCAGCAGGAGTACTTAGCTTCAGGTCAGAGGCGGGAAGGGGCAGTCGGCGCGGGGCTGATGCTGTGGCTCTGTGGGCCCCATGCACTATGGTCTCAGGGCTGGCACTCTCTGGGATCTGTGAGGGGTGCCGGCGAAGTGAGTCTCCGGGATCTGTGAGGGGTGCCGGCGAAGTGAGTCTCTGGGATCTGTGAGGGGTGCTGGTGAAGTGAGTGTCTGGGATCTGTGAGGGGTGCCGGCGAAGTGTGAGTCTCAGGTGCTTCATGAGGACTGCCCGAGTGCACACTGTGGGCACCAAGCATGGCTGCAGCACTTAGTCCACAGCAGACGGCCTGCCAGGACGGACGCCTTCCACAGGCAGCGTTTCCCAGCGGGAGGGCACAGCACACTGGAGGAGCGCGGCGATTCCCTTCTTTCTTGTTTTGTTATGCTAGGATTCGGGAGGGGAAACATTCCCAGGAGATAGCACAGTTCCAAGCAGAGCTGGCCGAGGCCCGCGCGCAGCTCCAGCTCCTGCAGAAGCAGCTGGACGAGCAGCTCAGCAAACAGCCCGTGGGAAACCAAGAGGTGACGGTTCATGGGGGCTGGACTCACAGGGCTGGACTCGCAGGGCTGGACTCACCGGGTGCCCTGGGTGACTTCACTCCATCCTGCTTGGGGAGGAACAGTGATGGTTTTCTGAATATGGTATTAAAAGATAAACCGAAACACAGCTAGAGCCGTTTTCCAGGGCAGTAAAGCCACTTTAATGTTCTTTTGGCCATGTGACTTTCCCCTCTTTAGATGGAAAATCTCAAATGGGAGGTGGATCAGAAAGAAAGAGAAATCCAGTCCTTGAAGCAGCAGCTGGACTTGACGGAGCAGCAGGGCAGGAAGGAACTGGAAGGGCTACAGCAGCTGCTGCAGGTACCTGTGTGAGGCGCTGGGCACAGGCGGGAGCAGCAGGGAGGAAGGAGCTGGAGGGGCTACAGCACCTGCTGCAGGTACCTGTGTGAGGCGCTGGGCACAGGCGGGAGCAGCACTTCCAGGGCAGCCTCTGGTTCCTGTGCCGTGCAGCCTGCGGCCAGGCAGTGCTCCCTGGCAGCTGGCGCCCTCGTCCAGTGGGGCGCTCGCAAAGTCACCTGGTCCACGTCATGCGGCAGGACAGAGGCAGGGGCGAAGCCTGGGCCGGCTCCAATCCCTTGGCCACGCTGTGTGTCACAGACCAAGAACGTGATTTCATGGACTCCAGCAAATGGGAGGGTGCATGGGAAAAGTTTGCCAATTTGCGATAAACTTCTCGACAAAGAACTCAGGGTTCGGTCTTGACTGCCCAGGAAAGGAGTGTAATTGCTAAGTCCCCCTTGTAAATGAGGGGCTTGAGTCACAGTGAGAATTTATTTATAGACATAGGCCGAGAAGCGTCCATCATCCAGAAATTCAAAACTTGGCCAGGCCTGGTGGCTCACACCTGTAGTCCCAGCACTTGGGCGGTGAGCTGTGGTTGGACCACTGCACTCCAGCCTGGATGACAGAGTGAGACCCTGTGTCTAAAAAAAACAAAAACAAAAATCCAAAAATCTGAAACTTTCTGAGCATCAACATGACAAAGGAAATGATCATTGGAACATTTCAAATTTTTGGATTATGGATACTCAGCTGGTAGTTGTAATGCAAATATTCAAAATTCCAAAATTTGACACACTTCTGGTCCTGAGCATTTTGGACCTGGACTGGCATCATCTAGATGGCGCCGAGGAGGACATACGTGTGCTTAACCTATGAAAATACAAACTCGGATCTTGGAAGGATGTTTAAGATGTGTTAGCTTTTAAAAATCTGACTTCATTTTCCACAGAATGTCAAGTCTGAGTTGGAGATGGCCCAGGAGGATCTGTCCATGACCCAGAAGGATAAATTTATGCTCCAGGCAAAAGTGTCAGAGCTGAAGAACAACATGAAGACCCTGCTCCAGCAGAACCAGCAGCTCAAGCTGGACCTACGCCGTGGCGCGGCCAAGACGGTACTCAGGCCCGCATCCCCCCCGGGGTAGCCGATGTGCGCTGTAGATGCTCTTGGACAGGCTGGCAGACGTGTTAGTCATTCAGACATAAACGGATTTGTTTAGCCCACATTGAGCAGCTGCTGTGTAGTCAGTGATAATGGGGTATCCTGCTCAGGTGACAGATGAAATCATTTCATTCTGGTTTCATTCATCCAACAGCATTTTCCTCGTTCCGTGAATTCAAATACCACTTTGTTATAATGTGCTTTGTAAAGCAGATGAGCGGTGGTCTGTGACTCGGCAGTCCCTGCTGTGTGTGAAGGGCTGGGGCCCGGGAGCTGTGCCCAGGTGCCTGGCGTTTTTCTGTGCTCAGTCCACGTCCATGTTTTCCAGGAGGCAGGTGGGAGGGCAGTGCTCAGATTCAGAGGCCGTTCAGCGTCGTGTGCTTATCAGTGGAAAAAGTTTGAAGTCCTAGAAAAGGGAGCCTAAGTTGGAAAATTTACTTAATTTCTTAAGGAAATTCCACATCAAGGTCTTGAGTCTCTGATGGGAGAAGCGTCTGGGAGAGCTGTAGTCTGCGGCTCGGCCCCATCCTCCCGCAGACCCAGGAGTTAGGTTGTCTCTGCTTTGCTCTGGTTTTGTGCCTTAGGAATAAAGGTGTTTCCTCAGCCAGCTATTCTGGAGCTCCAAGGACTGTCGTGCTGTGCTGCCACGGTGGCCAGGATGGTCCCCTTCCCAGAGGCCCCACGTCCACCAGTTGAGGGAGGCCTGTCTGCCACATGCTGTGCTAGTGAGACTGACCCGAGGGAGGGGATGGTGAGAAAGCTGATCATGTGCTTTTAAAAACAGAGAAAGGAGCCGAAAGGCGAGGCCAGCTCTTCCAACCCTGCCACGCCCATCAAGATCCCAGACTGCCCAGTTCCCGCCTCGCTGCTGGAGGAGCTGCTGAGGCCACCGCCCGCCGTGAGCAAGGAGCCCCTCAAGAACCTGAACAGCTGCCTCCAGCAGCTCAAGTAGGACCATATTCCGTGCTGCACTTCAGCTAGTCTTAAAGATTAATGCCCTCTTTAGCTGGGAGGACACTCCTGGTGCCAGTACTCAGTGAGTGCCCAGCAGAGTTTGAGCAGGTTTATATAAGGGTGGGGGACTCGCACACATAGCCTCTGAGGTTTATATAAGGGAGGGGACTTGCACACACAGTCTCTGAGGTTTATATAAAGGTGGGGGAACTCACACAGCCTCTGACGTTTATATAAAGTGGGGGACTCACACACACAGCCTCTGAGGTTTATATAAAGGGGGGGACTCGCATACACAGCCTCTGAGGTTTATATAAAGTGGGAGGGACTCAGCCTCTGAGGTTTATATAAAGGGGGAGGGGGACTCACAGCCTCTGAGGTTTACATAAAGGGGGGGACTCGCACACACAGCCTCTGAGGTTTATATAAGGGAGACACTTGCACACACAGCCTCTGAGGTTTATATAAAGGGGGGGAACTCACACAGCCTCTGAGGTTTTCTTAAAGGGGGGGACTTGCACGCACAGCCTCAGGTTTATATAAAGGGGGAGGGGGACTCACACAGCCTCTGAGGTTTATATAAAGGGGGAGGGGGACTCACAGCCTCTGAGGTTTATATAAAGGTGGGGGGAAACTCGCACACCCAGCCTGTGAACTCATAGGTGGAAACTGCCTGGAGTTCAACTACCCTGATAGGCCCTGAGAAGATGGAAGGCCACACACGGTGCACCTGGCAGCCTGAGGCTGAGCCAAGTGTGTAGGGCGGAGCCAGGCGCCCCGAGGGCAGGTAACGGAGTGGAAGTCGCGTGTGCCAGGCCTCAGTGACAGCTTCCACCCCACCGCCTGGTCAGGACCGATCCTTGAGCCTGTGTCCTCTGCACAGTGTAGAGAACGGTGCCGAGAACAGCTGAGCTTCTGTGGTCTCGGTTGGTTTGTGGATCCCCGAAGGCACCCAGGTCCACTCAGGTGCTAGCGAGTGACGCTGTCCCCAGGTGGCGCGTTCTGCCTGGCACTTGTGTGATCTGGGCCTTCTTTCTTCTTCTGTCCCAGGCAGGAGATGGACAGCCTGCAGCGCCAGATGGAGGAGCACACCATGACGGTGCACGAGTCTCTGTCCTCGTGGACTCCGGTGGAGCCAGCCACTGCCAGCCCTGTGCCCCCTGGGGGTCACGCCGGCCCACGCGGCGACGCACAGAGACACAGTCAGAGCAGGGCTTCCAAAGAAGGTCCGGGAGAGTGACTGCTGCGGACTTGCCTCCGTGTGCCGCTGCCCCAGAATGCTCTCTTATCAATGTTATTTATTTGACTGTGTGGTCGATGTTTTTCTAAGACATGAAATTTAAGTTTTGTTTTGCCTTTAACAAGGAGTAAAATATATAGCAGAATGAGAGCCAAGGATTAGAAAAACATTCGAAGATCACAATTAGCTTTTCCCATGGAATGACCAACTCTTAAAAGCCTAATAGGCTCTCGGCGAGGAGCTCTGAACGTGTCTGAAGGGTTACTTGTAGGACGTGTCTTCTGAGCGGCCACCGATGCTGCTGTCTGCGGGTGACGGAGAGGCTGCATAACTGGGAGAAGCTGCGTGACAGGGTCTGCGGCACCGCGCCTGGCCAGGCTGGCTGCAGTTTCTCATTTCCCTGTTCCATTCAGTAAGAGCTTTACTTTTCTGCAGAAATGAAATTTTATTTGTACCTTTGGCTTTTTACTTGTTTTTTTGGATAGCCATCCCACCATAGGATGTGTACATAAATACTGAAGATCATAATCCAGTCTTTTTTTTTTTTTTTTTTTTTTTTTTTGAGACAGAGTCTCGCTTTGTTGCCCAGGCTGGAGTGCACACTCTCCGCTCACTGCAAGCTCCGCCTTCCAGGTTCATGCGATTCTCCTGCCTCAGCCTCTGGAGTAGCTGGGATTACACGCTTGCACCACTATGCCAGGCTAATGTTTGTATTTTTAGTAGCGATGGGGTTTCACCATGTTGGCCAGGATGGTCTCAATCTCCTGACCTCAAGTGATCTGCCCATCTCAGCCTCCCAAAGTGCTGGGATTACAGGCGTGAGCCACTGCGCCCGGCCTGTAACCCAATCTTTAAGAAGCATATGCTCATATTATTTAAGAAGAACCTACTTATTATTGATTGCCTTTTGAAAATTTGTTGGGAATAATTTACCTGTAGGATTTAGGGATGTCAGTCAGAAAATTCTATTCTAAGAAATATAATTATTTTATTTACCTTCTAAAGCCAAATATTCTTACACAGAAAGGTCCTCTGTTGTTCCGGTTTTACTTTGTTGCTGAGGATCTTTCCTTCCTGCTGGTCTCTTCCTCTCAGGCCACTGGCCCTGTGTGATTCCACCATGGCTGGCCACCGGGAAGGGGCAGCTTGGACCCTTGGTCAGGCCTGACGGCCATCAGGAGACACAAGGACACTGAGGCCCCGTATCTGATCTGACCTTTGGGGGGCACAGGGAGAGGCCAGAGGGAGAGGAAGGAGGGTGGAGGAGGAGGAGGAGAGTGGGCCAGGGGCTCCCTGCAGCGACTCCTGCGGTTTCCCCTGGAGTCAGCCAGATGTAGATCGCAGGCGGTAACAAGCCTCACACTTCTGTTCCCCAAGTGAAAATCTTTACCAGTGTCTGTCGGAGCGCCTGTACTCGTGTGTAGGAGCACCTGTACTTGTGCAGTCATCAAGAGAAGTCCTGGATCCTTTGTGGTTACACCAGCATCATGTGGCGAGCAGAGGCGATTTCCGGAAGAGACAGGCAGGCACCGTGAGGAAGGTGGCTGTGGTCTCCCAGGGTGTCTCAGAAACAGATGGCCTTATTTAAAATCAGCACTACGTGTGTGAGATCTTCTGTTTCCCACCCCAAATCCTGAAACACTGCAGACACTGGCTGACTGGGAGAGTTGGGGTCTGTAAGTTGTCCCCTAGTTTGCTAAGAAAACCTAAAATAATATTTATTATATGAGTTAGGAGAGAGAGAATGGGTCCGCGTGGCCTCCTTTGCAGATGTACTGGTCTGAAATGAGGTTCTGAGTCACTGGCCAGGCCAGATGTGCTCATGTCCGTGTCTTGTGTCTGTTTTGTGGAGAAAACAGTATGGTGTGTTTTAAGCATTTGTGTTCTGTTGTAATATACTTTTAGAAGGTTAATTGGTAAGGTTAAGGTAGCATTAACCACAAAGATGTTTGGTATTTAAAAAATATTCTCTAGCAAATATTGGAATTTCCAAAATATATATATCATTTGTACAGGGTTAATTTTGAAATAATACTTGAAAATTTCATTATAAATATATCCTACTTTTTATCTTAAGTTGAAGATGTTATTTACTAAATTGTTCTTGTACTATTAGAAAAAAAATGGCAATTTACGTTCTTATTTATTTTGGCTGTACTACCCCTTTGTTTTAATTTTAAAATCAAGAAATCGGGCCGGGCGCGGTGGCTCATGCCTGTAATCCCAGCACTTTGGGAGGCCGAGGCGGGTGGATCACCTGAGGTCAAGAGTTCCAGACCATCCTGGCCAACATGGCAAAATGCCGTCTTTACTAAAAATAAAAAATTAGCTGGGTGTGGTAGTGCGCACCTATAATCCCAGCTGCTAGGGAGGCTGAGGCAGGAGAATCACTTGAACCCGGGAGGCAAAGCTTGCAGTGAGCCGAGATGGCGCCACTGCACTCCAGCCTGGGCAACAGAGTGAGACTCCATCTCAAAAATAAATAAATAAATGATTTAAAAAAATTTAAAATCGAGAAATCACACATTCAGTGGGGAGCGACTTCTCCTTGCTTATGAAAAGTCCTCGAGTGAGTGATGTTCACTGTGTATTTTTTTTTCTCTTAGGACAAACTAATTCTGAAAATACCGAAGGGAAAGTAGCTCTATGTTTCTCACCCCAGTTTTCCTGAGTGTGCGCCCTCAGGTGCGATGCCTCCCCCAGCGCTCTGTGGCCGCCGGTGCCAGGGCCCCCTCTGGTTTGGCAGGGTCTGGCTGCCTTTGCTCCCCGCAGTGAGTCTTTTGGTGTTTTCATGCACAGCTTGTGCTTCTGGATCTGAGGCCTCTCGTGTTCACGCAGACGCTGCCTTCAGGCTTCCTTCCTTAAGAAGACGCTTAAAAGAGGAAGTTGGATTTTTTTTTTTTTTTTTTTTTTGAGACAGAGTCTCGCTCTGTCGCCCAGGCTGGAGTGCAGTGGCGTGATCTCTGCTCACTGCAAGCTCCGCTTTCTGGGTTCAAGTGATTCTCCTGCCTCATTCTCTCCAGTAGCTGGGATTACAGGTGCCCGCCACCACGCCAGCCTAATTTTTGTATTTTTAGAGGGGCGGAGTTCCACCATGTTGGCCAGGCTGGTCTTGAACTCTTGACCTCAGATGATCCTGAGCCTCAGCCTTCCAAAGTGCTGGAATTATAGGCGTGAACCACCGCCCCCGGCTGAAGTTGGATTTTTAAATTGCTTTTTTTATTGTTGAGGTTTTTTTCTTATCTCCAAGGGACTCTCCCGGCACTTCTACCTCCCAGAGTTACTTCAGTGCGTAAAGTTTGAATTATTTTGTTCTTGTGGGCAGAAGTGGGAATGATGGAATATCCTCACGGAAAAGGCAGTGAAGTTGGGAGTATTGCTTAGAAAACGGTCACCAGCGCATTATGTGGCGTGTTCATCCCCACGCCGTGTGTCACAGGCTAGGGCGGCGTGTTCATCCCCACGTGTGTCACAGGCTAGGGCACTTCACGATGTCACTACTTGTTTTTCTGACGTTCCAAAAACAATGTAACTTGGTTTTCATGTGTTTTTCCATGGTGTATGTGAGATTGATGCTACAGGTCTTACGGACTCACACCCGTTCCCACTCTTTGCAATATGGATCAGGCAGTGTTTTCGATAGGATGTGAAATGGACTCTCCTCGGGTGGGTCCAGCAGGGGCCCTGCCCACCAGAACACAGTCCGTGCTGTGCTGCGCTGCGGTAGGGAGCTTGCCCTCAACTCTCCTTGGTGTAGGGTTCCCAAAACATAGAGTCCTAGTTCCCTGAGGTCTTTAAAAACAAAAACAGAATGTTGTATGTGAAGATTCTAGGAGGGGAGGGACCAGCAAATCTGAGAGAGAACCGTCCTGGGGCCTCCCTTTGAGGAGCCCTCTGATGTGAGGAGGGACTTGAGTGATGCTGTGGTGTGAGGTGTTCTGAGCTCACTGACCAGAAGGTCCAGGTGAATCTTGTCATACAGTGATCTCAGGCTCTCACAGGATCCTGAGGGAAATGTGTTAGAGGGTCTGGAAAATTCAGTGCTTTTGAGTTATTTGTTTTTATTAAAAATTTCCTCACAAAAGAGTCCTCAAGTTGTGGCTGTTCTTGGGAAAGGGGTCACCGTGTCTGACAAAGTGTAACTTTAAAAAGCACGTTGATTTTTTACAAATGTAAGTGTGCTTGGGAATTCCTTAAATTTTGTGCAATAAACTATTTTTTGGTAAAGATTTTCATATTCATTGGAAGCTTCATTTTAATATTTATATTTTGTCATCTGGCAGTAACTTTTTAATCTCATGTTATTACACACTCTGTTCAACACGTGCTTTAGAAGAGAATTCTACTGTCCTGCCAATTTCTGGCAGGAGTGAAGCAAACTTCTGTGGCTTGTGACCACGGCAGACGCGCGGCACCGCCTCCTCCGTCCTTGGCCCACGCTTCGCTTTGCCCGTTGCCATTTGCCAGGAATACAGAAGGAGGGGGAGCAAGCTTCCCGGTGAACCAGGGGAAGGATGGTGACCACTCTGTGCTGCGCCTCCTGAACTGGGTCTCATCATCCAGGTGCTGCCCTCTGCTGGGCCTCCCCAGTGACAGTGGGGTCATGACTCTCAGACCTCAGCAATGTGACTTCTCAGATTCTTGTCTTTTTCATCCGTACTTTGATTTTGGCCATTAAGAGTTAACCAGGTGTAAGCTGGGCATGGTGGCTCACGCCTGTAATCCCAGCACTTTGGGAGGCTGGGGGAGGGGGGGTCACCTGAGGTCAGGAGTTCAAGACCAGCCTGGCCAACATGGTGAAACTCCACCTCTACTAAACAAAAAATTAGCCCAGGCGTGGTGGCGGGTGCCTGTAATCCCCACTAGTCAGGAGGCTGAGGCAGAAGAATCGCTTGAACTCGGCGGGCAGAGGTTGCAGTGAGCCGAGATCACACCACTGCACTCCAGCCTGGGTGACAGAGCGTGACTCCGTCTAAAAAAGAAAAAAGTGAGTTAACCCAGTACAGAGTTTTCAGTTAGACGTTATTAGAGGCCAACATGGTTTAAAAAGTACAGAAAAGGGGCAGGAAGTGGTGGTCGCTGGGCTTGGCCCTGTGGGATTAATGTACTTTTTCCTGTGAGCGTTACCAGCTTCTGTACCCAGAGAATTGCTACACAGATCAGAGTAAAAATTCCCTGACCACCTTCTGTGGTCTTAACTTTCTGAAATATTAAGGATATAATTTTTTTTTTTGTCTATAGTAACCCTTAAGGGGACATGTATGTATCTGAACTTTTTCCTTTTCTCCATGGAGTTGCTACGTGTTTGCAGGCACTGCACTGACAGGTGTATTTTAAGCTGTGTCTGTCTCAGCAGCTCAAAGCTCCACGCTGCATCCTGCTACGGAGCTCAGCAGTGGGTGTCAGGAGTGGTTTTGGCAGAGATGGATGGGTCACTTCTTCCTGGCTTAGAGTGGCGGCAGGTACTGTCAATTTGGGTTGAGTGTAGGACAGAGGACGTATCGCTGATGGGAAGCTCAGGACTCTTTTTTTTTTTTTTTTTTTGAGACGGAGTCTCACTCTGTCGCCTAGGCTGGAGTGCAGTGGCATGATCTCGGCTCACTGCAAGCTCCGCCTCCCAGGTTCACGCCATTCTCCTGCCTCAGCCTCCTGAGTAGCTGGGACTACAGGCTCCCGCCACCACGCCCAGCTAATTTCTTTTTGTATTTTAGTAGAGAACGGGGTTTCACCGTGTTGGCCAGGATGGTCTCGATCTCCTGACCTCGTCATCTGCTCGCCTCGGTCTCCCAAAGTGCTGCGGTTACAGGCGTGAAGGAGGCTCAGAATTTAAAAATCACCAGGTCACTCAGAAATCTGAGACCTCAGGTAGTATTAGGAAGCAGGCCAGGCGCAGTGGCTCATGCCTGTAATCCCAGCGCTTTGGGAGGCTGCCTTCAAGGTCAGGAATTTGAAACCAGCCTGGCTAACATGGTGAAACCCCATCTCTACTAAAAATACAAAAATTAGCCAGGCGTGGTGATGGGCGCCTGTAATCACAGCTACTCAGGAGCCTGAGGCAGGAGAATCGCTTGAAGCCGGGAGGTGGAGGCTGCCGTGAGTGGAGTTCGTGCCGTTGCAACTCCAGCCTGGGCAACAAAGTTGAGAATCGAGATTAAAAAAAAAAACAGGAAGCAGATGATGGGGGAAACTAAGACGACTATTTACACTCCCGCCGTCTAGCTTGATGGATAAACATGACAGTTGCTGGCAGTGTCCCCAAGCCTCTCCTAGATGACGAGAGCAATTCCCAGCACTTGGTGGCGTCTACAGTCAGGAGCATTTGTTGGAACTTGGCGGCCTCTACACATGCTTCCGTCTGAGGGTGAATGCTGCAGGTTGCGATAAAAAGCATACTTGGGCAGTGGCCTTTCTCCTGGACACAGGGCGATGTTAAAACTGCTGCTGGGCCGCCTCTGCCCATGTTTGCAACGCCCTCTGCTCACCTGTGTGTGGGGGCGTCCTACAGCCCTCCCCCTGGCAGTGCCCTCTTCTCCTGTGTGTGGGGGCATCCTACAGCCCTCCCCCTGGCAGTGCCCACTTGCTGCCGGCGACCTTCGCAGTGTCCACGTCGCTAAGGTCTGACTCCATCTGAAGTGAGGGCTGAAGGTGGCGGAGCCTCTGGGAGGCGTGAAGGCCGATCGTGGGCGCCCGAGGCAGCTGAGGGCTGGCGATGCCTCCGTTACTGATGAGGTGGGAACCTCTAGCCCCAAAGGCAGCATGTCCCTGGCAGCACCTGGGGAGGCAGCTCTGGGCGCACCACCAGGATGCCCATCTCCGTGGCCCTCGGCTCAGGGATTTGCAGGAGATTGCTGGGCTTTTCTACACATCGTCAGGGTTGGATTTCACCTTCACATGAAATAGATATATTTTGAGATGGAGTTTCACTCGTTGCCCAGGCTGGAGTGCAGTGTCTCGATCTCGGCTCACTGCAACCTCTGCCTCCCGGGTTCAAGTGATTCTCCTGCCTCAGCCTCCCGAGTAGCTGGGATTACAGGCTCCTGCCACCACACCCAGCTAATTTTTGTATTTTTAGTAGAGATGGGGTTTCACCATTTTGGTCAGGCTGGTCTCGAACCCCTGACCTCAGGTGATTCACCCGTCTCTGCCTCCCAAAGTGCTGGGATTACAGGCGTGAGCCACCGTGCCCGGCCCACAGTGAAATATTTTTGAGTGTCATGTCTAAGTGCCCTGAAACCCACAGAAGGACAATCTTGTCTCTGCTCACGGAGCCTCCCACAGCACTTCAATTGTTGCAAGATTTCCTTCTGAGCGTTAAATGTGCATTTCTGGAGACTGGATAGATATGTCAAGTGTATCTTCCCAGTGCTTTCAAAAATGCCCCATCTTCACCCAGAAAACAGACCCCGCCACCTGCCTGTCCCTGCAGCTGGTCGTCTGATGGTCACAGCCGCAGCGACCCTGCCGCCCTCATTCCCCTGCATCAGCCCAGGTCCCACCAGGTTCTGGAGCCTGTACGTTTCCACTCAGGGCCGTTATCTCCACCTGAGGGCCTCTGGCGTCCTGCAGTTGCCATCCCTGCCCCTGCATTTCCTCTGCTGAACCACTTGGCCTGGGCTGTTTTCCTGACTAGACCCTACTGTATGTAACATATGGCTGGGTTTCTACAAGTGCTAAATAGCCACTGATAACAGACTTAATGGACACACAGCGTTTAAGGAAATCCAATTAATATTGAAAAAGAAGGGGAAGAAAAAAAATTAGCTACTCCCTGCTCATCAAGGGCTTTTCCCAGCACGATGGGAGTAAATCCTCGAGCTGTGAGACTTCAGCTTCCGCTCAGTCCCTGGGGCTCACGTGGCCCCTTTGTGATCTGGGATTCAGCTTCCGCTCAGTCCCTGGGGCTCACACGGCCCCTTTGTGATCTGGGATTCAGCTTCCGCTCAGTCCCTGGGGCTCACACGGCCCCTTTGTGATCTGGGATTCAGCTTCCGCTCAGTCCCTGGGGCTCACACGGCCCCTTTGTGATCTGGGATTCAGCTTCCGCTCAGTCACTGGGGCTCACACGGCCCCTTTGTGATCTGGGATTCAGCTTCCGCTCAGTCCCTGGGGCTCACACGGCCCCTTTGTGATCTGGGATTCAGCTTCCGCTCAGTCCCTGGGGCTCACACGGCCCCTTTGTGATCTCGGATCAGAAATGAAGTAGAAGTTAAACTACAACTAGGAATAAAATCAGGGCCGGGAGCGGTGGCTCACGCCTGTAATCCCAGCACTTTGGGAGGCCAAGTCCGGCAGATCACAAGGTCAAAAGATCGAGACCATCCTGGCTAACACGGTGAAACCCCATCTCAACTAAAATACAAAAAATTAGTCGGGCGTGGTGGCGGGCACCTGTAGTCCCAGCTACTTGGGAGGCTGAGGCAGGAGAATGGCGTGAACCCGGGAGGCGGAGCTTGCAGTGAGCCGAGATCATGACACTGCACTCCAGCCTGGGCGACAGAGCGAGACTCCGTCTCAAAAGAAAAAAACAATTCAGAATGGCTCTCAGAAAAGGCCGTTGATTCTAATAAGTTTCATTTTGTTCATTCACTGGAAATCCACTTCTACCTGCAGGAGTTTACATCTCAAAGTTTTTCATTTCTACCTAAACAGTAGCTAATATAGGGTTGGCTTCTGAACAGTGGAGTTGTTCTCCATGTTTTCCTGTGATTGTTCCTTTCTCATTTAACTGGGAGTGGATGCATTAGATGGGGGTGAGGGCATGGCCCTATCAGAACCCTGGCTGCTTACCTGGATTCCACAGAAGTCCTGGTGTCAAGGCTGGTGGAGCTGCTGCACCGGAGACCCTCAAGCATGAAAACAGGATTGACCAGGACAGTCTCACAGTGACGAGAACAAAAGTGCCTTCCATCTCCACTAATCCACAGCGTCCACCTGCCCGAGAACAGCTCTCCCGGTCCCACCTTCCGTCCCGCTCTGAGGCGAGCAGGGAGAGAAGACAGGAATGCGCATTGTGGGCGCTCGGGCTCCGTGGCCTCGTCCGTCACCGTCCATCCACTCTCCGCTGCCTTTGCTTAGTCATGTGGCCGCTGGATGTGTTCAGGAGATGGCAGCGTCTCCACTGCCCACTGAGAGCTTCTGTTATTAAGAAGAAGCTCTTAATAACTTAATGGAGAGTGGACGCTGGGTGTCAACAGTTGACTACAGCTGACCGTTTAACAAATCAGCTCTAAAGCCCTTCATGTATGGAGGCTCCGTAACAAGGACTTACGTAATTACCTTTTTATGTATGTATGTATGTACTTGTTTATTCATTTATTTTTGAGACAGGGTCTCTCTCTCCCAAGCTGGAGAGCAATGGCGCAATCTTGGCTCACTGCAGCCTTGACCTCCCAGGCTCAAGTAATCCTCCCTCCTCAAGGCATGTGCCACCACGTTCAGCTAATTTTTTAAATTTTCAGCACAGACAGCGTCTCGCCGTATTGCCCAGGCTGGTCTCCACCTCCTGGGCTCAAGCGATCCTCCTGTCTCAGCTTCCCAAAGTGCTGGCATTACAAGCGTGAGCCACCGTGCCCACGCCTTGGGCCTCTTCTAAGGGAAGTATATAAGGCTCTATCCTGTGACCTATCACCTCCACAAGCCCCACATCCTAATACCATCACCTTGGGGGTTAGGGTTTCTTTTTTTTTTGAGACAGTCTCACTCTGTCACCCAGGCTGGAGTGCAGTGGCGCGATCTTGGGTCACTGCAAGCTCCACCTCCCGGGTTCATGCCATTCTCTTGCCTCAGCCTCCCGAGTAGCTGGGACTACAAGCACCTGCCACCATGCCCGGCTAATTTTTTGTATTTTTTAGTAAAGACGGGGTTTCACTGTGTTAGCCGGGATGGTCTCGATCTCCTACCTCGTGATCCGCCCACCTCGGCCTCCCAAAGTGCTGGGATTACAGGCATGAGCCACCACGCCCGGACAAGGGGGGTTAGGGTTTCAACATACGAACGTTGGGGACAGACACTCAGAATACAGCAGAGGTATACGTTTAACTTGAAAGAAACTGCCTCACTATTTTCCAAAGTGGTTAACTCAGTGTTTGCTCTTGCCAGCAAAATTTGATATTGCCAATTTTTAAATTTTAGCCATTCTGGTGGATTTCAAACAGCATCTCATCGTGGTTTGAATTTCCATTTCACCCATCTTCAAATTTACTGACCCTTTCTTCTGTAGTGCCCAACCAACCATTAGTACCATCCAATGATATTTTTTGAGATGGGGTCTTGCTATGTTGGTCAGGCTGGCGTGCAGTGGCTATTCACAGGCGAGATCACGCTCACGGCAGCCTCGAACTCCCGGACTGAAACCACCATCACCCCTCACGCTCCAGAGTTGCTGGGACTACAGACCTGAGCCACCTCGCTCAGATCAATTATGTTTTTAACCAAGGATATCAATTATATTTTTCAGGTCTTTCATTTTCATTTAGTAATATATAAATTAGGCGGGGCGCGGTGGCTCACGCCTGTAATCCCAGCACTTTGGGAGGCCGAGGCTGGTGGATCACTTGACATCAGGAGTTCGAGACCAGTCTGGCCAACATGATGAAACCCCGTCTCTACTAAACATGCAAAAATTAGCCAGGCCTGGTGGTGGGCACCTGTAATCCCAGCTACTTGGGAGGCTGAGGCAGGAGAATCGCTTGAGCCCAGGAGGCGGAAGCTGCAGTGAGCCGAGATCGCGCCACTGCACTTCAGCTGGCGACAGAGCAAGACACCGCATCAAAAAATAAATAAAAAATCTAAATTACATACAGTAAAATCCTCCTTCCCGTTTTCGAGACAGGGGCTCACTATTAGGTTGGTGCAAAAGTAACTGCGGCTTTTACCATGAGTTTCAAAATATTTGCCCAGGCTGGTCTCGAGCTCCCGGGCCCTGGGGATCCTCCCGCCTCGCCTCTCAAGGCGCTGGGACTCCGGACGTAGCCGCCGCGCACGGCAAAATCCACGCTTTCGACTGCGCGTCAGGGCCGCTTGGTGAAGGGGCGGGAAGCTCCGGCGGCCTCCCCAGCGCCGGCCGCCCGTTCTGCGGGTTCGCAGGAAAGTGAGAGGCGCCCCCTCACTCCTGCTCCAGGACGGGACGGCGGCCGCAAACGGTCCTCGGGCTCGGAGCACACGAACCCAGCGGCCGCACGCCCGGCAGCCCACTTCGCTCTCGGAGACGCGCAGCGCCTCACGGACGCCAGGCGCGGGCCGGGAGGTGCAAAGAAGCGCCGCCCCGCGCCCGGCCCCGCCCTGGTGGCCCCCCCCGGCCCCAGCCGCGGTCCCCGCCCGCGCATTGCGCTCCCCGCGCCGCGCCGGTCCCAGGACCCCGCGTCGGGCTGCCCGCGCCCCGCCTGCCGCGCCCGCCCGTCCGCTCGCCCGGCCCCGCCCGCTTGGGGCCCAGGGCCGGGGCCGCGCCCTCGCCGGGCCTCTGTGAGCGGGGCTGCCGCCCGTGTCCCCCGCTTCGCCCCGGCCGCCTCGAGCGCGGCGCCGTCAGGCTGGGCGCGGGCAGCCCGGCGCGGGGTCCTGGGACGGGCGCGGCGCGGGGCGCGGGCTCCGCGGCGGCTGCGGCCCGGGCGGCGGCGATGCTGTGGCCGCGGCTGGCGGCGGCCGAGTGGGCGGCGCTGGCCTGGGAGCTGCTGGGCGCCTCGGTGCTGCTGATCGCTGTGCGGTGGCTGGTACGGCGGCTGGGCCCGCGGCCGGGGGGTCTGGGCCGCAGCGGGACCCCAGTTCCTCCGCCAAGCGCGGCCGCCGCCCCCGCCCCAGGTAAGGCCCAGGCGGTCGCTGGGCCCCCGCACCCTGGCCCCCTTCCGCGCCCCGACGCCCTCCTCGGGCCCGGGTCCCGGGCCGCGCCCCTCGAGCTCCTGGAGCCGGCAGCAGTTGGGCGAGGCCGCCGGAGCAACCAGGGCCGCTCGGGAAAGGCCATTCCGGCCGCGGAAAGGGCAGTTGCGGGAGACTTGGCTTCCCGGGGCGGGGGCGGAGGGGCCACGCCGGGTTCGGGGGTGAGAGCTTTTCCGGGCCCGGGAGCAGCCTCCGGGGAAGGCGGCGGGGGCCCGGCGAGGCGTTAGCGGAGGAGACTCTTGCTGCAGTCTATCGAGACCTGGGGAGGGATGGCCCAAAGCGGGGCGGCGCGGCGCGGGGAGGAAGCCCCTGGGTCCCGGATGTGTTTGGAATGTGAAGCCACTGCAGTTACTGGTCATTGAACATAAGGCAGAGACGGAAAAGGCAAATGTAACTTAGGGGTTTGGGGCCAGAGGAAACGGGAGAAGGTGGCCATTTATTGCTTTGGGTAGACTGTCGGGTCTGGGTGATGTGGAGATCAGAGGTGGGTTTTGGTCCTTTTAAGTTTGAGGTAAATGATACAGTGAACTGTGTATCTCACCTCCATTCCCTTTTCCTGGCATACAGCTCCTGAAATCCCGGGAACCTCCAAAGTGATGTCTTTTGTAGGCTGAGTGGACTGGTGGCCGGCAGCCCCTAGGGAGCTTCTGGATGGGGCTGGTCGCAGGAAAGACCGAGGCAGGGTTAGAGGTTCTGGGGACTTTCAGTCCCACCCCCAACCTCCGGGGAGGGGAGAGGGGTGAAGGTTGAGTTGATCAGCAGTGGCTGATGAATCATGCCTGTGAAATGAAGTCTCTGTAAAAACCCAAAAGGGCTGGCTTCAGGGAGCTTCCAGATAGTACGTGGGGGTTCCTGGAGGCGGTGCCCAGAGAGGCCCTGAATTTCCAAGCGCTTCCCCCCGGTTTTACCTCACGCATCTCTTCACCTGTATTCTTTGTAATCCTTTATACTCTGCTGGTAAGTGTAAGTAAAACATGTCTGTGAGTTCGGGAGCCACTCTAGCAAATTACCGCAACCTGAGGAGGTCACCGGGTTACACCCCGTCAGTCCGAAGCGCAGGTCAAACAACGTGGGCACTGGAAATGGGGGGCAGTTTTGTGGGGCTGAGCCCCTAACCTGTGGGGTCTGCTGGTATCTCCGGGAAGACGCTGTCAGAATAGATGACTGAATTAGGATGACAGACGACACCCAGCCTGTGTCCACTGCAGAACTGATGACCTGCGTGATTCGTGGGGAGAAAACCCCCACATATCTGGCGTCTGAAGCATGTTGCAAGACTAGTGGGGGTAACTGAGTTTGTTTTTACTCTAAATTGTCAGACTGTTAGTCACTGCGGAGCGGTGCTTTCTGATGATTGAGTGGGGATTCCTCTCCAATTGTGTGAGTTTGTGTCCTGGCCCTACCACTTTTTTTTTTTTTAAGATGGAGTCTCACTCTGTCGCCCAGGCTGGAGTGCAGTGGTGCGATCTCGGCTCACTGCAAGCTCCTTCTCCCGGGTTCAAGCGATTCTCCTGCCTCAGCCTCCCGAGTAGCTGGGATTACAGGCGCCTGCCATCACGCCCGGATGATTTTTCTATTTTTAGTAGAGAGGGGCTTTCACCTTGTTGGCCAGGATGGTCTCGAATTCCTGGCCTCAGGTGATCCACCTGCCTCAGCCTCCCAAAATGCTGGGATTACAGGTGTGAGCCATCGCACCGGGCCCTACCACTTATTGCTGGAGGCTTAACCTGTTTTCAGCCTGCTCATTTAGGAATAGGAATGATAGTAATACCTGGTTAGGCTTTTTTGGGAGTTGGGTAAGTGCAGCACTTGGTATGTGTTAAGCACCTCTCAGTGCTGTTACTGTCACCACCGGCATCATCCAGGCAGAGCTGCGGACAAGGTGGCGGGGGGTGAGGCCGGTGTTTTGAGAATGGCTGAAATAAAAAATACTGATATTTTTGTTTAATATAAAAATATGTTTTTATATTACATATGATGTATAATATACGTATATTATATGGCATATATTATATATCGTATGGCATATATAATACACGTATATCATATGGCACATATAATACATGTATATCATATATATAGTTAGCAGAGATTTAGAGAAACTGGGTCTCGTGCATTGTGGGTAGAGATGGAAAGTGGTGCAGCTACTCTGGGAATCAGCCTGGCAGGTTTTTAGGAAGCTAAACCTGCCCTGCATTCCTGAGCTTTTATTAGACAAATGAAAATGATTTTCACACAAAAACCCATATTTGATGTTCATAGCAACTCTATTTGTAATTGCCAGAAACTGAAATAACTCAGATGGTTAAACTTGCATATCGATACTCTGGGGAGCCGCTCCGCAGCGATCCACTCTGCCACGTGGGTGCCCTGGGGTGCCACTCCGTGTGATCCACTCTGCCACGTGGGTGGATCTCAAGGGCATTATGCTGAATAGGAAGAGCCAATCTCAAAAGTTGTGTACTTGGCTGGGTGCGGTGGCTCACACCTGTAATCCCAGCACTTTGGGATGCCGAGGCAGGTGGATCACAAGGTCAGGAGTTCAAGATCAGCCTGGCCAACATGGTGAGGCAATCTCCACTAAAAATACAAAAAATTAGCTGGGCGTGGTGGCAGGTACCTGTAATCCCAGCTACTCGGGAGGCTGAGGCAGCAGAATTGCTTGAACCCAGGAGGTGGAGGTTGCCGTGAGCAGAGATCATGCCACTGCACTCCAGCCTGGGTGACAGAGCAAGACTCCATCTCAAAAAAAAAAAAAAAAATTGTTAATGGAACGTTATTACTCAGTGTTCAGACCTAGCTGTTTCTCACATCTTTACCCATCGATCTGTCAAAGATCATGTGATCATACTGATACTTCCAATTTCAATGCAGTGTCCGTGGGTTTATTCTTTTTTTTAGATGGAGTCTCACTCTGTTGTCCAGGCTAGAGGCTCATTGCAACCTCTGCCTGCCCAGTTCAAGCGATTCTCCCGCCTAGCCTGCTGAGTAGCTGGGATGACAGGTGTGTGCCACCATGCCTGGCTAATTTTTGTATTTTTAGTAGAGACCTGGTTTCACCATGTTGGCCAGGCTGATCTCAAACTCCTGACCTCAAATGATCCACCCACCTTGGCCTCCCAAAGTGCTGGGATTACTGGCATGAGCCAGCCCCCTGGCTTTATTCTATACAGGCCCAGCCCCCTGGCTTTATTCTAATGCAAGAGTCAGTAAACTGTGGTCCAAACTGGCCGCCACCTATTTTCCTAAGTATAGTAAAGTTTTATTGGAATACAACCATACCCTTTTGTTATGTATATCTGTGGCGTCTTTTTTTTGGAGATGGGGTCTTGCTCTGTTGCCCAGGTTGGAGTGCAGTGTGGCACAAACAGGGCTCACTGCATCCTCAAACTCTTGGGCTTAATTTATCCTCCTGCCTCAGCCCCCCAAGTAGTTGGAACCACAGATGCACGTCACCACACTCAGCTAATTTTTTTTTTTTTTTTTTTTGGGGACGGAGTCTCGCTCTGTTGCCCAGGCTGTAGTGCAGTGCCGCCATCTCTGCTCACTGGAAGCTCTGCCCTCTGGGTTCACACCATTCTCCTGCCTCAGCCTCCTGAGTAGCTGGGACTACAGGCGCCCGCCACCATGCCCAGCTAATTTTTTTGTATTTTTAGTAGAGACAGGGTTTCACTGTGTTAGCCAGGATGGTCTCAATCTCCTGACCTCGTGATCCACCTGCCTCGGCCTCCCAAAGTGCTGGGGTTACAGGCGTGAGTCACCACACCCAGCCATCAGCTAATTTTTAAAGTTTTTGTAGAAAGGGTGTCGCCGTGTTGCCCAGGCTGGTCTTGAACTCCTGGGCTCAAGTGATCTTCCCGCTTCGGCCTCCCCAAGCGCTGGGATGACAGGTGTGAGCCACCACACCCGGCCTGTGGCTGTTCTGAGCACTCACGTGGCCTTTGGCTGATAGAGTCTGAGATGCTTACTCTCTCGCCCTTTACAGGAATCGTTTGCTGAAACCCTGTTCTCACTCCCACTTTCCTTTCTGTCATTGAGAGTCCTGGCTCTCATCAGCCACCATGTATTCCAATTATTTACTTTGTCCTAGAGTCCACAGAAAATAGCTTTAGGTGTGCTAACCTATACCATTGTGAAAACACCTACTGCCTAGATCCTGTTCACACGGTAATGGTGCACAGTTCTTTTTGTCTTTCTCCTTAGGGCACCTAGTCACTCACTGCTTTCCAAAGTTACGTAGGTTAGCTTCCCCTGTGTTATCACTTGTAATACAGTTAGGTTCATTTCTTCTGGCTAGTATTCCATTTGGGTGTTTCCCCCATCTTTTTGTTTATTTACTTATTTCTTTCTTTCTTTTTTTTTTTTTTTGAGATGGAGTCTCGTTCTGTCACCCAGGCTGGAGTGTAGTGGCGCGATCTCGGCTCACTGCGACCTCTGCCTCCTGGGTTCCAGCGATTCTCCTGCCTCAGGTTCCCAAGTAGCTGGGATTACAGGTGCCCGCCACTGCGCCTGGCTAATTTTTGTATTTTTTTTAGTAGAGATGGGGTTTCACCATCTTGGCCAGCCTGGTCTCGAACTGCTGACCTCGTGATCCACCCACCTCGGTCTCCCAAAGTGCTGCGATTACAGGCGTGAGCCACCGTGCCCAGCTTTACTTATTTCTTGAGTGTGTAAATCACGAACATGTTTTTAAAAGTCAGAACCCTATAGAAACTTAAATTCAGATATATTACTCCCCCCCCATCTTTTTTGTTGTTGTTGTTGTTGAGACAGGGTCTGATTCTGTCACCCAGGCTGGAGTGCAGGGCTGCCATCTCAGCTCGTGGTGGCATCCACCTCCCAGGCTCAAGTGATCCTCCTGCCTCATCCCCCTGAGTAGCTGGGGCTGTAGGCGTGCACTACTATGCTCGGGTAATTTTTTTTTTTTTGAAACGAGTCTCGCTCTTGTCCCCTGGGCTGGAGTGCAGTGGCGTGATTTCGGCTCATTGCAACCTCCACCTACTGGGTTCAAGCAATTCTCTTGCCTCAGCCTCTCGAGTAGCTGGGGTTACAGGCATGTACCACCATGCCCGGCTAATTTTTGTATTTTTAGTAGAGACGGGGTTTCACCATGTTGGCCAGGCTGGTCTCGAACTCCTGACCTCAGGTGATCCGCCTGCCTCCCAGAGAATATAACGGGCTGGGCATGGTGGCTTATGCCTGTAATCCCAGCACTTTGGAAGGTCGAGGCGGGCGGATTACCTGAGGTTGGGAGTTCAAGACCAGCCTGACCAACATGGAGAAACCCCGTCTCTGCAAAGTACAAAATTAGCTGGGCGTGGTGGTGCACGCCTGTAATCCCAGCTACTCGGGAGGCTGAGGCAGGAGAACAGCTTGAACCCGAGAGGTGGAGGTTGCAGTGAGCCGAGATCGCGCCACTGCACTCTAGCCTGCCTGGTGACAGAGCGAGACTCCGTCTCAAAAAGAAAAAAAAAAAAAGGCTCACGCTTATAATCCCAACACTTTGGGAGGCCAAGGCAGGTGGATCACCTGAGGTCAGGAGTGCAAGACCAACCTGGCCAACATAGTAAAACCCCATCTCTCCTAAAAATACAAAAATTAGCTAGGCGTGATTCTGGGCGCCTGTAATCCCAGCTACTTGGGAGGCTGGGGCAGGAGAATCGCCTGAATCCAAGAGGCAGAGGTTGCAGTGAGCTGAGATCGTGCCACTGCACTCCAGCCTGGGTGACAGAGGAAGACTCTGTCTCAAAAAAAAAAAAAAAAAAAAAAAGGTGGCATTAGATTAAGGACAGAGGGTTTATATGAAAAGTGGAATCCTGCCCGGGACTGAGATCCTCTCTGTTTATTCGTAATTATTCTCCACTTGCCCCCACCCCTTAAACTGTGCCCTACAAGTTGCTCTGACCTACTGTGTGCCTGCTCTACTGTAGATTGGCTACAGCCCTTTGTATCAGTTCCTCAGCACCAAACTGTCTGTGTACAGAGAATCTGGTGAGGTGCTTATGCCTGGGCAGAATCTTGGGGTCAGTAGATCCCCCTTCCAGGGTCTTTGGCAGATTCATTCATTGTTTAAAAGACAGTCCCCTCTGCCAATAAGTAACAGCATTTTTGGAATTTTCTTGGAGTTGCGGAGATGGGGGCATCATAAAATGTTTTTGGCCGCCACGGTGGCTCACGCCTGTAATCCCAGCACTTTGGGAGGCCGAGGCGGGCAGATCACCTGAGGTCAGGAGTTCGAGACCAGCCTGGCCAACATGGAGAAACCCTGTCTCTACTGAAAATACAAAAATTAGCCGGGCGTGGTGGCAGACGCCTACTTGGGAGTACCACTCGGGAGCACCACTGCACTCCAGCCTGCGCGACAGACCGAGACACCATCTCAAAAAAAAAAAAAAAAAAAAAGAATTTTTTTTTTTTGAGCTGGAGTTTCGCTCTTGTTGTCTAAGCTGGAGTGCAGGGGTGCAATCTCGGCTCACTGCAGCCTCCGCCTCCTGGGTTCAAGCGATTCTCCAGCCTCAGCCTCCCAAGTAGCTGGGATTACAGGCATCCACCACCACACCTGGCTAATTTTTTGTATTTTCAGTAGAGACAGGGTTTCACCATGTTGGCTGGGCTGGTTTCGAACTCCTGACCTCAGGTGATCCGCCCGCCTCAGCCTCCCAAAGTGCTGGGATTACAGGCGTAAACCACCGCGCCCAGCCAGAAAAAAAGTTTTTAATGACAGAAATAGAAACTGATGCCATTATGTAATGAACCCTAGTACCCATCACCCAGCTTCAGCAGGTGTTAGTATTTTGTGACTCTATTTGATTTTTTTGTCTTGGGCCTAGGTGAAATGACAATGGATGCTGTGTTGGCTCGATTGAAACTTCTGAAACCAGATGACCTTAGAGAAGAAATCATCAAAGCCGGATTGAAATGTGGACCCATTACATCAACTACAAGGTTCATTTTTGAGAAAAAATTGGCTCAGGCTTTACTGGAGCAAGGAGGAAGGCTGCCTTCTTTCGACCACCATGAGGCAGGTGTCACAGCTCTCAGCCAAGACCCACAAAGGATTTTGAAGCCAGCTGAAGGGAACCCAACTGATCAGGCTGGTTTTTCTGAAGACAGAGAATTTGGTTACAGTGTGGGCCTGAATCCTCCAGAGGAGGAAGCTGTGACATCCAAGACCTGCTCAGTGGCCCCCAGTGCCACCGACACCTACAGAGCTGGAGTGACTGCGTCTAAGGAGCCGCCCCTGTACTATGGGGTGTGTCCAGTGTATGAGGACATCCCAGTGAGAAATGGTAATGGGACCGTGTGTAGGATTTCCTCACACAGATAGCACATACGCGGAGGGGCGGGATGACGTCTGAAAATGGAAAACTACGGATTAAAAAAGAAAAAATCCAATCCCCTCCATCTCATCACCCCAGTTAACCATTAACATTTTTATGTAGAACTTTTCTGAAATATTTAATTTAACATGAGAACTGTTAAAATTTGTTAGGTAAATTGGATTGTATGAGATATGCTGGACTGAGATATTAATATTAGCTGGCTGGCTGCTGTTGGTTAGGAACTTTGTTGATTAGTCATCTCCCCCTTTTTAAAATGCAGTGTAACCTGCACATCTTTTTATGTTAATGAATGCAAATGGCCAATGAATGTATAAATAATTTTCAGCATCAAAGATTCGTAGTTTTATTTTTTATTTATTTATTTAGTTTTTGAGACAGAGTCTCACTCTGTTGCCCAGGCCGGAGTGCGGTGGCGCGATCTCGGCTCACTGCAACCTCTGCCCTCCCAGTTCAAGCGATTCTCCTGCCTCAGCCTCCTGAGTAGCTGGGATTACATGCGCCTGCCACCGCATCTGGCTAATTTTTTGTATTTTTAGTAGAGACGGGGTTTCACCATCTTGGCCAGGCTAGTCTTGAACTCCTGACCTCATGATCCACCTGCTTCGGCCTCCCAAAGTGCTGAGAGTACAGGCTTGAGCCACCGCGCCCGGCCATTTTATTTTTTGAATTTATTCATTCATCTGAGACAGGGTGTTACTCTGCCACCTAGGCTGCGTTGCAGTGGTGCAGTCACAGCTCACTGCAGCCTCAACCTTTCTGGCTCAGGTGATCCTCCCACCTCAGCCGCTTGAGTAGCTGGGACCATAGGCATACACCACCACACACGGTTAATTTTTGTTTTTGTTTTTGTTTTTTTGAGACAGAGTCTCGCACTGTTGCCTGGGCTGGAGTGCAGTGGCGCGATCTCAGCTCAGTGTAACCTCAGTCTCCCGGGTAGCTGGGAACTACAGGCGCCTGCCACCATACCCAGCTAATTTTTTGTATTTTTAGTAGAGACAGGGTTTCACGATTTTGGCCAAGCTGGTCTCGAACCCCTGACCTCGTGATCTGCCTGCCTCGGCCTCCCAAAGTTCTGGGATTATAGGCGTGAGCCATCACGCCCGGCCAATTTTTGTATTTTTTATAGAGACGGGGTTTCGCCACGTTGCCCAGGCTGCTCTCGAACTGCCCTCAAGCGATCCACCCACGTTGGTCTCCCAAAGTGCTAAGATTACAGGCACACACCAGCACACCTAGCTAATTGGTTGTTTTTGGTGTTTTTTTATTTTTTTTTGAGACCGGGGTCTCTCTGTCACCCAGGTTGGGGTGTAGTGATGCGATCTCAACAACTCACTGCAATGTCTGCCTACCAGGCTCAAGCAGTCCTCCCACCTCAGCCTCCTGAGTAGCTTGGGATTGCTGGGATCACGGGCATGTGCCAGTACGCGGCCAGTTTTTTTGTATTCTTGGTAGAGACAATGTTTCCCCATGTTGCCCAGGCTGGTCTCCAACTCCTGGGCTCAAGTGATCCGCCAGGCTCGGCCTCCCGAAGTGCTGGGATTACAGGCGTGAGCCACCTCGCCTGGCCACACGTAGGTAATTAAATTTTTTTTTTTTTTTTAAGAGACTGCATCTCGGTTTATTGCTTAGGTTGGTCTTGAACTCCTGGCTTCAAGCAGTCCTCCCACCTGAGCCTCCCAAAGTGCTGAGATTACAGGTGTGAGCCACTGTGCCCAGCCCAAGAACTGTAATTTTAAAGAAGATTTAACATTGGAAAAAAAAAATGAGAACTCAGTATTGATTGGAATGCCAGAAATTGCACACTGTCATTAGTATTGTTATTACTGTGATATCATTTGTGGTGATGCCTATGAGTAGATAATTGGTTAAACACTATGAATAGAATGGAATATTACTCTTCTATAAGATCTTTTTAAAGAATACTTAGTGGCTGGGCGCAGTGGCTCACGCCTGTAATCCCAGCACTTTGGGAGGCCGAGGCAGGCAGATCATGAGGTCAGGAGATTGAGACCATCCTGGCTGACACAGTGAAGCCCCGTCTCTACTAAAAATACAAAAAATTAGCGGGGTGTCGTGGCGGGCGCCTGTAGTCCCAGCTACTTAGGAGGCTGAGGTTGCAATGAGCTGAGATTGCGCCACTGCATTCCAGCCTGGGCGACAGAGCTAGATTCTGTCTCAAAAAAAAGAAAGTAACACTGGGAAATGGTCATGGTGCAGTTATTTTTATTATTTTTTATTTATTTATTTATTTGCTTATTTTTTGAGACAGAGTCCTAGTCTGTCGCCAGGCCGGAGTGCAGTGGTGCAATCTTGGCTCACTCCAACCTCTGCCTTTTGGGTTCCGGTGATTTTCCTGCTGCAGCCTCCCGAGTAGCTAGTACTACAAGCATGTGCCACCACGCCTGGCTAATTTTGTATTTTTAGTAGAGACGGGATTTCTCCACGTTGATCAGGCTGGTCTCGAACTCCCAACGTCAGGTGATCCACCTGCCTCAGCCTCCCAAAGTGCTGGGATTACAGGCGTGAGCCACCGTGCCCAAACTATGGCCATTTTTATCCAGTAGTGGACAGTAACCATTCTTCTGTTATATTGTCCATAAATTTTTGTCTCCTGGCCAGTAGTGTATATCTTATGTATTTACAATAGTCTCATACAAAACTTAATTGTGATAGTTCCACTCCAGAGCTTTAATGTTTTTATATAATCAGGATTATCTTGTTTTGAATGGTTTCTTGGCATGTTTAAAAAGGCATTCCCAGCCGGGTACAGTGGCCCAGCCATGCCTGTCATCCCAGCACTTTGGGAGGCTGAGGTGGGCGGATCACCTAAGGTCAGGAGTTCAAGACTAGCCTGGCCAACATGGTGAAACGCCGTCTCTACTAAAAATACAACAGTTAGCCAGGTGTGGTGGCCGGTGCCTATAATCCCAGCTACACGGGAGGCTGAGACGGGATAATCGCTTGGACCTGGGAGATGATGGTTGCAGTGAGCCAAGATCACACCACTGCACTCCAGCCTGGGCAGCTGAGTGAGACTCCATGTCAAAAACAAAACAAAACAAAAAAACAAAAAAAAATAGGCATTCCTGGTTGGGCGCCGTGGCTGACACCTGTAATCCCAGCACTTTAGGAGGCTGAGGCAGGTGGATGACTTGAGGTCAGGAGTTTGAGACCAGCCTGGCCAACATGATGAAACCCCGTCTCTACTAAAAATACAAAAAATTAGTCAGGCATGGTGGCGGACGCCCATAATCCCAGCTACTCGGCAGGCTGAGGCGGGAGAATCGCTTGAACCCGGGAGGCAGAGGTTGCAGAGAGCCAAGATGGCACCACTGCACTCGAGCTTGAGCAACAGAGTGAGACTCCGTCTCCAAAAAAAAAAATAAAGTAAAAAATAAAAAGGCGTTCCCTGTTCAAAATTGTGTTTAAAATTCTCTTATGTTCTTGGCTGACATAATTATAGTTTTTTTTTTAATTTGCCTTTTAATAATTTTTATTTAGATCTTTATATGAAATTTAGTTTTTAGGATAGAATCTTGGCATATAGAATTACGTATATGAACATAATATGTATCATGTTACATGCATATACACACACCGTCAAGCTTGTTAATTGCTTTATTTTGGCTAGCTAAGGCCCTTTTTCTTCAGGATTAAAGAACTGAACTAAGCCAGGCGACTGGGTAGCAGACGTGGAAGCTGATGGTTAGGCCCAGGGCGTGGCCAGGTGACAGCTCTCCAGTCACCCATCTCTGATTTTCATTTGTTACTTTTCCTACCCAGAAAGGATCTATGTTTATGAAAATAAAAAGGAAGCATTGCAAGCTGTCAAGATGATCAAAGGGTCCCGATTTAAAGCTTTTTCTACCAGAGAAGATGCTGAGAAATTTGCTAGAGGAATTTGTGATTATTTCCCTTCTCCAAGCAAAACGTCCTTACCGCTGTCTCCTGTGAAAACAGCGCCACTCTTTAGCAATGATGGGTTGAAAGGTAAATCATGCAGCTGTTCACATCTTGATGTTCCTGTCACATTGATCCCACCCTGTTTTGTGCCTTCTTTCCTCCGATGTGGTAACTTGTTTTCTCCATGATGGTAGAGTCGATGGGGTCTCAGTGGACCAGGAAGCCATGCTAGCTCTGATACTGATGTGCCAGTAATTAGCATCTTGACTGTGGAGAAGCTGAAAAGAACGCTGTGGCTGCTTCCATCTGTCCCCATGTCTGTTGGATTTTTTTCTTTTTTTTTTTGTAAAGAGACAGGGTCTTGTTCTTTTGCCAGCCTGGAGTACAGTCTGGTGCTATCATGGCCCACTGCAGCCTCAAACTCCTGGGCTCAAGCAATCCACCTGCTTTAGCCTCCCAAGTAGCTGAGAAATAGGCATGCACCACCACACCCAGCTAATTTAAACCTTTTTTTTTTTTTTTTTTTTTTTTGAGACGGAGTCTTGCTCTGTTGCCCAGGCTGGAGTGCAGTGGTGCGATCTCGGCTCACTGCAAGCTCTACCTCCTGGGTTCAAGCGATTCTCCTGCCTCAGCCTCCCGAGTAGCTGGGATTACAGGTGCACACTGCCACGCCCAGCTAATGTTTGTATTTTTAGCCACCATGTTGGCCAGGCTAGAATTTAACATTTTTTTATGGAGACAGGGTCTTGCTATGTTGCCAAGGCTGGTTGAATTGCTGGCATCAAGTTATCCTCCCATCTCAGCCTCCCAAAGTGCTGGGATGACAGGCGTGAGCCCCTGCGCCTTTTTGGATCCTGAGACCAGTCTACTTCCCCACCTGAAGCTATACCTGCTTCAATGACTAGGGCATCTGGAGAAGTTGGGCTCATCTGTAGGAGCGGTCCAGCCCGAAATCTGACTGGTGCCCACCTCCCAGCTCAGAACTAGGGTTTTGTGTGAAGAGGCTCTTCACGGTCAGCGTGGGGTAGAACCTCCGCCTTTACCTTTCGTCTGGCCTCAGCTCCTGCTCCCTCTCGCAGCTCACAGTTGTCTGGGCTTCCCTGGCGGGCTGGTACTCCAGAGGAATGTTGCCCTCTCCTTCCAGTCATCCGCCTGCCCTCAGTCAGCCTTATACAGGTGCTTCCTGGATGGAAACCAGAGTGGCTTCTAACAGATATGGATTTCCTTCTTCGCAATTTGTGAGAATTCCTCAGAAGGAAATCACCTTAAGACAGAAATCAGGCTGGGCACAGTGGCTCATGCCTGTAATCCCAGCACTTTGGGAGGCCGAGGTGGGCAGATCACTTGAGGTCAGGAGTTTGAGACCAGCCTGGCCTACATGGTGAAACCCTGCTTCTACCAAAAATATAAAAAATTGGCCGGGCGCGGTGGCTCATGCCTGTAATCCCAGCACTTTGGGAGGCTGAGGCGGGTGGATAATCTCAGGTCAGGAGTTTCAGACTAGTCTGGCCAACATGATGAAACCCCGTCTCTATTAAAAATACAAAAATTAGCTGGCCGTGGTGGCAGGTGCCTGTAATCCCAGCTACTTGGGAGGCTGAGGCAGGAGAATTGCTTGAAACCAGAAGGCAGAGGTTGCAGTGAGCTGAGATCACGCCACTGCACTCCAGCCTGGGTGAAAGAGCAAAACTGCGTCCCCCACAAAAAATCAGCTGGGCATGGTGGCAGCCTCCTTAATCCTGTAATCCTTTGCAGCTGCACTGTGCACATCGAAGGTCTTGCGTGATTTCTGGGAGTGTTCCCTTGCCCGCCGCTGCCGTTATTCCTCCTCCACCTACTGACCAAGCTTTCAGAGTTCACTGGCCGGGTGTGGTGACTCATCCCTGTAATTCCAACTTGGGGGCTGAGGCAGAAGGATCCCTTGAAGCCAGGAGTTTGAGACCCACCTGGGCAACATAGACCTCATTTCTAAAAATACGTATATATATATACGTGTATAAGCCAGGCGTGATGGCACACAACTGTAGTCCCAGCTACTTGAGGGGCTGAGATCACTTGAGCCCAGGAGGTCGAGGCTGCAGTGAGCTATATTCGTGCCACCACACTCCAGCCTGGGAAACAGAGCCAGACCCTGTCTCTGAAAAAACCCAAAGTTCACCAAACTTGGCCTCATTCACAGAGCCTTTCCCAGCAAGATTGTGGCAGGGTTTGGCTGCTCTTCTGCTTGCTGTGCTCACGGGGGCGCGCTGGCTGCCGTTGTAGGCTGGGGCCCCCAGTGAGATTGTGGCCGGGTCTGGCTGCTCTCCCCCACTTGCTCTGCTCAATGGGGCTCGCTGGCTGCCATTGCGTTGCATGCTGGGGCCGGTGGCCGTGGGCCCTTTTCGTCTTCCCTCGCCTGTGCCTCCCAGTTGGGCCAGAAGCCTCTGTGGAAAGCTCCTTATCCCTCATCAGAGGGTGCATGGGTGACAAGTGACTGTTGGTGAAACTAATCGTTCTTAAATTCTGTCTTTTACTGACAGATGGTTTGTGCTTGTCGGAATCAGAAACAGTCAACAAAGAGCGAGCGAACAGTTACAAAAATCCCCGCACTCAGGACCTCACCGCCAAGCTTCGGAAAGCTGTGGAGAAGGGAGAGGAGGACACCTTTTCTGACCTTATCTGGAGCAACCCCCGGTATCTGATCGGCTCAGGAGACAACCCCACTATCGTGCAGGTAGGTCTCGGCAGTTCCCTCGGGTAGGTGCGCGGTCCCGGCGGTTCCCTCGCAGTACTCGCACAGGGCGCATCCACACGTCAGATAGGAAGCTCAGATCCTGCGGTTCTCTTTCAGGAAGGGTGCAGGTACAACGTGATGCATGTTGCTGCCAAAGAGAACCAGGCTTCCATCTGCCAGCTGACTCTGGACGTCCTGGAGAACCCCGACTTCATGAGGCTGATGTACCCTGATGACGACGAGGCCATGCTGCAGAAGCGCATCCGCTACGTGGTTGACCTGTACCTAAACACCCCCGACAAGATGGTGCGTGCACACCCTCCACTCACGCTTTCTTTTTTTAATTGTTTAAAAGTTTTTCCCCAAAAGAATGCTTTATCGACAAGTTACTCGTTAGTATAATAACTTTGGGGAAAAGATACATCAATTACACCCCTGCAACCTGCCTTCTCACCACATCCCACTGGACAAAGGGCACTGTGCGCTGGGGTTCCCTGGCCCCTGCATCGTCGTCGTGTGTGCAGTGCTGTCCCCGAGGGTGTCTGAACCGTCTGGGGACACGGTTGTCAGAGGACATTTCCTCTGCCGAACAGGACACCTTGAGCTGAGCAGCCCTTCCCCTCCCGGGAGTGGCAGAGCTGTGCACACCACAGGCAGGCCCTCAGTGTCCTACCAAGAGCCACTGAGGCACAGAGCTGCCCCTGCAGACCACGCTGCCTGACACGCAGGGCTGTGGTGAGAGAGGCTGCCTGACACATAGGGCTGTGGTAAGAGAGAGGCTGCCTGACACACAGGGCTGTGATGTGAGAGAGAGGCTGCCTGACACACAGGGCTGTGATGTGAGAGAGAGGCTGCCTGACACGCAGGGCTGTGGTGAGAGAGGCTGCCTGACATGCAGGGCTGTGGTGAGAGAGAGAGGCTGCCTGACACGCAGGGCTGTGGTGAGAGAGACTGCTGGGGTGCGACTGCTTAGAAACAGGAACGATCTTCGTAGCTCCTGAGAAAAGGCAACAGCAATCCTGGCCGATGCCCACGCCCCACCCTCCACCTGACCTGTGGGGTCGTTTCTTCTTAAGTGCAGCCAGCAGGCGGGTTGGAGTCACTGATGAGTGCGCCCCGGGCCAGGCCCATGCAAGGCAGCACTGTGAAGGGGGCACAGCTCTTCTAAAGGGTGCTAAAGACAGGCTTTTCCTTCTCTTAGCCCCTCCCACCCCCGGGAGCCCGAGAGTCCTTCAGGGCAGAGTAGGGAGCCAGGGGAGCTGCCCTGCTTGAGAAGAGAAGTAAGTTTTATACACTGGGATGGAGCGTGTTAGTGAAATCAGCACCCCAGCTGGAACAGGCAGTCACGCAGGCCAGGTGTAAAATCCCACACAGTGCTCACAGCCGTTAAGCAACCCTCATTTATATGTTTATGATAAGTAAAGCATGAGGCAATGTGAGGCTTCAATTTCAGCTTGAGTCCAAAGAAATAATATTCTTTCACTAGGAGGCTGAAGCTGCTTTGCCTAATTTCGATTTTTGAAAAGTCCACTGCATTAAAAAAAAAATGAATTTGCTTTTCATTAAAGCTAGATTAGTACAACAATTACACAGTTGTTGATAATCAGTTTACTTTCTGTGGGCAGAAAATGGACAGTTTTCTTGTTTAGCATTTCAAGATAAACTCATGGAACAAGTAGGGCTTTCTGGGTGATTGCATTCCTTCTGTGAGTTAGGGAAGGAGGAAGTCAAAAATGCCACTTACGCGTAGGACTCTTCAGTCCTTCAACATTCTGATGGGCTAACCTGATTCTTTTTTTTTTTTTTCGAGACAGAGTCTTGCTCTGTCTCCCAGGCGGGAGTGCAGCGGCACGATCTCAGCTCACTGCAAGCTCCTCCTCCTGGGTTCAACTGATTCTCCTGCTTCAGCTTCCCGAGTAGCTGGGACTACAGGCACCCACCACCACGCCTGGCTATTTTTTTTGTATTTTTAGTAGAGATGGGGTTTCACCGTGTTAGCCGGGATGGTCTCCATCTCCTGACCTTGTGATCGTTCTGCCTTGGCTTCCCAGAGTGCTGGGATTACAGGCGTGAGCCACCGTGCCTGGCCACTAACATGATTCTTAAAGGGAGCCCGGGCTTTGGCTCAGTATTTCAAATTCTCCGCCCTGTCCACTTCCTGTACCCCTAGGAAGGACAGCACAGTTATCTGTTACATCTACAAACTTTAGTATATAATTATGTACACAACTGTTGAAATTCATGTGGATGCAGCAGCCACGTCTCCTTGTGGATGGGCAGGACTGTTCTCAAAGCCGGCTCTGCGTGTGCGTCCTGGCTGGCCACTTTGTTTTGCAGAGCTCCGGCCGTGATGCTGAGGGTGTGTTGCGTGTGCTCTGCAGCTGAGCGTAAGTGACCACAGGCTTAGAGAGTTGCGGGATCCGACGGGTTTGTCGCCCCTCCTTGCCGAGGAAGGGAGATTGTCCTTGCTGTTCTCTGTCACCCACGACCTTAGACTTCATGGGCCCAACTTGGTCTTCAAACGACTTGAAAGTTGCAGAGTTCCTTACGTCTCTGAGCTTCCTGCTGATGGCAGAGCCCACCATGGACAGGGCCGCTGAGGTATCTGTCTTGGTTGAGGTCTTCTGTCTTGCTGTGGGAGCATTTCCTGAGTCTTGCAGAGATCCGGGTGGGCCACTTTCTTATTCCACTTCCCGTTTCTCAGAAGTCTTCACATAGGCGTTAGAGCGGGTTCTGTTTCAGCCTCCAAGGCAGAGAGGCCCAGCCTCCTCTCAAGCTCTCCACAGTCCTCCTCCTTGGCTGCCAGCACTAGTGTAGAGTGACAGTTTCCTCATCCATCTTGGTAGCTGGGCCCTGAGGTCTTCCTCCTCAGCCTCTGTGAGACCCTCAACTGCAGTAGCCTGGGCAGCCCCACCCGTGTCAACAGGGATATTGGTCATGGAGTTGGGCAGCAGGCCTCTGTGAGGAGAATTCCAGTTGACATCTTGGCTGGCGGCGTCTGTGTTCAGGCAGTCATGGGCCGCGGTGCGGGCGCTGTGGGAGCCGAGCAGGCAGCAGCACGGTTGCTCACTGCACGCACGCTGCCCGGGAGCCACCTCCGCTGGCTGTTTTAATAGAAATGGTAGCCAGTATTGTAGTTTAATAAAGATTTGTGAGGCCGGGCGCGGTGGCTCACGCCTGTAATCCCAGCACTTTGGGAGGCCGAGGCGGGCGGATCACAAGGTCAGGAGATGGAGACCATCCTGGCTAACAGTGAAACCCCGTCTGTACTAAAAATACAAAAAATTAGCCAGGTGTAGTGGTGGGTGCTTGTAGTCCCAGCTACTCGGGAGGCCGAGGCAGGAGAATGGCGTGAACCCAGGAGGCAGAGCTTGCAGTGAGCCGAGATCGTGCCACTGCACTCCAGCCTGGGCGACAGAGCGAGACTCCGTCTCAAAAAAAAAAGTCTATAGTGCTTACTGTCTGGTCCTTGTCCAAGAAAGCTTGCCAGCCCCTGGACAGAAGGATGGAGTGCAGGTAGCGTGGTGGTATATGCAAACTTCCAGACCTTTTTGGGGTCACGTGAGAGAGTTGTAAGGGATACATCTAGTGGGTGATGGCGGGAGGGAGCTGTAGGAGGACATTTGCGGGTGACCTAGGCTGTGTTGCCAAGGAGTGGAGGCAGGGGTGTCAGTGCAGGCCATAGGGTCCGTGATGAGTTTTTGTTCCCTGTGCAGAAGCTTAGGGGTGGCTGCCATGGCATACGATGCCACTGGACACTTCACAGCCAGAATCTTGGTAATCAGAGGTGACGAGAGGTGTTTCTGGCTCTGCTAGGTGTAAATGAATTCTGTTTTCTACACGGTGCAGTGGAGCTGCCTGTGGGATGTCCAAGTGAGGTGCCTGGGAGGGGGCTGGCCCTTCAGGTCTTGGGCTCAGGGGCACTGTTGACAGTGAGGCCCGCTGGTTTGTAGACCACAGTTGAAGGTGAAATTGAGACTGCCCAGAGCATAAGGAAGGATCGGAGGTGCAGCTGTGGGAGCTCCAGGCAGATGGTGTGGAGACCTGTGACACCATCCGGGGAAGGAGGGCGTGACGCAGCGTCACGGACGGAGACCTGGGTTCCCAGCCAGGGCGTGATGCAGCATCGTCAACGTGAAAAGAATTTCGTTTACTGTGGTGTCACATGCCACAGAGACTTCTTTGAGTACAGGCCAAATTCGTGGGCTTTGCTTTATTCTGGTTGTGGTCCTCATCTGTGTATTTCACTTTCTGGGCATGTTTTACATGACATTGTACTGGGCCCTGAATGGTTAAAGCTACTGTTCACTGTTTATGGAGAATTTAAGCTCCTCCGGGGCCTGGGCACCCAGGTCAGTATGCTAAGCTCAAGCCTTGGCATGAAGTGGGTATGTGCTAGAATGCCAATTATTTTTCCATTATGAAAGCAGCGTCTTTTATGGCCTTTTTGTTTGTGAGTCTTTTTTTTAAAAAAAGTGTGAGCCGGGCTCGGTGACTCACACCTGTAATCCCAGCACTTTGGGAGGCCAAGGCAGGTGGATCACCTGAGGTCAGGAGTTCGAGACCAGTCTCACCAATGTGGTGAAACCCCATCTCTACTAAAAATTAAAAAAAAAGTAGCTGGGTGGGGTGGCGGGTGCCTGTAGTCCCAGCTACTGGGGAGCCTGAGGCAGGAGAATCGGTTAAACCCGGGAGGCAGAGGTTGCAGTGAGCCGAGATCATGCCAGTGAGTCTCAAAATAAATGAATGAATGAATGTATAAATACCTATTTTCACCTTAGAGCAACCTTATGAGACAAGTGTGAATAATTGTACTTCCTCTGCACCTTTTTTCAGGGCTATGACACACCGTTGCATTTTGCT